>NC_080472.1:417500-1017500 GCF_030265055.1 Doryrhamphus excisus | reverse complement strand
CGTTATTGTAAAGAAAAACATCTATCCATCCCTGACGGTGAGTCCAAACAATAAAAGGTCATCCATCAGTCTCTGAGGTATAGATAGTGGCTCTACTAGCAAGACACGTAGTCAAGTATTACAGTACAGTCAGTTTTATAACATTTTCTATGGGAAAAGTTGCTTTGGTTAGAGTCTGTTTTGGTTTGAGTCAGTCCTTTGGGTGTCTGTAACGAATAAATTGGCTTCATAACATTTTCTATAGGAAAAGTTGCTTTGGTTAGAGTCTGTTTTGGTTTGAGTCGGACCTTTGGGTGTCTGTAACGGATTAATTGTTTTTTTATAACATTTTCTATGGGAAAAGTTGCTTTGGTTAGAGTCTGATTTGGTTTGAGTCAGACCTTTGGGTGTCTGTAACGGATTAATTAGATTTATAACATTTTCTATGGGAAAAGTTGCTTTGGTTAGAGTCTCTTTTGGTTTGAGTCGGACCTTTGGGTGTCTGTAACGAATCAATTGGCTTCATAACATTTTCTATGGGAAAAGTTGCTTTGGTTAGAGTCTGATTTGGTTTGAGTCGGACCTTTGGGTGTCTGAAACGAATCAATTGGCTTCATAACATTTTCTATGGGAAAAGTTGCTTTGGTTAGAGTCTGTTTTGGTTTGAGTCGGTCCTTTGGGTGCCTGTAATGGATTCATTAGATTTATAACATTTTCTATGGGAAAAGTTGCTTTGGTTAGAGTCTGATTTGGTTTGAGTCGGTCCTTTGGGTGTCTGTAACGGATGAATTGGTTTCATCCGAAAACATCTATCCATCCCTGACGGTGAGTCCAAACAATAAAAGGTCATCCATCAGTCTCTGAGGTATAGATAGTGGCTCTACTAGCAAGACACTTAGTCAAGTATTACAGTACAGTCAGTTTTATAACATTTTCTATGGGAAAAGTTGCTTTGGTTAGAGTCTGTTTTGGTTTGAGTCAGTCCTTTGGGTGTCTGTAACGAATAAATTGGCTTCATAACATTTTCTATGGGAAAAGTTGCTTTGGTTAGAGTCTGTTTTGGTTTGAGTCGGACCTTTGGGTGTCTGTAACGGATTCATTGGTTTTATAACATTTTCTATGGGAAAATTTGCTTTGGTTAGAGTCTCTTTTGGTTTGAGTCGGACCTTTGGGTGTCTGTAATGGATTCATTAGATTTATAACATTTTCTATGGGAAAAGTTGCTTTGGTTAGAGTCTGATTTGGTTTGAGTCGGAGCTTTGGGTGTCTGTAACGGATGAATTGGTTTCATCCGAAAACATCTATCCATCCCTGACGGTGAGTCCAAACAATAAAAGGTCATCCATCAGTCTCTGAGGTATAGATAGTGGCTCTACTAGCAAGACACGTAGTCAAGTATTACAGTACAATCAGTTTTATAACATTTTCTATGGGAAAAGTTGCTTCGGTTAGAGTCTGTTTTGGTTTGAGTCGGACCTTTGGGTGTCTGTAACGGATTAATTAGATTTATAACATTTTCTATGGGAAAAGTTGCTTCGGTTAGAGTCTGATTTGGTTTGAGTCGGTCCTTTGGGTGTCTGTAACGGAATAATTAGATTTATAACATTTTCTATGGGAAAAGTTGCTTTGGTTAGAGTCTGTTTTGGTTTGAGTCAGTCCTTTGGGTGTCTGTAACGAATAAATTGGCTTCATAACATTTTCTATGGGAAAAGTTGCTTTGGTTAGAATCTGATTTGGTTTGAGTCGGACCTTTGAGTGTCTGTAAGGAATAAATTGGTTTCATAACATTTTCTATGGCAAAAGTTGCTTTGGTTAGAGTCTGATTTGGTTTGAGTTGGAGCTTTGGGTGTCTGTAATGGATTAATTAGATTTATAACATTTTCTATGGGAAAAGTTGCTTTGGTTAGAGTCTGATTTGGTTTGAGTCGGAGCTTTGGGTGTCTGTAACAGATTCGTTGGTTTTTATAACATTTTCTATGGGAAAAGTTGCTTCGGTTAGAGTCTGTTTTGGTTTGAGTCTGATCTTTGGGTGTCTGTAATGGATTAATTGTTTTTTTATAACATTTTCTATGGGAAAGGTTGCTTTTGTTAGAGTCTGTTTTGGTTTGAGTCGGTCCTTTGGGTGTCTGTAACGGATGAATTGGTTTCATAACATTTTCTATGGGAAAAGTTGCTTTGGTTAGAGTCTGATTTGGTTTGAGTCGGACCTTTGGGTGTCTGTAACGGATTCGTTGGTTTTTATAACATTTTCTATGGGAAAAGTTGCTTTGGTTAGAGTCTGTTTTCGTTTGAGTCTGTCCTTTGGGTGTCTGTAACGGATTCATTGGTTTTTATAACATTCTCTGTGGGAAAAGTTGCTATGGTTAGAGTCTGTTTTGGTTTGAGTCGGACCTTTGGGTGTCTGTAATGGATTAATTAGATTTATAACATTTTCTATGGGAAAAGTTGCTTTGGTTAGAGTCTGTTTTGGTTTGAGTCGGACCTTTGGATGTCTGTAACGGATTAAATTAGATTTATAACATTTTCTATGGGAAAAGTTGCTTTGGTTAGAGTCTGATTTGGTTTGAGTCGGACCTTTGGGTGTCTGTAACGGATGAATTGGTTTCATAACATTTTCTATGGGAAAAGTTGCTTTGGTTAGAGCCTGATTTGGTTTGAGTCGGACCTTTGGGTGTCTGTAACGGAATAATTAGATTTATAACATTTTCTATGGGAAAAGTTGCTTTGGTTAGAGTCTGTTTTGGTTTGAGTCGGACCTTTGGGTGTCTGTAACGGATTCATTGGTTTTTATAACATTTTTCTATGGGAAAAGTTGCTTTGGTTAGAGTCTGTTTTGGTTTGAGTCGGACCTTTGGGTGTCTGTAACGGATTAATTAGATTTATAACATTTTCTATGGGAAAAGTTGCTTCGGTTAGAGTCTGTTTTGGTTTGAGTCGGTCCCTTGGGTGTCTGTAACGGATTCATTGGTTCTTATAACATATTTCTATGGGAAAAGTTGCTTTGGTTAGAGTCTGATTTGGTTTGAGTTGGACCTTTGGGTGTCAGTAACGGATGAATTGGTTTCATAACATTTTCTATGGAAAAAAGTCAGTCAGGTCTGGAACCAATTAACCACAATAAAGGAGGGATTACTTTTTTTTAGTTCTTGAAAACGAGACACAGAGGCAAAACGGAACTTCTTGATATTACAGCCAAATAACTCAATATCTTTATATATTTTTTAACTCCCTCCTTTTGATTATAACCTTTTCAAGTGGTTTCAGTCAGTGTTTTTTCGCGGATGCTGCTGATTGCACTTCAAAAAAAAAAATAAATCGGTGTAATCACTTCAGATTTCTCCCCCCTTCATCAAAGACCGTATTGTTTGACGACTGGAGTAGTTCGAGAAGTCACTGAAAAGCATCAGAACGCGTTTGATTTTGTATTGCGGCGACTGGAAATAAATCAATTATGTTCCTTTCTGTGTACTTTTTCTTTTGCCGTGTTTTTTATTAAACTCGGCTCTCTTGCCGTTTGTGGAAGTATCAGCGCTGGATCTTATTTATGTCAAGTGATGAACAAATTTCTCCAACCTTGTAAAAAAAAAAAAAAATCAATCCTGACCCTTACAGGAAGGAACGGCGTGGGGGCGGAAATTAAAATGAAGGTACAAAATGTACATCGTTTTTTTTTTCTTATTAATATGTTCCAAAAGGTTCAATAAAAAATTTAAAATATGAAAACTGAAGCAATCTTTTCACATATTATCCAATGAAGTCATTTCAGATGTAAATAAATAGGAGAAAACAATGTAAAATAACTAAGGCTAAGTATTGTGCTAGCATTAGCCATTTAGCATGGAACTAGCTATACTATATTAGTATACTATTCATGATATATTGTATAAAATATGGCAGGAACAACATTAAATGAAAAGCACTAAATCAGGGGTCTCAAACACGCGGCCCGCGGGCCAAATGTGGCCCGCAGGACACTAGTTTGAGGCCCCCGCCTTGATATGAAAGTTTAATGGCCCGCGCAAGTTTGATATGGATGCTGTATGGTATCATGTACCCAGAAAAAATTATTACATTTTGATTAATGTTCATGTTAATAGTTATCCTCCCTATCCGTGTGGAAGTGGTAAGTTTTTGGCTATTTAAGTTTAAAGGAAATAACTTGGAAGGCTACTGTTTAGGTTGCTAGCTCTCTAGTTTGCGAGTTAGCATGTGTCTCAAGACCCTGCAGACCAGATAGGTCTAGTTTTATGAGCCTGAAAGAATTCTAGAGCTGTCCTATCTAGTCTTTAAGCATGCAATGATCAAGCCTGGTCGGACGTGAGGTTAAACGTTTGTCGAAAATCTGAGTCGTCCGGTTGCGGTCGATTCGATGCCCTGAGAATCCACTGACCAAAGACTAGATAGGTCTAGTTTTACAAGCCAGAAAGAATTCTAAAGCTGTCCTATCTAGTCTTTAAGCATGCACTGATCAAGCCTGGTCGGATGTGAGGTTAAACTTTTGTCGAAGATCTGAGTAGTCCAATTGCGGTCGACCAAAGACTAGATAGGTTTAGTTTTACGAGCCAGAAAGAATTCTAGAGCTGTCCTATCTAGTCTTTAAGCATTCACTGATCAAGCCTGGTCGGGCGTGAGGTGAAACGTTTTTGTCGAAAATCCGAGTCGTCCAATTGCGGTCGATTCGATGCCCTGCGAATCCAATGACCAAAGACTAGATAGGTCTAGTTTTACGAGAAGGAAAGAATTCTAGAGCTGTCCTATCTAGTATTTAAGCATGCACTGATCAAGCCTGATCGGATATGAGGTTAAACTTTTGTCGAAAATCTGAGTAGTCCAGTTGCGGTCGACCAAAGACTAGATAGGTCTAGTTTTACGAGCCAGAAATAATTCTAGAGCTGTCCTATCTAGTCTTTAAGCATGCACTTTAAGCAAGCCTGGTTGGATGTGAGGTTAAACGTTTGTCGAAAATCTGAGTCGTCCGGTTGCGGTCGATTCGATGCCCTGAGAATCCAATGACCAAAGACTAGATAGGTCTACTTTTACAAGCCAGAAAGAATTCTAGAGCTGTCCTATCTAGTCTTTAAGCATGCACTTTAAGCAAGCCTGGTCAGATGTAAGGTGAAATGTTTTCGTTGAAAATCTGAGTCGTCTGAATGACTAAAAACTAGATAGGTCTAGTTTTACGATTCTGAAAGAATTCTAGAGCTGTCCTATCTAGTCTTTAAGCATGCACTGATCAAGCCTGGTCAGACGTCAGCTGAAACGTTTGTCGAAAATCCGAGTCGTCCAATTGCAGTCGATTCCATGCCCTGAGAATCCAATGACCAAAAACTAGATAGGTCTACTTTTACGAACCAGAAAGAATTCTAGAGCTGTCCTATCTAGTCTTTAAGCATGCACTGATCAAGCCTGGTCGGATATGAGGTTAAACTTTTGTCGAAAATCTGAGTAGTCCAGTTACGGTCGACCAAAGACTAGATAGGTCTAGTTTTACGAGCCAGAAATAATTCTAGAGCTGTCCTATCTAGTCTTTAAGCATGCACTTTAAGCAAGCCTGGTCGGACGTGAGGTGAAATGTTTTCATCGAAAATCCGAGTCGTCCAATTGCGGTCGATTCGATGCCCTGAGAATCCAATGACCAAAGACTAGATAGGTCTAGTTTTACAAGCCAGAAAGAATTCTAGAGCTGTCCTATCTAGTCTTTAAGCATGCACTTTAAGCAAGCCTGGTCAGATGTGAGATGAAAAGTTTTCGTTGAAAATCCGAGTCGTCCAATTGCGGTCGATTCGATGCCCTGAGAATCCAATGACCAAAAACTAGATAGGTCTACTTTTACGAACCAGAAATAATTCTAGAGCTGTCCTATCTAGTCTTTAAGCATGCACTTTAAGCAAGCCTGGTCAGATGTGAGGTGAAATGTTTTCGTTGAAAATCTGAGTCGTCTGAATGACTAAAAACTAGATAGGTCTAGTTTTACGATTCTGAAAGAATTCTAGAGCTGTCCTATCTAGTCTTTAAGCATGCACTGATCAAGCCTGGTCAGACGTCAGCTGAAACGTTTGTCGAAAATCCGAGTCGTCCAATTGCAGTCGATTCGATGCCCTGAGAATCCAATGACCAAAGACTAGATAGGTCTACTTTTACGAACCAGAAAGAATTCTAGAGCTGTCCTATCTAGTCTTTAAGCAAACCGAGGTGTTAAAGGGTAGCGGCAATAAAAAAATAGACAAACAAGCTTCTGTCAAGGAGATAAAAAATGAAGGTCAGCTGGTTGAGAGGAACCGTGAATACGAGGCTGTGGCTTTGAGGCAGATGTTCACGCTGAGTTGGGGGTCGAAACCCGCGTCTGCGGGCCTGCAGGGGCACTCAATCAATCTCTGTGCCGGTGCCCGGCCGATCCATCGGATGAAGGATAAAATGAGAAGCTTTGAAAGTAATCTCAAAGATAATAGACTCCCGTTTCTATCCAGAGGTGGATCAATGGTGGGCTGGACATTGCAGGCCCAGAAAGGAGACATTTTTTTCCCCTCTCTCATCTACAAGAGATGCTTCTATCTCTCTGACATGGCGAACATAGATGGAAAACGTATGAAAGACGGTTCTTTGACCTCTTGTGCAAGTTAATTATCTTCCACGCCACTAAGGGAAGCAGAGACGGTCTCTCCGATCAGGAATTTCTCTGAGCTGGAAAGAAAAAAAAAAAGGAATTGAACCTTTATATACACATCATTCCCAAAGAAAAGTGCTAATCCGAATGAATATATATAAACATAGCATATTTTGGTGCAAGTCTTTGAGTTCTTATGTTGTAAAGTGTGCTTATTTGTACCTATGTTGTTGTATGAGGGTTTTTTTTTGCCAGTACCCGGAATTGAACCTTTGTACACACCTCATTCCGAAAGAAATTAGCATATAAACGTAGCATATTTTGGTGCAAGTCTTGGAGTTCTTATGTTGTAAAGTGTGCTTATTTGTACTTATGTTGTTGTATGAGGGTTTTTTTTGGCAGTACCCAGAATTGAACCTTTGTACACACCTCAATTTGAAAGAAATGAACATATAAACATAGCATATTTTGGTGCAAGTCTTTGAGTTCTTATGTTGTAAAGTGTGCTTATTTGTACCTATGTTGTTGTATGAGGGATTTTTTGCCAGTACCCAGAATTGAACCTTTGTACACACCTCAATTTGAAAGAAATGAACATATAAACATAGCATATTTTGGTGCAAGTCTTTGAGTTCTTATGTTGTAAAGTGTGCTTATTTGTACCTATGTTGTTGTTGAGGTTTTTTTTGCTAGTAGCCACGTATACATGGACCCAAATATTCCGATTGCATTCGGTTTATTTGCTGAAATAACTAAAAACTTTACTAAAAACTCGGTATCACGTTATGTTGATGTTTACGTTTTACTGGGCATGCCCCTATTGACTATTCTATTTGATTATAACGTCGCATGTAAACAAGAGATTGGAATATTCCTTTCCATGTATACTATTGTTTTCGGGAAAAGTCATTCGGAAAGAGGAAAAACTCCTCATGTAAACGTGGCTAATGTTATGGAAATGTCGTTTTAAAAATGGTGAATTGAAGGTTTAGTGTCTCCAATAGTGGCGCCCTTTCTTACCGGCTTAGACGCACTTGAACTAAGCACGATGTGTGTGTGTGTGTGTAGAAACATGGTGTCAGTCAAAGTCTGTTTGTCCCCCCCTCTCTCTCTCTCTCCAAAGCGTCGATTGTCACCCTGGAAGCTGTTCTGCTCTTTCAAATCCGCCACAAAAGCGGATTCGTTCCCGAAAATGCTCACTTGTCGGATACCGCCGGGTTTCCTCTCGAATAAATCCCAAACGGAATTGCAAAGACAAATGGAAAAACAAGACGGATTTACAGTATCAAGTCCTCTAATCTCAAGAGGTGTGAAGCCAATGCGGAGACACAAGAAAGGCGAGAGGTTGAACAGAACGAGACTGTCACTTTAAGAAGGGAGAGGGGGGGAAATGTTGCCATGGTTACGGTCTGTTGGCGCTGTTGTTATGTTATTTTCCCCCCCACCTGTGATAGGAATTAGGATTGAAGAGGAGTTCTGACTGGGGTGTCGTGTGGTTGCATGAACAGTGTGACCTTGTCCGGATGACCTCAGACTGGGATGATGTAATATGCCTGAGAGGGGTGTGAAACCAGTGGAACTTGCTAGCGCTTTAGCACGTGACGACTTTGGTTTGCTTAAATCGGGGGGTGTCCAAACGTGAAAAATGAAAGGTGCAACTGTGCAACACAATAAAAACATAAAAAATAAAAATAAAATAATAATAAAAAAATAATTAAATAAAAAAAATAAAAATAAAAATATTGGTCTCTTTTTTTTGACAATTTTTGCATTTATTTACCAAATATTTTAAATGACTTCATCTTCATATAATATTATGACTTTATTCCCATAATACTTTAACTTTATTCAAAATATTATAACTTTTTCACTAACCTAATTTGACAAAAATTGCTTAATTTTATTTTATATATATTTTTATCATTTAAAATATATTAAATATATTTATATAATTTTTTGTAAGGTCTTTTTCTGTATTTCAACTCTACACTTTTAAAAAGTTGTAATACTTTTAAAAAGTTATAATACTATGCTATTAAAACAATTCCTCAACAATTTTCCCCAATCAGGGCTGTTTTACAGCCACGCCCATATAAGGAAGTCAGCTCCTCTGTGACATCACAAAAGAAGAGTTTTGCAACGCCCTCTGAAACCCAGCGTTTTGAGCCATATTCGCTTTTTTTGACAATTTTTGCATTTGTTTAACAAATATTTTAAATTACTTCATCTTTATATAATATTATGACTTTATTCCCATAATACTTTAACTTTATTCAAAATATTATAACTTTTTCACAAACCTAATTTGACAAAAATTGCTTAACTTTATTTTGTTGTGTTTGTTTCATAATAGTACATTTTTTGTAAGGTCTTTTTCTGTATTTCAACTTGTTAGAATACTAACTATATAATACTAACAATATACTAAGTATACAATATACTAAATACTGAGTGTAAAGGTGACTATAGGGGTGTTATTTCAGGTCTAGAGGGCTCTAACAATGTTCATTCATTCATTCATTCATTTTCTACCGCTTTTCCTCACGAGGGTCACAGGGGTGCTGGAGCCTATCCCAGCTGTCTTCGGGCGAGAGAGGCGGGGTACACCCTGGACTGGTGGGGCCAGCCAATCACAGGGCACATATAGTCAAACAACCATTCACACTCACATTCATACCTATGGACAATTTGGAGTCGCTAATTAACCTAGCATGTTTTTGTAAATGGGGGAGGAAGCCGGTTGGGGGTGGGGGTGGGGGGGGGGGCACATGCATGCTGAGGCCCCCCCCCCCAAAATAGGCCTAATGACGCCACTGCTCAAAGCTTTACCACCGCCCTGGACTGGTGGCCAGCCAATCACAGGGCACATATAGTCAAACAACCATTCACACTCACATAATGTTCATTCATTCATTCATTTTCTACCGCTTTTCCTCACGAGGGTCACGGGGGTTGCTGGAGCCTATCCCAGCTGTCTTCGGGCGAGAGAGGCGGGGTACACCCTGGACTGGTGGCCAGCCAATCACAGGGCACATATAGTCAAACAACCATTCACATTCACAAAATGTTAAAAAATAAAATATAATGTAATGTAAACAGGTTTTCTTTGAAAAAAATGTTTTTCTTAATATTGAATACTGAGTGGAAATTCACGTTATTTCCTGTATGGCAACAGCTAATTAACTTGTCGGGGTCATTTGGCACCGAGCCACACTGGAGGGGAACCACACGACTTACTTAACGACTTAACGAGTCCAGCGGCGTGATGACTTTGAAAGTTCAGCACAGCTTGACCGTGGCATTTAGACGTCGTGGCGTCCAAAATAACAGGATAATATACTTGTCGTTAAAAAAAAAAAAAAAAAAAAAAGATGATAACCACGCCGGCTGCATGTCAATTACGGAATTATATCACACAGCGTTGTGGTTTCACCCTCAGGAACGATCACACCGCAGGATATTATAACGTCCACAATGTCATACGAAGACAAAAAGGAGAAAGACTTTAATTAGATGGTAGGAACACTGAAGCGGTTTATTTAGCGACCCCCCCCTCCCGCCGCAAGGACCATGTGACTTTCTCAAGAACGGAGAATGACCACTTGTCATGTTTTCACCCTCTTTTGTGTTTACACATGCTCGCATTGCTGCACACGCTAATAGTCATAGGAAATTGAAATTAAAAAGTCAAAGAAAAGGAAAGTGAAAAGGGAAGTCAAAGACATTGTCATTAGGCACCGTAAAATGTTCAGAGGGAAAAGTCAAGGAAAATAAAAGTGGAAAAAAGTCAAAGAAACGGAAAGTTAAATTGAAGTCAAAGAAAAGGAAAGTGAAAAATGAAGTCAAAGACTAATCATTAGTCAGCGTAAAATACTCAGAAAGAAACGCTGATCGGGTGCATGCCCAGTCCAAGCTGGAGATAAAGATGGTATCCTTGAACATGTTCAAGGATCGCCCCTATGAAAGGGACAGTGATAACTAAACATTTTTGCTACCATTGTTTTTTTTTGTTTTTTTTATTTTCTTGTTAAATTATATTTATCCTTGAACATGTTCAAGGATCGCCCCTATGAAAGGGACAGTGATAACTAAACATTTTTGCTACCATTGTTTTTTTTTATTTTCTTGTTAAATTATATTTATCCTTGAACATGTTCAAGGATCGCCCCCATGACAGGGACAGTGATAACTGAACATTTTTGCTACCATTGTTTTTTTTTTGTTTTTTTTATTTTCTTGTTAAATTATATTTATCCTTGAACATGTTCAAGGATCGCCCCTATGAAAGGGACAGTGATAACTAAACATTTTTGCTACCATTGTTTATTTTTTTTGTTTTTTATTTTCTTGTTAAATTATATTTATCCTTGAACATGTTCAAGGATCGCCCCTATGAAAGGGACAGTGATAACTGAACATTTTTGCTACCATTGTTTTTTTTGTTTTTTTTATTTTCTTGTTAAATTATATTTATCCTTGAACATGTTCAAGGATCGCCCCTATGAAAGGGACAGTGATAACTGAACATTTTTGCTACCATTGTTTTTTTTGTTTTTTTTATTTTCTTGTTAAATTATATTTATCCTTGAACATGTTCAAGGATCGCCCCTATGAAAGGGACAGTGATAACTAAACATTTTTGCTACCATTGCTTTTTTTGTTGTTGTTTTTTATTTTCTTGTTAAATTATATTTATCCTTGAACATGTTCAAGGATCGCCCCATGAAAGGGACAGTGATAACTAAACATTTTTGCTACCATTGTTTTTTTTTGTTTTTTTATTTTCTTGTTAAACTATATTTATCCTTGAACATGTTCAAGGATCGCCCCTATGAAAGGGACAGTGATAACTAAACATTGTTGCTACCATTGTCTTTTTTTGTTTTTTTATTTTCTTGTTAAATTATATTTATCCTTGAACATGTTCAAGGATCGCCCCTATGAAAGGGACAGTGATAACTAAACATTTTTGCTACCATTGTTTTTTTTTGTTTTTTTATTTTCTTGTTAAATTATATTTATCCTTGAACATGTTCAAGGATCGCCCCTATGAAAGGGACAGTGATAACTAAACATTTTTGCTACCATTGTTTTTTTTTTTAATTTTCTTGTTAAATTATATTTATCCTTGAACATGTTCAAGGATCGCCCCTATGAAAGGGACAGTGATAACTAAACATTTTTGCTACCATTGTTTTTTGTTTGTTTTTTTTTTATTTTCTTGTTAAATTATATTTTTCGATGTGCCCCAGGCCAATAAAAAAAAGGGTCCCCGGGCCGCACTTTGGACACCAATGACTTCTGTTGAAACCTTGTAATATTTCTCACAGCAAATATAATAGGAACAATTCCATTGACCTTGAAGCTATGTGATACTTTTATCCGTGAGGTTTTTATCCACGGCGGAGAGCACACTGGGGGTGTGATTTTTTTTTTTTTTTTTGGGGGGGGGGGGTTAGTGTTGGTCCTTTTAGAAACGCTGATCGGGTGCATGCAAAGTGACAACAAAAAAACATTTTCTCAAACGGAAAATTATTTTCCCAACCAAAACAAAGAAACATATTGCGCAATAAAAAACACAAAGTCATAGGTTATGCCAGGTTTGACCTTTTCCAGTAGAGTCCGCCTTCCTGACCTTTAAAGACCATCACGTTTTTTTTAATGAGAATCTGCTCTTCTATCAGAACAGCCGGCCTCACGTATTCACTGTAACCTTTCGCTAAAAGCTCTTTTTTTGGGGGGGGGGACTGATGAATCCCAAATGAAGACATTATTCCTTAACAATTGATACCGGGAAGGCTAAGACTGCCTAACAGGGACATCTAGTGGCTGACTGTGTTATTACATATATGACGTCTGCTTATGTCAGTATATCACTTCAAAAACAAGCAAACTATCCATCAATAAATTTTAAATATGACATTTTTTGGGTTTTATTGACAATAGTTTGTGTCTTTGGGTGTCTTCAGCGGGAATATCTGATCTTTGTCCAAAATGATCAATGCCAGGTCACCACTAGAGAGCAGCACTGTTCTTCTATATATTCAGGTCTTGAGCAGTGGCGTCATTAGGCCTACTTTAGGGGGGGGCTTCAGCATGCATGTGCCCCCGCCCCACCTCAACCGGCTTCCTCCCCCATTTCCAAAAACATGCTAGTTAAGTTAATTTGCGACTCCAAATTGTCCATAGGTATGAATGTGAGTGTGAATGGTTGTTTGTCTATATGTGCCCTGTGATTGGCTAGCCACCAGTCCAGGGCGTACCCCGCCTCTCTCGCCGAAGACAGCTGGGATAGGCTCCAGCACCCCCCCCCCGCGACCCTTGTTAAGAAAAACGGTAGAAATTGAATGAATGAATGAACATTATTAGAGCCCTCTAGACCTGAAATAACACCCCTATAGTCACTTTTACACTCCTGTTACCCAATATAGTGAATATAATCAGAGAAAATAATACATCTTGGACATAAATAAGATAACGTGTTAGCAGTTTATAGTTTTTTTTCTAGATTTTGAATGATATTTTAAGGCACACAGAATATTATGTTCTATGATTATATCAACATGGAACCTACCAAAAGAAAGATTTCATCAGAAAAAAAAAGTTTATTTCTATCTTCTTCTGTTCTTTAGTAATCAGCAGTGAAACATAAATAAGTTTCAGGAAAATATCAGTTCCCAACTAAAAAAAGGATTTTTGTGAAAAGATAACTTTTCTCGCATAACTTTCACTTTGACACAAATATTTTTTGCTTTTATGACAGCTCAAATATGTAAACAACTATGCTAATGTTTTAAAAAAAAACACAACTACTATATATTATGTTCTATGATTATATCAACATGGAACCTACCAAAAGAAAGATTTCATCTGAAAAAAAGACATGCATGCTAAAGCATGCTAAACTGTAAATAAACAAGTATTAGTGTAAACAAATGGTCATGCGTGGGTTTTCGACGGGTACTCCGTTTTCCTCCCACATTCCAAAAAAAACATGCTAGGTTAATTAGCGACTCCAATTATCTATTTTTCAATGTGCCCCGGGCGAATAAAAAAAAAAAGGTCCCGGGGGCCGCACTTTGGATACCAATGACTTCTGTTGAAACCTTGTAATATTTCTCACAGTAAATATAATAGGAACAATTCCATTGACCTTGAAGCTATGGGATACTTTTATCCATGAGGTTTTTTTATCCACGGCGGAGAGCACACTGGGGGGGTGGTGATGTGGGGGGGGGGGTTAGTGTTGTTCCTTTTAACGACTCTACCAGCGAAAGTATGCAATGCTGCTTCTGCTACTATCATTAGGGGCCCACTATCACACAAAAGGGAGAAAACTGATGCTACTTCCTTTGTGGTGCGTTCAGGAAAATCACGAAGACGACGATCTTACTCTGTAAAATCATTATGTCTTTATCAAAATCAGTCACATTTATGATGAGTGTTATTAGCCGAGGGTTTAATTTAGTTTCATGGGGCCCAGAATCCTTGTTTTCTATTGGCTGATGGTCATCTCGATTTACATAAAAACATATTTTGAAGGAGAACATAAATAACTGGTGAAACCTGCAGTTGAGTTGAGACGCCATCTTGAAGGAGACTTTGAATGTGACACGTTTTGCATTACAGGCCATGTTGGGTTTAAAAGAAAATTTAGCGTAGCATCAAGCAGGATTTCATACTTGCTCACGGTGCAACAAAATGAAAACATGAATGCACCACATAACGCTTAACATAACGCCTGACTTAAAATTGTTATTTCAAAAATGCCCGCAAAGCATGCCGGTGAGTCCAGCTGCAACAATAAAACAAAAAAAAAAAACTAACTAAATCTAGCTAAAATATTGCGAAAAAAAAAAAGTACCACAAGCTACCCAGCATGCTTTGCGGTATTTTTTGTACAAGCTACAGATTGCGTCTCGTGTTGACAGCTACGCTTTCCATTTTAAAGATTTCAAAAAGAAATTTGGGGCTGCACAGTGGTTAAGTGGTTAGCGCGCAGACCTCACAGCTAGGAGACCAGGGTTCAATTCCACTCTCGGGCATCTCTGTAGTGGAGTTTGCATGTTCTCCCCCCTGTTGCATGCGTGGGTTTTCTCCGGGTACTCCGGTTTCCTCCCACATTCCAAAAAAAACATGCTAGGTTAATTAGCGACTCCAAATTGTCCATAGGTATGAATGTGAGTGTGAATGGTTGTTTGTCTATATGTGCCCTGTGATTGGCTGGCTCGCCCGAAGACAGCTGGGATAGGCTCCAGCACCCCCCGTGACCCTTGTGAGGATAAGCGGTAGAAAATGAATGAATGAATAAATGAATGAAAAACATTTTAAAACTTTTTCAAGAATAAATAAAAGATTTAAATAAAAATAAAAAAATAATAAAATAATAATAAAAAAAATAAAAAAATTAAAAAAAAATAAAAAATAATAATAATAATAAATACAAATAAGGTTGCAATTTTATGAAAACATTTTTATGTATTTTTTTTCTTAAATATTTTTCTTTCTTTTTTGGCTTTTTGGACATGTCCCAACCATCACAGTCTGGATGACATTTTTAGCTAATTGGTTGTTTTTTTAGATGTAATTTAATATGTCTGATGAAGGTCAAACGGGACCCAAACATTACGTAAATAAACAAATGAATGAGAGCGACACCTCTTTTTGAACTATGGTGAATGAAATGTGATTTTTTTTTTTTAAATTCACAAAAAAACTGGGAATTTTTCGGAGTAGTGATGGGGATCCACTGTACGATACGGGCTGATTTTTTTAAGGATGTAATAGTAATAACAGATGTACTAGTACAAGCATGTAATGAAGAGGAAGGAAGAAGGGAGGGAGGGAGGGGGGGGTGTTCCTGGCAGACGAGTATAAAACACACACACACACAGAGAACGAGTGCGTTGAAGTTCACTTGAAGACCAACAACGGAGGAGAAGAAGAAACATGTGGAATTAGAAAAGCGGAGTGGAATAAGAACAGGAGCAGGCTTGCATAAAGGTGCACACGGGGGTGAGTAGCTACTATGTGTACTTTGATACTATTTCTGCACTGGGGGGGGGGATTTTCATTTCCATACATATCAGACTCATCGACTATAATCGGCATTATTATTATCCTGCAAATTTAATCAAATGGGTTTCTATTTTAATGTAAAGTTTTATGTGTGTGACGATTTGGGAAGTGCAGAAAAAAAAATCAAGCGCTCCCCTTGACAAATGCTGATGGCTAACACAGATGTGTAACTTGTAACCTGAGTCTTGTTTTTTTTTTTTGTTTTTTTTTTTTTGTTTTCCCTCCCCTCCACTTATTGCAAATGATGTCAAAGTACGAGTATTATTATGTCTCATATAATTATTGTTTTTATGTTTTTGTTTGTTTGTTTTTTACTCCCGGCAGAAGTAAGTGTTTACCTTTTTATCGGATCCTGGTGCCAAACATCACAGAAGACGGGAGGTTCAAAGTGTGAAAATGGCAGCCAGGCTGTTCCTTGTCGCCCTGGGACTCATTCCGGCTTCAGTTTTTTCAGTTCAAGGTGGGTCCCTGTCGGAGAGAGAGAGAGAAAGAGAGCGAGAGAGCGAAGAAATAGCCATTTACATAAGTGACCTGTATATTAACATAGCTACAGCAATATTGTTATTGTAGCAGCTAGCATGAAAAATGATATTTATCTGGCAGGCTAACAGTCGCTAATTTCAGTGTCACTCACAGACAGTAGAGTGGATACCGAACTCTCCATTTCGCTACCAAGACTCAACAAGATGTTCCTTCGTGTTATTATTATTATTATTATTATTTACCAGAGGACTGGAGCCCAAGTCTTGTGCTGGAAGATACAGCCATCCCATTGAGAGCGGACATTTTAAGTGGCTGTTTCTTCATTGACCATACTCCATTTACATAAGTGACCTGTATATTAACTAAGCTAGAGCAATATTGTTATTGTAGCAGCTACCATGAAAAATGATATTTATCTGGCAGGCTAACAGTCGCTAATTTCAGTGTCACTCACAGACAGTAGAGTGGATACCGAACTCTCCATTTCGCTACCAAGACTCAACAAGATGTTCCTTCGTGTTATTATTATTATTTTTATTTTACCAGAGGACTGGAGCCCAAGTCTTGTGCTGGAAGATACAGCCATCCCATTGAGAGCGGACATTTTAAGTGGCTGTTTCTTCATTTACCATACTCCATTTACATAAGTGACCTGTATATTAACTAAGCTACAGCAATATTGTTATTGTAGCAGCTAGCATGAAAAACTATATTTATCTGGCGGGCTAACAGTCGCTAGTTTCAGTGTCACTCACAGACAGTAGAGTGGATACCGAACTCTCCATTTCGCTACCAAGCCTCAACAAGATGTTCCTTCGTGTTATTATTATTTTTTATTTTTTTTACCAGAAGACTGGAGCCCAAGTCTTGTGCTGGAAGATACAGCCATCCCATTTAGAGCGGACATTTTAAGTGGCTGTTTCTTCATTGACCATACTCCATTTCATAAGTGACCTGTATATTAACTAGGCTACATCAATATTATTATTGTAGCAGCTAGCATGAAAAACTATATTTATCTGGCGGGCTAACAGTCGCTAGTTTTAGTGTCACTCAGACGGTAGAGTGGATACCGAACTCTCCATTTCGCTACCAAGACTCAACAAAATGCTCTTTCGTGTTATTATTATTATTATTATTCTTTTTTTAACCAGAAGCCTGGAGCACAAGTCTTGTGCTGGAAGATACAGCCATCCCATTGAGAGCGGACATTTTAAGTGGCTGTTTCTTCATTGACCATACTCCATTTACATAAGTGACCTGTATATTAACTAAGCTACAGCAATATTGTTATTGTAGCAGCTAGCATGAAAAATGATATTTATCCAGCGGGCTAACAGTCGCTAGTTTCAGTGTCACTCACAGACAGTAGAGTGGATACCGAACTCTCCATTTCGCTACCAAGACTCAACAAGATGTTCCTTCGTGTTATTATTATTATTTTTACCATAGGACTGGAGCACAAGAACTCAGTCAATGGAATCTTCTGTCTCTTGTAGGACTATGGAGGACTGACATCAAAGATCCGGACCCTTCTGTGCACTACTCTGAAGGTAAGCTTGTTTGGGTCCAACTGTATGACTCTCCCGACCATCTCGAGATACATATGTCCATGTTTTGTTTCTGACCCAGACAACTACGAGTGGACCACATGGTTCAACGTGGACCATCCAGGCGGCCGTGGGGATTATGAGCAACTGGAAGCCATTCGCTTCTACTACCGCGCCCGAGTGTGTGGGACCCCGCGAGCTCTGGAGGCCAGAACCACCGACTGGGTCCCAGCGCGAGAAACTGGAGAGAAGGTCCATGCGGACCCCACTGTGGGATTCTGGTGTCTCAATGAAGAACAAGGTCCAGATCGAAATTGTTCCAACTATGCAGTACGATTCCTTTGTCCCAAAGGTTTGTTCCAGATGTTGTTCTTGAAGTTAAACCGATGACAAGCAATCTGCAGATGTCACTCCGTATCAAAATATCACTGTCCACCACAGGTATCGACCTGAACTTTCAGGAAACCTGGAGTCCATGGTCAGACTGGAGTCCATGTTCTGCTCTCTGTGGTCAATTGGGAGTCCAAATTCGCTCCAGGAGCTGCAGTTCTGATCCAACTCTTTGCGCCGGCCCAACGGTAGAGAGAAAGGAATGTCACGGACAGGAATGTCCGACAGGTAAGATAGACTCACTGGTACTTGACCAAGTCACAGGTGACTCCAGGAAATCGAGTACCAAAGTCACTTGAGTGATATAAGAACTGGTAATGTTAGCTGCATCGGACTCGACAAAATGAAAAAAATTCACAGACTCAATGATATCAATGATATCGCCAAAGTCACGAAAGACTTAAAGCTGGTATTATTTGCGAAACAAAACCGGAAACCAGAAACCAGAAACCGGAAACCAGAAACCAGAAACCAGAAACCAGAAACCAGAAACCAGAAACCGAAAACCAGAAACCAGAAACCAGAAACCAAAAACCGAAAACCAGAGAAACCGAAAACCAGAAACCCGAGAAACCAGAAACCCGAGAAACCAGAAACCCGAGAAACCGAAAACCAGAAACCGATAAACCAGAAACCCAAGAAACCCGAGAAACCCGGAAAACCCCTAAACCTAAGCCTAAGCCTAAAATTAAAATTAAAAAACCAAAAGAAAGAAACCAAAAACCGAAAACCAGAGAAACCGAAAACCAGAAACCGAAAACCAGAAACCGAAAACCAGAAACCCGAGAAACCAGAAACCCAAGAAACCGATAAACCAGAAACCCAAGAAACCCGAGAAACCCGGAAAACCCGAAACACCCGGAAAACCCCTAAGCCTAAAATTAAAATTAAAATTAAAATTAAAATTAAAATTAAAATTAAAATTAAAATTAAAATTAAAATTAAAATTAAAATTAAAATTAAAATTAAAATTAAAATTAAAATTAAAATTAAAATTAAAATTAAAATTAAAATATATTAGGAAAGCAGGAAGTGAACAAATGTAACTGATTGTAAAAGTACCAGATGGAGGGGTAGGATTTAATAAGCTTTGCTTCTTCCTACTCCTTTTTGGACATGTGGAACTGTGAACTGATTATGTGATGCGTTCAATTGTAATCTGATGCATGTTTAAATGAAATTAAACCATTACCATTACTGTCACTGACTCATTGGTACTGGAGTTCCACTGAATCATGGGTAACTCCAGTGAATCAAGACCTTGACTTGTAAGTACTAGTAATACTAGCTGTAGTAATACCAGTAATACTTGCTTTGTTTTCCCGTCAGAATGCACCCTTCAGTGTCTGATGGGTAGGGTCAACGCAGAGTGTGACGCGTGCATGTGCGAAGACCACATCCTGTTGGGCTCGGCCCGCGGCGCCGGCGGTCTCATTGCCGAGGGGGCGGCGATACTTGTCTCCAACAAACTCCTCACCCTCACAGACCATAACGGACATTTCCGTATCCCCGGACTCTGCCCCGACGGCAACACCACATTGACGATTCGACTGCAGGGCCATGCCAACCTCAACGTTGTCGTTCCGAAGAACACCGAGCGTACCTCGGTTATTAGCGTTCAGCTGAAACGAGCAGGTACAGTAAACATGTTCTGATCTGATTGTGTTCTTCCTGTAATTTAATTCCTGTAATTTCCCAGAGAAGCTTCATGTCTTGAGCAACCCTGATACCAAAGCCAGAAGGGAGGGTCAAACCGCCGCCTTCTGTTGCAGTGTGTCCGGAGTACCGCAACCGGACAAGTATCAATGGTAGAACCTGATGTTTTTTTTGTTCAAGTATCACAAAAAACGTTTTTCGTTTTTTGTAATGTCTTCGTATGAACCAACAGGTTCCATAACGACAGTCTCTTAGAGAAACATTCGGAGAGAACCTTGGTTCTAAAGGATCTGCACCCCGAACAAGCTGGCGAGTACTACTGCAGGGCAAGCGGTCCATCCGGGGCCATTAAGACCAAAGCGGCTACTCTTAAAATTATCGGTAAGTGAACTACTAATACGAAGAATCATAATAATAGTGACGACTAATATATACTGGTGATACATTTTCAGGCAGAAATAGCCACTCCTGCGACCCCAGGCCTGATTCCCAGTTGATACGTCTTCCGCACGACTGCTACCAAAACAGTACAGAGTCATTTTACTACGATGTGGGTAAATGTACTTCCGGTACATGCGCCGGCCGATTGGATAGCGGTATCAGATGCAAAGATAAAGTAGCATACTGTTGTGGCGTAGCAAAGATGGAGGAGACGCATCTAACGTGTCAGGGGTACCGATTACCCGTAAAGGTGGTTACCGAATGCGGATGTCAGAAATGCGTCGACACGAAAGCTATAGTGCACGGTCGAGCCGTCGCGGCAGATAATAGCGAACCGATGAGATTCGGACACGTTTTTATGAACGGCGTAAGAATCGGTCGTACGGGGTACAAAGGTACTTTCACCATCCACGTTCCTCCTGAAACCGAAAGGTTGGTTCTGACGTTTGTGGACAACATGAGTAAATTCATCAACACTACTAAGGTACTTCCGTTCAACTCCAAAGGAGGTGCCGTTTACCATGAAATCAAACTTCTGAGAAAGAAAACCCCGGTGACGATTAGCGCCTCGGAAAGCAACACTCTTGACCTCGGCGAGGTAGAAGGTCTGGAACCGATGGCTCATATTCAGATTCCGCCCAATTCGTTCTATAAACCCAACGGGGAAGTGTTCACAGGAAACGTTAACGCTAGCGTAACATTTCTGGACCCTAGAGATGTTTCTACAGCAGCTGCAGCCCAAAGTGATCTTAACTTCATCGGGAATGACGGAGATACACTTCCGCTTAGAACCTACGGAATGTTCTCGGTCGACTTCCGCGACGGAGAAACCAATGAACCTCTGAATGCGGGTGAAGTCAAAGTCCTGCTGGATTCTACGCAAGTGACAATGCATGAACATCGCCGTGCCATGAAGTTGTGGTCTCTCAACCCGGATACCGGTCTTTGGGAGGAAGAGGGAACTTTAGAGTTTGAGAAGAAACCGAGAACCAAACGGGAAGAGAGAACATTTCTGATCGGTAACATGGAGATCAGAGAGAGGCGTCTTTTTAACTTGGACGTTCCGGAGAACCGGAGATGTTACGTGAAAGTGAGGGCATTCCGAAGCGAACGTTTTATGCCCAGCGAACAAGTCGAGGGAGTCGTAGTGAGCCTTATAAATATGGAACCCACTGCCGGGTACTCCACGAACCCTCGCGCCTGGGGACGTTTTGACAGCGTCATTACCGGTCCCAACGGCGCTTGTCTTCCCGCGTTCTGCGACGAGTTAAAGACTGACGCTTATTCCGCATTTGTTACGGCTAACCTCGGCGGCGAAGAACTGGAAGCCGTGGCTTCGGCGCCGAAACTTAATCCTAATCTAATCGGAGTGCCTCAGCCTTATTTGGGGAAACTGAACTACAAACGCACGGATCACGAAAACCCCAAACTGAAGAAAACTGCGTTCAGTATCAACTTAGCGAAACCGAGTCCAAACGCAGCCGAGGAATCGAACGGACCGGTGTATTCGTTTGAGAACTTGAAAGAATGCGAGGAATCGCCGTTCAGCGCGGCGCATTTCCGTTTCTCGCGAGTGGAAGGCGATCGTTACGACTATAACACGGTACCGTTCAACGAGGACGATCCGATGAGCTGGACCGAAGACTATCTGAGTTGGTGGCCCAAACCCATGGAATACCGAGCCTGTTACGTGAAAGTCAAAATGAACAGCCCGCACGAGATTAACGTTCGATCTCACAACATGGGCGGTACTCACCCGAAAACGGTGGGTCAGCTGTACGGACTTCGAGACGTCCGTAGCATCCGCGACATGGACCACACGGCGTTGTCGGCGGTGTGCCTGGAATTCAAATGCAGCGGAATGTTGTACGATCAGCAACGTGTCGATCGGACGCTAGTCAAGGTGGTTCCGCAGGGTAGCTGCAAAAGAGATCACGTTAATCCGCTTCTTCAGGAGTACCTGGTGAACCATTTGCCGTTAGCCGTCAACAACGACACAAATCAGTTCACGATGCTTGCGCCTCTCGATCCGCTCGGGCACAACTACGGGATTTACACGGTAACTGATCAGGATCCCCGCGCGGCTAAGGAAATCGCACTCGGGCGATGTTTCGACGGCACATCGGACGGTACTTCTCGAGTTATGAAGAGCAACGAGGGCGTAGCGTTGACGTTCACTTGCGGCGATCGGGAAGTGACACGACAGAGTGTATTCCAGGCGCTACAGAGTTCTCAAGGTCGGATAAGCGGCGGCGTGACGAGAGGGGACGACAGGCAAAATAGACGTCGGCAAAGAGCCAACGCGTCCCGGAATAGTCGGAGACGGAGCACCAGAGATCCTCAAGGAAGAGGAACCAAAGCCAGAAGCTAAATATACATCACAAAGCGATAATTATGAATATTAACCAAATATCATTTAGTACTAAAATAACACAATACATCAACTGAAGCCTATTTCTGTACTATGCCATGATGGTCATCCTTACACGTGTACTGTAGCATTTACTTGAAAATGTAAATATTATATTTATTACTATTAAAATTGTTGCAGGATAATGACATCGCTGTATTTCACTAATGTGAATTAAAAAACGTGATTTCTCGTTCGTGAAGAAAATCACGGGCAATATGGATGATAATACTCATAAATAATGAAAATTATTTCAATATTTTGTGCATGGGTGTCTGTTTTCCTTCTCTTGTAGCATAGTGTTAATGGATTATAAATATATATATATATATATATATATATATATATATATATATATATATATATATATATATATATTTGTTGTTTTCTAAGTAAATATGTTATCTAAATAAAATATATATATTTTTATAAATGTTATATATATATTAAAAAATCTGGTACTTTTACAATCAGTAACATTTGTTCACTTCCTGCACTGAATGTAAATATATATATATATTTATATATATTTAATATAGAGTTCTCAAAAATATATTTAATATATTTGTATATATATATACATAAAATATAATATAAATATAATATAAAATATAAATATATTTGAGATATATATATTTTTTTTTTACTGAATGATACTGATACATTTTTTTTTACCCATTATGTCATTGTATGGTCATATGTGACAAAAAAATAAAAATAAGTAAAACTAAAATAAAACTAAAATGAAAAAAAAAAATCAATAAATCACTTAAATTATATTAGAAAAATAATTATTATTATTTTATTAGGAAATAAAAACCAGAACCCGAAAACCTAAAATTAATTAAATTAATCACTTAAATTCTATTAGGAAAGCAGGAAGTGAACAAATGTAACAGTTACTGATTGTAAAAAGTACCAGATGGAGGGGTAGGATTTAATAAGCTTTGCTTCTTCCTACTCCTTTTGGACATGTGGAACTGGGAACTGATTATGGGATGCATTCAATTGTAATCTGATGCATGCTCAAATGAAATAAAACCATTACCAATTTATATTACATTCCTATAGTTCACTGTTGCCACCGGATTGTACAATGCGGCAGGGATTCTACAAGGCCGCTAGCTGGCGAGCTAACCAGTTATCCTTCAATTCCATCTAAAAGGGATTCAAACTGAGTGGGAAAGAACAAAAAGTAAGAAGCCATACATTTTCCACTTCCACACAGATTGAGAGAACCTTTTTCACTCTGCATCCACAGCTGCCTCCATCAAACACAGAGGGGTTAGGGTAAATCTAAGAAGGATGGACGTCCTCATCCATGGAAGATTAGTGCCACCTAGTGGCCAGATTACTACATATCACTTTTAGTTCAATATGTATGTTTTAACTACCATGAAATGGCAACTGTTTCCTGGGGAAGAAAAAACACAATATTTAATTTAACATTTTTCATTGTGGCTGCACAGTGGAGAGTGGTTAGCGTGCAGACCTCACAGGTAGGAGACCCAGGTTCAATTCCACACTCGGCCATCTCTGTGTGGAGTGTTTCGCATGGGTACTCCGGTTTCCTCCCACATTCCAAAAACATGCTAGGTTAATTAGCGACTCCAAATTGTCCATAGGTATGAATGTGAGTGTGAATGGTTGTTTGTCTATATGTGCCCTGTGATTGGCTGGCTGGCCCAAAGACAGCTGGGATAGGCTCGAGCATTTCCTGCGACCATCATGAGGATAAGCGGTAGAAAATGAATAAATGTTGTGTTTGCATGCTAATGTTAGCATTGCTAGCATGTTAACATTAGCAGAGTAGCATTTTTAGCCATTTTCATAGGTAGACACTATAATGCTAGGACTAAGACTTAGCACTATCATGTTCGGTGTTAGCATGCTAACATTAGCATAAATTTTTTTTTAGCTCGACACATTAGCACTATTGTGTTATGTGTTTGATTGCTAATGTTAATATTGCTAGCATGTTAACGTTGGCATTGTGGCATTTTCATAGGTAGACACTATAATGCTAGGACTAAGACTTGGCACTATCATGCTCGGTGTTAGCATGCTAACATTAGCACAATAACATTTTTTTAGCTCGACACATTGGCACTATTGTGTTATGTGTTTGATTGCTAATGTTAATATTGCTAGCATGTCAACATTGGCATTGTAGCATTTTTAGCCATTTCCATAGGTAGACACTTATATAGACACTTGGCACTATCATGTTCGGTGTTAGCATGCTAACATGAGCACAATAGCATTTTTTTTCAATTCCACACTCGGCCATCTCTGTGTGGAGTGGGTTTTCTCCGGGTACTCCGGTTTCCTCCCACATTCCAAAAACATGCTAGGTTAATTAGCGACTCCAAATTGTCCATAGGTATGAATGTGAGTGTGAATGGTTGTTTGTCTATATGTGTCCTGTGATTGGCTGGCGACCAGTCCAGGGTGTACCCCGCCTCTCGCCCAAAGACAGCTGGGATAGGCTCCAGCACCCCCACGCAACCTTCGTGAGGATAAGCGGTAGAAAATGAATGAATGAAAAACATTTTAAAACTTTTTCAAGAATAAATAAAAAATAAAAATAAGGTTGCAATTTTAGGAAAAAAAAATTATGCATTTTTTCTTAATTAAATGAATTTTTCATTGATCCAATTCTGGCGTATCGTCTCATCTCGTTACCCCACGCCTAGTAAAACGACACACACGATTTCGACCAGTGATTTATTAAATTAAATGTTTATAAAATACTGCAGACGCCTTAATGTCAACACAGAAGCCAATTCTCCATGTAACATTGCAACTGGTCAACTTCTAGAAAAAGAGAAAACAGATCGCTCTCAAAATGGCTGTAGCCCATATGAAGACACGGTATGCGGGGGGCGGGGGGACCCCGGAAATCAATCCCCCCCACTTTTTTTCCTCGCCACACTTGATACAAGCCTGCAGTTGTAGTGATTAGAGACCTTTTTTTTTGTTCACTCAATTTCTAGCATCCTGTTTTCCGCGCTAGTATAAATGATATTTTGTCATGCACAAAAAAAAAAAAAAAAATACCATAATACTCTTGCCTCCATTGTTTTCCCAAACCAAAACAATCCCAGAGACCGACTGATAAGAATAACTGTGGTGGTTATTAAGTCAATTATTTATACTTTGTTTTTCCCTTTTATCTTTCAAAATGTCCTGCGCTTTTCTGGGGGAAAATAAACATCGTTTTTTTTTTTTTTTTTCCATTTCCCCGGAATAAAATATCTCCATTCATAAAGATTGAATAATTGCTTTGTATTTGGCAACCCGCTTATAGATACTATATACTGTAAGAGAAAACCATTTACGAGTGAGACCTAAAATATATATATACACATGACATTCTGCTTTTTTAAGAATTTGCATAGAACCTTCTGTTTCTATGTCCCCTACATGTGTGTGTGTGTGTGTGTGTTTAACTGCGACGGCGTCTGCTATTCCCGAACCGGAGCGCCATTTCATTCCGAATGAGCCCTGGAAAGGAGACAACGGGAAGCGAGTTAGCGAACAGATAAACTTGATGATGATGATGCGAATGTGCGTTTGAGTCCAAGATGCGTGATGAGAGAGAGAGCGAGAGAAAGAGAGAGAGAGAAGGCAATTCCATATGTTTAAACATAAAGAGAGAAGAAGGTGAGACCGGATGCTTCCAGTACAGTCCCTGAAGTCACTGAAGCATGATGAAAAGAGGGGGGGGCAACACAAAGTTCTGATCCTCCAGGATGGCACCGGACAGCATAAGAAGGTAGAGCTGCATCACTCAGGGTTGGAAAAAGAGGGGGGGTTGGGGTTTGTTGGGGGGGGCGTGACGTGGCCGTGTAGCCTGTGTCACATGAAGTCCTCGTACTCCTGGGCGTAGCCGCCGTCAAAGCCGCCATAGTCCAGGTCGTCTCTCATCTGTGCTTTTAAACCGCCGCCGGGTAGGACGCCTTTCTTCTTTTTCTTGCCTTTGTTTTGCTGGGGAGAGAAAAAAAAACGAGCTGGGTTTAACGTCTCGGTTCGTGACGCTACGTCACTCTCGCCGTTTAAAAAAAAAAAAAAAAAAATCGACCGATGACCACTTGTTTGCGGGCGACTGCAACCCGCAAGTCAAACATGCATATTAAGCGTTTTTCTACACATTCTTGGTCTAAATTAAGCCTTTTCGTGCTTTAGAAAAACTAAATGAAGGTAAAATTAAATGTACATTTTTTAAAAAATATTTTTTAACTTTCTAAATATGAGTTTTAACATATTTTAGAGGCGTGAAATAACACCGCAATAGTAATTTTTCATTTTTTATTTGAAAAGGAGAAGCCAAAAATGTACCACTTCCACACAGGAAGAGAAGGGAGCCTTTTTCTACACATTCTTGGTCTAAATTAAGCCTTTTCGTGCTTTAGAAAAACTAAATGAAGGTAAAATTAAATCTAAATTTTTTTTAAATATTTTTTAACTTTCTAAATATGAGTTTTAACATATTTTAGAGGTGTGAAATAACACCGCAATAGTCATTTTTCATTTTTTATTTGAAAAGGAGAAGTCAAAAATGTACCACTTCCACACGGGAAGAGAAGAGAGCCTTTTTCTACACATTCTTGGTCTAAATTAAGCCTTTTTGAGTTTTAGAAAAACTAAATGAAGGTAAAATTAAATGTAAATTTTTTTAAAATATTTTTTAACTTTCTAAATATGAGTTTTAACATATTTTAGAGGCGTGAAATAACACCGCAATAGTCATTTTTCATTTTTTATTTGAAAAGGAGAAGCCAAAAATGTACCACTTCCACACGGGAAGAGAAGAGCGCCTTTTTCTACACATTCTTGGTCTAAATTAAGCCTTTTCGAGCTTTAGAAAAACTAAATGAAGGTAAAATTAAATGTAAATTTTTTAAAATATTTTTTTACTTTCTAAATATGAGTTTTAACATATTTTAGAGGCGTGAAATAACACCGCAATAGTCATTTTTCATTTTTAATTTGAAAAGGAGAAGCCAAAAATGTTACCACTTCCACACGGGAAGAGAAGAGAGCCTTTTTCTACACATTCTTGGTCTAAATTAAGCCTTTTCGAGCTTTAGAAAAACAAAATTAAGGTAAAATTAAGTAAAACAAATACAGTACTCGCCCATTTATAGTGGTTAATTTCATGATAGTTAAATTCATGATATAGAATTAAACGTTAATTTTTTTTAATATTTTTTAACTTTCTAAATATGAGTTTTAACATTTTTTAGAGGCGTGTAGACTTGAAATAACACCCCAATAGCCATTTTTCCACTTCTATCATCTTTTCTTCACGTCACATGATTCGGTGTTAAGTATCACGGCAGGCCTCTAGCGTAGCAAGGTACCGAGCTAACTAGTTAGCCTCTTCAATTTACTTATTGTAAACTTCATTCATTCATTTTCTACTGCTTTTTCCCTCACGACCCTGGAGCCTATCCCAGCTGTCTTCGGGCGAGAGGCGGGGTACACCGTGGACTGGTGGCCAGCCAATCACAGGGCACATATAGACAAACAACCATTCACACTCACATTCATATCTATGGACAATTTGGAGTCGCTAATTAACCTAGCATGTTTTTGGAATGTGGGAGGAAACCGGAGTACCCGGAGAAAACCCACAGTGAGAACATGCAAACTCCACACAGAGATGGCCGAGGGTGGAATTGAACCCTGGTCTCCTCGCTGTGAGGTCTGCGCACTCTAACCACTCGACCGCTGTGCCGCCCTATTCTAAACTTAAGTGTTTCAAAATAATTTGAAAAGGAGGACAAGCCAAAACTTACCACTTCCACACTGGAAGAGAAGAGAGCCTTTTTTTTACCCCCCACTCGGCTGTGCCGTGCTGTGCTAGCTCAGTAGCAGTGTGGAAGGTAACGTACTCTCAAGTCAAATCTCATAACATGACTAATGCAGAGGGACCGCAATACAATTTTTTTGACTAATAGAACATAATCAACCATTTATTAATTATTTGAACAGTGACATAGCGAGGGATTGATTACTTTACAGTTTAAAGGGATTAAAAGACGAGATGAGCTGTAGTCTACACTGGCCACTAGGTGTCACTACTAACACACATACAAGACTTAATTGCCGGTCACCACAAATGATTGAATTACCTCACAACAACAACAATGATAAACATCTTTTGGCCATACTGCAGCCTAAACTCAAAATTAAAAATTCCCCAAATTAGGGAATAAGAGTGTATATGTGACTATAGGGGTGTTATTTCATGTCTAGGGGGCTCTTAAGTAAAAAAAAAAAAAATACATATTTAGAAGGTTGTAAACAGGTTTTCTGTGCTCCAAATATGAAAATATTGGATTTATGAATAAGAAATAGTGATCAAGTCTGGAACCAAACTGTTTATGGAAAAGTTCACGGGTGGGCATGTTGGGCGATGCAGGTATTTGAGAGTTTGTTGGTGTGTTAATCGATTTTTTTTCTTCCACCTCTCGCTGCAAAGCTTTCGTTTACAAGAAAGATAGATAGATAGACTCCCTTTATTGTCATTGCACAAAAACACAGTAGTGAAATTGCCAATGAAATGTCGTTGCCTGGCTCCAGTATAATAACAGACACAAAAGAAGATAAGTAATAATAAATAATAATAATAATGTGGCACACAACATGGCACAAGTAGGAGAAAAGGAGCGCTTGATTTGCTCACTCCCATCGTAGCTTTTTTTTTTTTTTTAATGTTAGCAAATTTATAGGCATGGTTTTATAGTTATTCCTAACGTGCCAACAGTGCCCCCTGGCTGCCATAGTAACAAACTGTAATAAAAAACACTCAATTCTCTTACCTTTTCTTGTTTCTGTTTTTCACTAAGTAGAACCGAAAGGGAATTACTGATTTTCTTCAAGTCGTCCACTTCCACTGAGAAAGTGCAAACAATGAAAGCATTAGAAGTCAGGATTTGTAAACAGGCATTTGGGGAATAGACGCGCTTACGTGCGATACAGAGCTCCCGAAACAAGGAATCCAAGAAGCTGGAATAATGCACTGATTTTTCAAACTGGGATAGCTTTTCTTTCAGCAGTTTCTCAAACTCTGTGAAGTCCTCTTTGGAAGATGGACACATTGCATCGATTCCAGCTACTGAAGAGCTTCCGACTCCTGAAACCGACAATTTATGTTGAGAGATGAACTTAATACCACTGCTTTTTGTTCTATAGGGAGTACAGACGAAATCATTAGAAAGGTCACAGAAGAAATGGTCACACTAAAAAGATAATTTGATGATAATACTAGATTGTCCTTGAACCTAAATAAAACAAAAATCAAACGGTTTGCTAACAGCAGAAAGGACACGCACCAGCAAATACAAATAGACGGTGTAGACATTGAAAAGGTGAAGGAAAATACATTTCTAGATGAAAATATGAGCTGGAAACCTCATATTACAAATACACAACATAAGGTGGACAGAAATATTTCAATATTGAACAAAGCAAAATTTGTTCTCAATCAGAAAAATCACTCCACACTCTTTATTGCTCTCTGGTTCTACCATATCTTACTTATTGTGTGGAAATATGGGCTAATAACTATAAAAGCAATCTTCACTCGCTAAATGTACTGCAAAAAAAAGGTCAGTAAGGATAATTCATAATGCCGCCAACTCCTTATTTCAAAAAAATCACAAATAAACTTGCTGATATAGTTCATCTTCAAACAGATCATATCACCTTGTATGTGACAAAAAATTAAAATTTAAAAAATAAAACTAAAATAAAACAAGAATAAATAATTAAAATAAAATATAAATCTCTTAATTTTAAAAAATAAAATAAAATTATAAAATAAAATAAAACAAAAATAAATAATGAATATACAATAAATCACTTAAATTATATTAGGAAAGCAGGAAGTGAACAAATGTAAAAAAATGCACTGAATGTAAAAATAAAAAAATATATATATATATTTAATATATAGAGTTCTCAAAATATATATATATATTATATATGTGTATATATATATATATATATATATACACAAAATATAAATATAATATAAAATATAAATACATTTGATAAATATATTTTTTTTACTGAATTATACTGATACATTTTTTTACCCATTATGTCAATGTATGGTCATATCACCTCGCACTTCAGTATGTGATAAAAAAATAAAAAGTAAAAATAAAAAATAAAATAAAAAAATAAATCACTTAAATTATATTAGGAAAGCAGGAAGTGAACAATTGTAACTGATTGTAAAAGTACCAGATGGAGGGGTAGGATTTAATAAGCTTTGCTTCTTCCTACTCCTTTTGGACATGTGGAACTGTGAACTAATTATGGGATGCATTCAATTGTAATCTGATGCATGTTCAAATGAAATAAAACCATTACCATTACAATAACATGCACAGTACATAATGAGAAAAGATGTAAAGAACCCACTAAGATACTTCAGTGGGCATCTCCAGTCTTACCGAAGGCATCTTTTGCCAACTCCAAGTCGGCATCTTGCTGCAGCTTCTGCACCCTTAACTTTTCTGCAAGTTGGTCTTCCGGGCTAAGATTATCTTGCTAGATAAAAATAAAAACACGTTATAAAAAAAGACAACACAGGCGAGTTGAAGGGCGAGACAAAAAAAACCTCACCTGAACTTCCGATTCTTTTTCTTTTAGTTCCTGTTGTCTTTTCCTGAAACGGTTTTCTTTCTCTTTAATCTTCTCACTCAACTTTTTCTTTTCAGACACCTTTGGAACGTCTGTAAACGAATAAAAAGATGTTTAAGCGGCACCGGGCCAGGAGAAGAGTCGAGGTGCGAGCATTTAATAAAATACCAGATTGGTCAGCTTCGCCTTTTTTGTCCTCCTCTTCCTCATCGTCCCAGTTGTCCTGTGAAGAAAAAGTGGGTCAACTTTCTAATTAAAAAAAAAAAAAAAAGTTCAGCTTGAAATTTTATAATTTCACAAAAATCTGTTGTTCCGCCCATTTTTTGTTGGGAACTTATATTTTCCTGAAACCTAATTATGTTCTATTGCTGATTACTAAAGAACAGAAAACGTACCATAAACACCAGAAACTTTACACTTAGTTCAGGGGTCTCAAACACGTGGCCCGCAGGACACTAGTTTGAGGCCACCGCCTTGATGTGAAAGTTTAATGTTAGTGCAGCCCGCGCAAGTTTGATATGGATGCTGTATGGTATCATGTACCCAGAAAAAATTATTACGTTTCATTAATGTTCATGTTAAAGGTTAAATAACTGTTAATAGTTATCCTCCCTATCCGTGTGGAAGTGGTAAGTTTTTGGCTATTTAAGTTTAAAGGAAATAACTTGAAGGCTACCGTTTAGGTCGCTAGCTCTCTAGTTTGCGAGTTAGCATGTGTCTCAAGACCCTGCAGTTGCGCAATATGTTGTAAATAAAAAGAGTATAAATGTGACTATAGTCGTGTTTTGTCATGTCTACAGGGCTCTAATAATGCTTTGTTCATTTTAATCTGAAAAAGATAATTTGTCTACCAACCAACTATATGTGGTTTCTTAAGTTTTTATTATTTGCCGTTTTATTATTATTATATTTATTTATTTATTACTGGTTGATTTTCTTTATTCTTGATTTGTTTATTTATTTTTCATCTTATTTTGTGTAGAAAAATAAAAAGTAAGATATTTGAGAACAGTGGAATGTTTTATCAGAGCTTTTCTTGTAGAAAATCTGAACCAAAGCAAAGTTTATTCATTTTTCTGTTTTTAATAAATGCGGTTTTTGTTGGTTTTCTTGGAAAACCTGATGCAGCCCAGCCTCGCCCAGACCCTAGCTCCAGTGGCCCCCAGGTAAATTGAGTTTGAGACCCCTGGTTTACGCTGTACATTGTTGTTCACATTTGATGTAATCTCTTCTCCACATTGTTGTTATTATTATTATTTATTATTATACGGGAGCCAGGCAACGACATTTCGTTGGCAATTTCACTGCTGTGATATTGTGCAATGACAATAAAGGAAGTCTATTTATCTAGAAACATCATATTCTTCATAATCATCTAAAATAGCCGGTCACATGGTTAAAATTTGAAAAATATCTGGGATTGAATGTGTTAATCACAAATATGAGCGTTACAGTTTACACATGATTTTACAGTACTTGTAAAATGTAATTGAGGATTTCCAGTATTCAAACTGCAGTTAAATAATGCACTTAGTAGTTATTTAGTAATACAAATACATGGAAATATAGTTAAATACTACCTCTGCAAGTGTGTCAATCAGAAATGAGTATGAAAATATTTGTAAAGGCACCACAGGTGTACCTAATACAGTGGCCAGTCATCAGTTTTCTTTTTCCAGAGATGAACAATTGAAGGGGCCTCCAAACTAGCACTTTCCCCGAGCCATCAATGTCAGTGCAGAAACCGATACAACGTGCCGATAAAAAAAGTCACTTTCACCGTTCCCATATTTGCCAATATTATTAAAAATAATAAAAAAAAATAATAATAATCCAAGATGGTGTTTGTGTCATAGCAGTTAGCGGGGTGAGCTAGCTTGCACCTCATGTTGTAAGCGTGTGAATCCGGAGCGTCTCAGTCGTTACACAGAAGGCAAAATCGGCAAATCGTTTATGACAACCGATTCGGAGGCATCGTATCGTATCGATTAGTATCGTTCGTGTTTCAAGTCGCGATCGGGAGACGAAGCTAGCGTGGGTGACTTGGTGTAGTTTCCAGATGCAAGGTGAAGCGCTGTTAGCTAGCCAGCATGTTAGCAAGGCTGCTTAGTCAAACGAGATTAGCTTGGGAGTTACGTGAATTTAGCCCTGAGACTTGTGGGTAGATAACTCACTAACTAACTAATATCTAAAAAAAAAACGTCGCCATGTTTAATATCAAAAGCGCCGGGAAAATTGGATATTACGACATTATATCGACAATACGGCAAGTCACGCGCTGGTTACACTCATGTTACACACGAGTTAGCCGCTAGCTAACGTTAGCTAGTTGGGCTAGCTCAGAAGGTGGCGCTTGGGTTTGACTGTCATATTTAACTCCATTCGATTAAAAACAAATTATTAAAATTATTAAAAGTCCCACATTCGCTTACTTTAACCTCGTCGTCTTCGTCTTCGCCTTCCCACTTGTCCTGCTGTGCCGCCTTTTGAGTCGGCTCCTCCGGTTCGAAGTTGTCAGCGTCTGTAAAATAAAATACAAAAAAAAAATACTACTTTAAATGTTTAAGAATTACAACCCGTTTATTGTAACAAAGGAACGTATGATTCGTGTATCAAAGACGGTGACGAGTGAATAATTCACTCCTTGCTATCAGCTCCAAGTTGGTGTCTTACCCCAGTCCGCCATGTTGGCTGTGATGCTAATGTTTGACAGGCGACGTCGAATGCTCACTCCTATCCGACTTTCACGACGTCACCGCTGGGAGTGACCTAATTGTCTCCTCTTTTAGCGATAGGATACAAATATGAATATAATAATAAGACAATAATAATAATAATATACGACCGCAACTTGTTTTCTTTCTTATATTCTTCATTAACGACTGCTTGGAAACAGTTGGGCAGTTTGCTAACAAATGGTGACGTCACTGTGACGTCACATCTTTGATTTTGTTCTTCAGGTAATGCCTTTCATATGATAAATATTTAAAATTATGCATTATGTATTTTTTTAATAATGTGAAGCAGTGTATCTCAGACAAAAAAAAATATGAATACCTCTTTAATCATGAAGTGAGCACAAGTATGAACAACTCCCAAATCAATACATACATACAATAAATATAAACATCATAAAAGTACATTATAACATAAATAATGACTAACTATCCTCTCAGAAGTGCTTGTTAAATGGAGATATGATATATGATATATTGTTGCTTATAGAGGGGGTGAGGAGGCCCGTCCTGATCCAGCAGGGGTTAGCGGGGTGATGACCCGGGATGGACAAGGACCATCAGCAAGGCCAGGATCAGGCACAAAGAACTGGAGCACGCCACCTGGCCCTGTGACCTCCCTGGAGGATTAAAGACAAATCATTGGAAATACGGTACATACTGTATATAGTACTACGTTATGAGACAACAAATCAAAAAGGAAAATCAAATATGGAAAATACAACTCATATTAGACTTATGGAAATACATACATTGTACAGTTATGAATGAATTATCAGTTTTTTGATAAGTTTATTGTATTTTGTGCATTATTTGTATGCATTTATCTCACAAAATCCCTTAATAGATTCCTCTAAAATTCACTTTGGATATGTAATCAAAAGGTGAATACATTTACTTGGTTTGACTTCAATAAAAGTAAACAAAATACACAAAAAAAAACAAAAGGGAGGCCTAAAAAATATTTAAAATAAATTAAAATAAAAAGTCTTAAATAAAAATGTAAAAAATTATATAAATAATATAAATATATATATACTTACTATAAAAATATATAAATACTTAAATGTGCCCAACAATCCAAAAATGTAAAAATAAAAACAATAAATTGATGTGAAAGTGTAAGAAAATAAGTAAAAAAATGAAGTGAAAATTATTCAAAAAAAACAAAAATAAAAAATAAATAAAAACACACAAAAAACTAATAAAATGACTTAAATCAAAGAGTACAAGTATCTAAACAAATAATTACAAATTCATACCAACTTAAATAAAAATGTAAAAAACAAACAAAATGGAGGCCTAAATAAATATGAGAAATAAATAAAAATAAAAAAGACTTAAATAAAAATGTAAAAAGTTATATAAATAAAAAATTACTTCAAAATAAGCCCAACAATCCAAAAACGTAAAAATAAAAACAATACATTGACATGAAAGAAAGTGTAAAAAAATAAGTAAAAAAAAATGAATTGAAAATTATTTTAAAAAAACAATAAAAAATAAATAAAAACACACAAAAACAAAAATAAAATGACTTAAATAAAAGTACAAATATCTAAACAAATAATTACAAATTCATAACAACTTAAATAAAAATGTAAAAAAAATGAAAGTTACTTTAAAAATGTAAAAAATTAATTGACTTACATAAAAACAAAGAATTATAAGAAAACATTTAAAATACAAAAAAAATAAATGCTTCTTACTTAAATACTTAACGACAAATACAAAAAACGTACAGACTTGAATAAAAGTGTACAAAATAAAAAGTTACAAATTAGAAATAGTGTAAAAATAATAAATATTCCTGAAAAACACAAACATCTAAAAAAAAAAAATAAATGACAAAAAATGACTTTAAAAAAAAGTAAAAAATATATAAATATTTCAAAATAATTCAAAGATAATACAAATAATTAGATATGAAAATTACTCATGGAAATGGAAATTGTTTGGAAATTGTGGGAACCCCCCTTTTAGAAAATGAAAATGATATACATGAAACGCGGTATCACGCATCTGTGTGAGCGTTCCTCACCTCGAAAGTCCACATGTCTGTCTTCCCAGGGCATCAGCACCATAGCCAGCGCCGTCCTCTGAACGTCCGATAGCGCTGAGAGCTGCGCGTCTGTCACCGCAGCCGCCTGCTCGTAGGAGAACATGCTTATCTGCCTCTGGTGGAACACCACCTTCACGTGGTGAGACATGACGATGATGACAAAGAAGAGCCATAAATTAACGTCTGAATGCCAAATCCCAGCACACGTTAAAAGCACTTTAGTGGAACACTTACAGCAAACTTCTCAGGTGTTATCAGCGAGATAGCCAATGGGGAGATTCCTTCTATTTGCTCTTTCACCAAGGCTGACATGGCCATATCTGGGAGACCAGCTGTAAAAAGTTCATAAAATTCATGTGAGAGGATCACACTTTAAGGGTCATTCCACTCCATCGGCATCCACAGGAAATAGAATTAATAATTGAATAAAATGAATTATAACATATATTTTTTTCTAATTAAGTGTCCAGCACATTAATCTGATTGCATATTGAATTAAATTAACATTTAAACTATCTAAAATAGAAAAAAAACGACCTACAAACTACAAATAACATCATATTACTTACTTTTCTTATTAGAATATGACTTTATCATCTTAATATTTTGACTTTATTGTTGTAAATAGACAGCTATTTTTTTTAATTTTTCGACTATTTCAACTTTGTTTTTTTCCAATTTTTTTCCTCGTAATTCTGATTTTATTCCCGTAATAGTTCGACTTTATTGTTTTTTCTGCAACCTAATTTAGTAAAAAAATTATACATTCATTCGGTTTTTTGCTTGTATCTCATAAAGTTACAACTATAAAAAAGATAACAAATGTTTTCTTTAATATTTCAATTATTTTGTTAATATTTTGTTTTTGTTTTAATATCTTGTTTTTTTTAAAAAAATTTCTTTTTTTTTTTTTTTAGTTTTTGAGTTAAATTATATTTTCTAGAATGTTCCACAGGTCAGTAAAAAAAATGCTGCGGTCCACACTTTGGCCACACTCTGATACACTAATAATAATAATAATAATAATAATAATAATAATAATAATAATAATAATAATAATAATAATAATAATAATAATAATAATAATAATAATAATAATAATAATAATAATAATAATAATAATAATAATAATAATAATAATAATAATAATAATAATAATAATAATAATAATAAAACAATAAAAAAATAATAAAAAAATAAAAATACAAAAATAAAAATACACAAATAAAATACAAAAATAAAAAAATAACATAAAATAAAAATACAAATACAAATACAAATACAAATAAAAATATTATGATGATGATGATTATTATTATATAACAATAATATTAATAACAATAATATTTTCCTATATAAAAAATAATATAACAATATTATTATTATTATTATTTATTACTATCATATGGCAATAATATTAATAACATTATTATTTATTTATTATTATATAACAATATTATGATTAATATTATTAGTGTTATCATATAACAATAATATTAATAACTATATTATTATTATTAATAATAATGTTTTTTTTCAGGGCACCCAAAGCATTTCACAATGACATGAATCCATTATTCTGCCACACACACACACACACTGGTGGTGGTAATCTACATCTGTAGCTACAGCTGCCCCGGGGTATTGTGACAGAAACATGGCTGCCAGTTGGCTCCTACGGCCTCTCCAGCCACCACCAAACATTCGTTCACAGGGAGGTGGAGGGAGCAAGGCATCTTGGTTTAGGAACAAAAAAAAAACCTTGGTTTAGGAATAAATAGCGTTAAAAAGACATTTACCTGCCAGAACTCCAATCTCAATGAAGACATCCATTCCCCAGGAACTAATGGGTCCAAACGCAAGACTGTGGGTCAGCAGACCCACCAGGGCCCCCAGTTGTTCTTCGGAGCAGGCCAACCTGAGCTGACCCAGCCACAGCACCGCCTTACTGGGAAATCATCCACGGGAAAAAACACGGGAAAAACAGTCAAAACCAAACAGACGTGTAAAATGTAAACGTGTTCACGTGCTCACCTGAACTCCACGGCGTTAAACGAGCTCATGTCTGTGGCTCGGGCGCCACACACCGCGTATCCGACGGCAACGAGCGTGCTGGAGTCAAGCTGGCTGGGATTCAGCTTGGTGGAATTCAACATGGTCGCAAACAGCGCAGACAGCTAGGAGGAAAGCCGGAATGGTGACCACAGAGTCCAGACCTGAACCCCATTGGGACTTTGAAGACTTTGTACAGACAGTGGCGCCATTAATAGAGGGGTGTGCAAACTGTGGGCCATTTGCGGCCCGTGGTTCGTGGCAGCAATTTGACAAGAAGAAAGTGCAATTTTAAGAATAAAAGGTTCTAATATAAAGGGAAAAAAATGATTTTATGAGAATAAAGTCATAACATTATGAGTACCGGAAGTATCATAATTAAATCACATAGAGCTGAGATATTAAATAATTTTTTTTACATTTTTATTATTATAAGCAAACTAAATAAAGTTGTCATTTTTGGGAAAATTAGGTTGGGGATAAGTCATAATATCATGGGAATATAATCAGAATTATTAATTATTGGACTAAAGACATAATATTATGGAAATAAAGTCATAATATATTATGGGAATAAAGTCAAAATATTATGGGAATAAAGTCATAATATTATGGAAATAAAGTCAAAATATTATGGAAATAAAGTCAAAATATTATGGGAATAAAGTCATATTATGGAAATAAAGTCATAATATTATGGGAATAAAGACATAATATTGTGGGAATAAAGTCATAATATATTATGGGAATAAAGTCAAAATCTTATGGGAATAAAGACATAATATTATGGGAATAAAGATAATCTTGTGGGAATAATGGCTTGATATGGGAAAAATATGGGAAAATAGTATGGAAAAAACATGATATTATGGGAAGAAATACACAATATTACGGGAATCAAGTCACAATATGGGAATAAAGTCAAGATATCATGGGAATAAAGTCAAACTATTTTGGGAATAAAGTCTAAATTTTATGATAATAAAGTCAAAATAGTATTGGAATAAAGTCATAATATTATGGGAATAAAGACATAATCTTATGGGAATAAAGTCAAACTATTTTGGGAATAAAGTCTACATTTTATGATAATAAAGTCAAAACAGTATTGGAATAAAGTCATAATATTATGGGAATAAAGGGGAACGAAATTTGGAATATTATGGAAATAAAGACATGATATTATGGGAAGAAAGACACATTACGGGAATAAAGACACGATATTACGGGAATCCGGTCACAATATGGGAATAAAGTCAAGATATCATGGGAATAAAGTCAAACTATTTTGGGAATAAAGTCAAAATTTTATGATAATAAAGACAAAATAGTATTGGAATAAAGTCATATTATGGGAATAAAGTCATAATATTATGGGAATAAAGACAATCTTATTGGAATAAAGGCATGATATGGGAAAAAATTCGGAATATTATGCAAATAAAGACATGATATTACGGGAAGAAAGACACAATATTACGGGAATCAGGACACAATATGGGAATAAAGTCAAGATATCATGGGAATAAAGTCAAGATATCATGGAAATAAAGTCAAACTATTTTGGGAATAAAGTCTAAATTTTATGACAATAAAGTCAAAGTAGTATTGGAATAAAGTCATAATATTATGGGAATAAAGACAATCTTATTGGAATAAAGGCATGATATGGGAAAAAATTCGGAATATTATGGAATAAAGACATGATATTATGGCAAGAAAGACACAATATTACGGGAATAAAGACACAATATTACGGGAATCCGGTCACAATATGGGAATAAAGTCAAACTATTTTGGGAATAAAGTCTAAATTTTACGATAATAAAGTCAAAATAGTATTGGAATAAAGTCATAATATTATGGGAATAAAGACATAATCTTATGGGAATAAAGGCATGATATGGGAAAAAATTTGGAATATTATGGAAATAAAGACATGATATTATGGGAAGAAAGACACGATATTACGGGAATACAGACACGATATTACAGGAATAAGGTCACAATATGGGAATAAAGTCAAGATATCATGGGAATTTTGTTTACCTGTCTGGTGTTCCATTCTCCGACGGCGCCCATGGAGGCGATGCTCCTCCTTTCAGTCAGCCTCAACCTGCTCAGTTCCTCCGGGGGCATCTCCAGCGCCAGTCGGCCCAGCTGACTGATGAGGGACTGGGAGAAGGACGACACTGGCCCGTACAGCTGGGGGAGGGGGGGGGAACACGGATCAGGAACGCAGACAGAGACACGGATACGGAATCCGACGAGAGTCTCACTTGTTTGACTTTGTTGAAGACTTGGCTTCGTTGGTACGACGCCAGGAACGGGTCCAGTCCTATCAGCTCCAGACAGTTGGTGAAGGCCGATGACGACATGCTCGTCAGGCTGTTGGAGGTCCATGCAGATGGGGCCGTGGTATGCAGGATCTCACAGTTAGGAACCATAGGAGCCGCTGGGTGGAGACCAATGGGTTACAGTAAATGTGGCTCAAATGTGGCCCGCAGGACACTAGTTTGAGGCCCCCCGCCTTGATATGAAACTTTAATGTTAGCGCGGCCCGCGCAAGTTTGATATGGATGCTGTATGGTATCATGTACCCAGAAAAAATTATTACGTTTGATTAATGTTCATGTTAAAGGTTAAATAACTGTTAATAGTTATCCTCCCTATCCGTGTGGAAGTGGTAAGTTTTTGGCTATTTAAGTTGAAAGGAAATAACTTGAAGGCTGCCGTTTAGGTCGCTAGCTCTCTAGTTTGCGAGTTGGCATGTGTCTCAAGACCCTGCAGTTGCTAAATATTAAAATATTAAATATATTTAAATATATTAATATATATAAGTATATATATATAAATATATTTTAATACTATATTAATATATAAAAATATTAAATTATTAAACTATTTTAGTATTTTAATATTGTTTTTATTGGCCGAGGGTGGAATTGAACCCTGGTCTCCTAGCTGTGAGGAGGAATTATTGAGGTGGAATTATTGTATCTGTAAAAGTGTCATGCAATTTGTTATTGTTATTTTAATACTAAATAATATTAGTATTAATTTAATATTAATATTTTAATACTAAATATCAAAATATCAAAATATCAAAATATAAAATAATTTAAATATTAAAATATTAAAATACTATATTAGCCGTGAGGAGGAATTATTGAGGTGGAATTATTGTATCTGTAATTAAAATATTAAAATATTAAAATATTAAAATATTAAAATATTAAAATATTAAAATATTAAAATATTAAAATATTAAAATATTAAAATATTAAAATATTAAAATATTAAAATATTAAAATATTAAAATATTATATTAACTGTGAGGAGGAATTATTGAGGTGGAATTATTGTATCTGTAAAAGTGTCATGCAATGTGTTATTGTTATTTTAATACTAAATAATATTAATATGAAAATATGAAAATATGAAAATATGAAAATATGAAAATATTAAAATATTAAAACATTAAAACATTAAAACATTAAAATATTAAAATATTAAAATATTAAAATATTAAAATATTAAAATATTAAAATATTAAAATATTGTATTAATATATAAAAATATTAAATTATTAAAGTATTTTAATATTGTTATTATTGGCCGAGGGTGGAATTGAACCCTGGTCTCCTAGCTGTGAGGTCTGCGCGCTAACCACTCGACCGCCGTGCCGCCCCAAATGATAATTAATAAATGTTAATTATAAAAAGTGATATTGGATAATTCCTCACGGCACACCCGACGGTTTCTCAAGGTACACTAAGGTGCCGCGCGTGGCACAGCGGTTGAAAACCACCGGTCTCCGTTGATGCTTACGTGACAGAGGATTTATCTTGAGGAATCCCAGGAAGAACTGAAGAACAAACTGCTGCTTTTCGGCAAAGCGCCTCTTCTGGCTTTCATCCAAACAGCGGCGCCCCACGGGCCCTCGTTCCCACCGACGCTGCGTCATGAACAGCTTCTCTATTCGTCCCACCGTCATCAATTCCTGTCGTTACACACACACACACACACACACACACACACATGCGGTGACACACTTGATGGTTTACAGGACACCACCCGATTCCTGACACCTCCTGGACCAGCAGGATATCATTTCCAGGTTCTGTTTACCTAATGGCGGATATCGCATAACAATCCAAACGCCTCACTGCCCCGTTTGTGGACGTGACAAACGGCCTTTTAATAGACCACGCATGACATAACCTAGCACGGCTTTATTGATACTTGGCATCAATTCTTCATGCGAGACTAGAAAAGTGGAATAAAGTGGATGCACCCAAGCACAATCCAGGTTGAAACCAGATATACTATATACTGTATGTTCCTCACACACGTATTACATGCATATATATATATATATATAAGTATTAATTGTATACCGTAGGTACTCGCTACTTTTAATAAATAATACGAGCTAGTCTTTAGCCATTAGGGTATTAGGTCACGGCAGGGTGTCCAAAGTGCGGCACATTGTATTATTATTATTATCATGTATATATATATATATATATATATATATATATATATATATATATATATATATATATATATATATATATATATATATATATATATATATATATATATATATATATATATATATGTGTGTGTGTGTGTGTGTGTGTGTGTGTGTGTGTGTGTGTGTATGTATTATGGTAAAATAAATATAAAATATAAAATATAAAATATAAAATATAAAATCTTTCTCATTAGAATATGATCTTTTTTATCTTAATATTTTTACTTTATTCTTATAGAATTATTGTTGATTTTTCAATTTGTAGTGTTTTTATTTATTTATTCATTATTTTATTTATTTATTTGTTTAATATTTTTGGGGAACATTAGGTTGTGGTAGAAATTATAATGTTATAAAGTTATTTCTTCTCAGAATATTATAACTTTATAACATTATAATTTCTACCACAACCTAATGTTCCCCAAAAATATTAAACAAATAAATAAATAAAATATTATTTATTTATGAAAATTTATGAAAATTAATTTTATGAAATTTATGAAAATTAAAAAAAAATTCCTTGAAAAGCATGTCATTGGGGCGCTGCGATGATATCAGTCTCCCTCAGTTTTTTTGTTTTTTTATTAGTATTTCTATAACTTCTATTTATTTCTATTGATTTCTACATTTTTTTTTATTTCCCAAATATTTCGAATTTCCTATTAAGTAATCTTTGTTAAATTTCTTCTCGGAATATTATAACTTTATAACATTATAATTTCTACCACAACCTAATGTTCCCCAAAAATATTAAACAAATAAATAAATAAAATAATGAATAAATAAATAAAAACACTACAAATTGAAAAATCAACAGTAATTCTATAAGAATAAAGTAAAAATATTAAGATAAAAAAGATCATATTCTAATGAGAAAGAGAGCCATTTTAGTCACAATATAATAATATTATGAAAATTATTATAAATAAAAAATAATATTATGAAAAACTACATAAGTTATAATATTCAGTGAAGAAATTAAACAAAGATTACTTAAAAAGAAAGTTGAAAAAGTTGGGAAATTAAAAAAAAAACAAATGTAATGAAATGCTTTGCAGGGCCAAAACGCATTATGGGAATTTTTTTTAAATTTATTTTAAACTCGAATTAGTACCTGTATTGTATATTTCTTAGCTACCTTTTTGGGTGTTAAGTTGCTGTGTGATGATTTCAGTGTTTTTTGTAAAATGACAATTTCCAATGGGGTTGACAAGCTCGTCATGAGTTTGTTTTTTTTTCATAGCTCATGATTGACTGCAGCAAAATAAAAGAGCGACCCCCCCCCCCCCCCCCCCCCCCCCCCACTGTATGTCAAACAAAAAAAAAAATACAACAGTGAACTCACCAAAGAAATCTCCTGCAATCGGTCCTGAGGAAGGAAGAAGAGAAACCGGTCCACCTGACTGAGTGTGGTCTGGTTCCAGTTTTGCACCGCTGGGCTGAATATAAACAAAAAATTTCACCCCCACCCCCCTCAAAAATGTAGTAAATGTTCTGTAATTGTAGTAAAATCTACTTGTATTACCCGAAGACTGCAAGTTCTAGCAGCATCCGAGCCACCATGTCCATCTTGCTGTTGCTGTAGCAGAGAGTCTGGAGGAAATCCAGATTGTCTCTGAAGAACGTGCGATCCAGCTGGATCAGAATCTCATCCGACACAAAAGTAGCCATGACTCCCAACGAACGAAACTCCTCCTCCGTGTACACGCCGGTGTACATGCCCTGCAGATATCGGAAAAGAGTCGATTCCTCATGAATCAGGATGGAAAGGACGTCTTCATGGACTTCATGGACTTCATGGACGTAGTCGTATATACCATTCTTTGCACCATCTTGTCCACAAGGAGCTCCTGTTCGGTTCTGGACATGATGAAAAAGGGGGCGGAGTCCTGGACAATCATTCGCCGCAAAGTGTCCATCATGTCGGAAGGGAACTTTTTAATGGTGCTCACCCTGAAAACATCATCATCTGGTATTTCAATGTAATGCTTATTTGTAATGCAATGTTTTTCTCGTTAATTTTCTATAAAGGTTCATAAAAAATTTTTATTCAATTAATCTGTTCCTGACACCCACAAATAATAATATTTTTATGAAAATTTAAAATAAAAAAAAATTCCTTGAAAAGCATGTCATTGGGGCGCTGCGATGATATCAGTCTCCCTCAGTTTTTTTTATTACTATTTCTATAACTACTATTTATAACTATTTCCACATTCTTGTAAAATTGCTGCTGATTTCTACTTTTTTTTTTTTAATTTTCCCAAATATTTCAACTTTACTTTTAAGTAATCTTTGTTAAATTTCTTCTCGGAATATTATAACTTTATAACATTATAATTTCTACCACAACCTAATGTTCCCCAAAAATACTTCATTTAGTTTTGTTGTTTTTCATAATATTACAACATTTACAATTATTTTTCTTCATGTTACGTCTTCATAAAAAATTCCAAAAAAGGGTTTTGACCCTGCAAAGCATGTAATTGGGGCGCTGCGATGATATCAGTCTCCCTCAATTTTTTTTGTTTTTTTATTACGATTTCTATAACTTCTATTTATAACTATTTCCATATTCTTGTCAATTTCCTTCTTGTAATTCTGACTTTATTTGTATAATATTCTGACTATTTTTGTAAAATTGCTGCTGATTTCTACTTTTTGTTTAATTTCCCAAATATTTCAACATTATATTACAACATTTACAATTATTTTCATTAAAAAAAACGGAAGCAGTTTCCAATCCAATTAATCTGTTCCTGACACCCACAAATAACATTTTAATGAAAATTTAAAATTAAAAAAAAAATTGGGGAGCTGCAATATCAGTCTCCCTCAGTTTTTTTGTTTTTTTTATTACTATTTCTATAACTTCTATTTATAACTATTACCACATTCTTGTCAATTTCCTTCTTGTAATTTTGACTTTATTTGTATAATATTCTGACTATTTTTGTAAAATTGCTGCTGATTTCTACTTTTTTTTTTAATTTCCCAAATATTTCAACTTTTCTTTTAAGTAATCTTTGTTAAATTTCTTCTCGAAATATTATAACTTAATAACATTATAACTTCTTCCACAACCTAATGTTCCCCAAAAAAATACTTAATTGCGTTTTGACCCTGCAGAGCATGTCATTGGGGCGCTGCGATGATATCAGTCTCCCTCGTATTTTTTTTTTAAATCAATTTCCTTCTTGTAATTTTGACTTTATTTGTATAATAATATTCCGACTATTGCTAAAATTGTAAAATTGCTGCTAAAGTCTTAGAAATGATGAATGGCTGGAACTTATTGTTGATGTCGACTTCCTGTACCACGGAATTGTCAACATGGGGTGTTATTTAGCAGTCGCACGCAATCAAATTTAAAACGAAAGCGTCGCACTTACGGCATGGACAACGCAATCTCGACTCCGAGGTCTTCAAAGAGTTCGGAGAAGAACTCAAACTGATACAGTTCCTCGATCACACACCTTTTCTGCATCAGGACGCAAAAAAGTAAATATTAAATCATTATCATTATATCATTAGCGTGATAGGCTCCGTTTTTTTTACCAGCGAGGTGTGCAGAGGGCTGGGTTGCTGTCTGAGGAGAGCCAGGATTCTCCTCACCGAATCGGGCGACGTGTAGGCCCTGAGATGCTGCTGTAATACCTGGCAGCTCACTCCCAGTCCCAGCATCCCAAGACTCCTGATCATAAACAAAATATAAAAATACATAAAACATATTTTTTCTGACCCAGAGAAGAAGTCATGACTGAAATTAACTGTCCGACTCACGGTATCATCTTATAAAGAACGCTAAAATCATCACACAGCAACTTAACACTCAAAAGTTAGGTAAGAAATATACAATGCAATTATAAATATGAATATTTTTCCCATAATGCATTTTGTATAGAAATAGAAAATTGATAGATGGCTGCCTCTGTCCACCACGTGGAACCCAGAGCACAGAAAGAGGCTGACGTCAATGCAGCGCCCCGGCAGGAATAAACAATGAAATGCTTTGCTGGGACAAAACATAAAACTTAAAATAGTTGTAATAAAGATTACTTAAAAGGAAAGTTGAAATATTTGGGAAATTAAAATATATATATATAGAAATCAGCAGCGATTTTACGAAAACTGTAAAAATTAAAAAAATTGTAAAACAAAGTAAAAATTGTAAATTGACAAGAAGAATGTGGAAATAGATAATTAAATAATAATTTTTAGAAAAACAGAGGGAGACTGACATCATTGCAGCGCCCCAATGACATGCTTTGCTGGGACAAAACATAAAACTTAAAATAGTTGTAACAAAGATTACTTAAAGGGAAAGTTGAAATATTTGGGAAATAAAAAAAAACAAAAATATAGAAATCAGCAGCGATTTTACGAAAAATGTAAAACTGTAAAAATTTAAAAAAATGTAAAAAAAAAAGTAAAAATTGGAAATTAGATAGATAATTAAATAATAATGTAAAAAATATTATTATCATTAAAAAATAATTAAAAAAAACAGAGGGAGACTGACATCATTGCAGCGCCCCAATGACATGCTTTGCAGGGTCAAAACACATTATGGGAAAAATGTTATATATATATATATTTTTTTTTTTATTTTAACCTCATATTGGTGCTTGTTTTGTTATTTATTTATTTGCTCCATTTTCAGTGTTAAGTTGCAGTGTGATGAATTTAGGGTTCTTTGTAAGATGATTTTCAAATGACAAGCTCGTCATGCATTTGTTCTTAAATCATCTGTAAAATTATTTTTCCAGAAATTATATAAAATTATATTTTGGCTCAGTGAAAAAAAATTGACGCAGGCCCCCTGGCCCCGCTTTGGACACCCCTGTGTGTCCTGTGTTGTGTTTCTCTCGATTGTATCTGATGAAAAGTTGTACTTACAGGAAATCCTCCTGTACCAGGTAAGGGTTAAGATCCAGAACCACTTTGAATATGGCTTTGGCCTGCAGAAATATCAAAAATCATATCAGTTTCCAAAAATGTCCAATAAGACCAGAAAATAAATATTTGCTAAATATAATCCAGTATACATAGCATAAATTTAGGACTTCTTTTTCTAATAAAGTTCCAACTTTATTCTCATAATATTACGACTTTTTGTCTTGTAAATTTATGACTTTATTCTCGTAATATTACAACTTTGTGTCTCATGTATTTAGGACTTTTTTTTCTCCAAAATTCACAACTTTATTGTCATAATATTATGACTCTTTTGTCTTATAAATTTATATTAATATACTTATTCACCCAAAATTACAACTTTGTGTATCGTAAATTTGAGACTTTTTTTTCTCATAAAGTTAAAACTTCATTCTCATAATATTATGACTGTATGCTTGTACATTTCTGACTTGAAAAAAATAACAAATTTACGCCTTTTTTTTCATGAATTTGCAACTTTATTCTCGTAATTGTACCACTTTTTGTTTTTGAAATTTAGGACGTTTTCTGGTGAATGTACAACTTCATTGTTGTAATAAGAAAATTAGGACATTTTTATTGGAAGTTTAAAATTTTATTTTCATAAATTATGACTTTATTTTTTGTACATTTACGAGAATATTGTAAAAATTTGTAAATGTAAAAATATTTATTATTATTTTTTGTACGTTTAGGAGAATATTGTACAAATTTGTAAATATACAAAAAAATAAAGTCGTAGTTAATTTAATAATGTCATAAATTTACGAAGACAAATTATTTTTTGTACATTTACAAGAATATTGTACAAATTTGTAAATGTAAAAATTTTTTAATTGTTATTTTTTGTACATTTACGAGAATATTGTACAAATTTGTAAAAATACAAAAAAAACTTAATATTTTGATTTTTTTATGCTACTAAAATAGCCTTATTTTTCCCACATAATGTGACAAAATTATATTGAAACTCTTGTTATGATTCTTATATGTATTAATATTGTACATTTGAATCTGAAAAAAAAATAATTTCTCTACCAAGTGTATGTGGTTTCTTAGGTTTTTCTTATTTGCTGTTTTATTATTATTTTACTTATTTATTACTGATTGATTGAGTTATTGTCTTTATTCTTAATTTGTTCATTTTTTTTGTTAATCTTATTTTGTGTATAGAAAAAAAAATAAGATATTTGAAAACAGTGGAATGTTTCTTGTAAATTTTCTTCTCATAATTATGACTTAATTCCCATAATATTTTGACTTTATTCTTGTAATATTATGACTTATTACTGATTGATTGATTTATTGTTTTTATTCTTAATTTGTTTATTTTTTTTAATCTTATTTTGTGTATAGAAAAAAAATAAGATATTTGAGAACAGTGGAATGTTTCTTGTAAATTTTCTTCTCATAATTATGACTTAATTCCCATAATATTTTGACTTTATTCTTGTAATATTATGACTTATTACTGATTGATTGATTTATTGTTTTTATTCTTAATTTGTTTATTTTTTTTAATCTTATTTTGTGTATAGAAAAAAAATAAGATATTTGAGAACAGTGGAATGTTTCTTGTAAATTTTCTTCTCATAATTATGACTTAATTCCCATAATATTTTGACTTTATTCTTGTAATATTATGACTTATTTATTACTGATTGATTGATTTATTGTCTTTATTCTTATTTTTTTGTTTTTTTTATCTTATTTTGTGTATAGAAAAATAAAAATTAAGATATTTGAGAATAGTGGAATGTTTTATCAGATTTTAATAATTTTTTTTAATAAATGCGTTTTTTTTTTGTTTTTTTTTTAAACCCGATGCGGCCCGGCTTCACCCAGAACCTAGGTCCGGTGGCCCCCAGGTAAATTGAGTTTGAGACCCCTGTAGCATAGCATAGCATAGCATAGCATAGCATAGCATAGCATAGCATAGCATAGCATAGCATAGCATAGCGTCTGTGATACCTGCTGCGTGTTCCAAGGTTTAGTGGATGCATCGGAGACGCGATCCGCCAGCGTCTGAATCCTGGGCAGGATGCTGAGCAGAGGCGTGCAACAAAGCAGAGGTTCCACGTCATCCAACCAGTAGACGACCTCTGGAAAACCCTGGTGAGAAGATAAGGTAAAGTATGAATTTACATAAAAAAAAAACATCCGCTCTAATGGCGAATACCCAAAGTTTGGTGGCGATGGCGTTAGCTTGCGGTGGCCGGAGGCCGGCGGCGTGCTGGGCCATGTCGGGGAGGGATGCCAGCAGCCTGTCAGACGTCAGCATCAGCAACGTCTCCGTCTTCACTCCCACGGTGAGCGAGCCGAGCTCCTGCAGGCGGCCTAAGGGGCTCAGCTGGGGGAGGTCACAGAGGTCAGAGGTCAGCTCTGCGCCGCAATTTTCATGTGGCAAAAAAAAAACAACTTACGATGTTGATGGATGACAACTTGTCAACAATGATGGAAGCCTGAGAAGAACACAAGGGTAGTCAATATATGAATGAATATTGAATTAATAAATATTATTATTAATTAAAATAACTGCATCGTGATAAGATATGATTATTAAATAAGAATAATTCAAAATTATATCATGAAATTACAATAGGAATATAAAAGGAATAATAACAATAGTTACATAAAAAGGACCGATATTTCATTAATACCATTCGATAATAATATTGTTTCAAATTATTGTATTATTAATATAATTATAATAAAATATAATGAAATACTAATATTACAAAACAATAATATACAATTATTTAAAAAATGCTATATTTATTATAATTTATTATAATACAAAAAAGTATTTTATAATAATAAAATATAATTAAAATACGCGGTACAAAATGAATCAATTAATATTATTTTGAAATATGTTATTAAAATAACTGTATAATAAAAAAATATTAATACATAAGAATAATAAAAGAATATATTATAAAAATAGAATAGTAACATAAAAGGACCAATATTTTATGAATATAATTTTATCATAATAATATTCTATAATAAATTATTATTTTTTATTAATATAATTCTAATAAAATATAATGAAATACTAATTTATAATTATATTACAAAACAATAACATACAATTATAAAAAAATCAATGCAATATTTATTATAGTATAAAATAGTATTTTATAATAATAAAATATAATTAAAATACGCGGTAGAAAATGAATCAATTAATATTATGTTATTAAAATAACTGTACAATGATAAATTATTATTAAATAAGAATAATAAAAAATTATATTATAAAATTAGAATAGTAACATAAAAATCCCAATATTTTATGAATATAATTTTATCATAATATTATTCTATAATAAATTCTTTTTTATTAATATATTTATAATAAAATACTAATTTATAATTATATTACAATACAATAATATACAATTATATAAAAAAGATTAATGCATTATTTTATATAATTTATTGTAATATAAAATAGTATTATAGAATAATAAAATATAATTAAAATAATAATTTTTGAATTATATTAATAAAACAGAGTCATTTTATACATATTTATTAATAATCAAATATGTATAATAAATATGTATATTGTTAATAATATATGGTTCATAAAATAGTTATGCATTAATTATTATGAATTTAATTGATGATTGTTTTATAGTTCTAATGTTGTATTCACATGTAGTAATGTTGTTCACATTTGCAGAAGATATGAGTACTACTACTACTCAAGGTAGTATTATTGTCCGAGTATACGGCCACGACGGCAGCTGTGAGACTGGGTCGTAAACCCAAAAGCCCCCCCCCCCCCCCCCCTCCTCAGAGGTCAGGAGCGGTGACCCCTCCCTGCCTGTCAGCTGTTCCTCACCAACGCAGGTGGCGTGTACTACCTGTACGGGACTGAAGGACACCGCGCTGAGGGCGGGGAGGGCTCCCAGAAGCTGCGACGGGGTGAGTCCCAGCAGGAACGTGGCCCCCAGGGAGGGCAGGAGATGGGCGACTGCCGCCAGTTTGTCTGGACCCAGCGAGGACGGGACGGTCAACTCGGTGCTGTTCAGTAAAAGACCGGAAGTCTGGGGAAGTGGAACGCCGGAGTCAACTTGATGTTGGAACCCCTGTTTATATCAAAAACCCACATGGACACCGTGCAGGTTCCTACCAGGTGACTGGGCAGGCTTAGTCCGTCGCGGGTGCAGTTCATGATGACGTCCCAGATGACGGCGAAGGCGTCGCTGCCTTTGTACGCCAGGAGGTCGCTTGGCTCTGCCAGGCATGAGAGGTTGCCCAACCTAAGGGAACAAAAACAGCAAGTTTCCCAGCATGCTTTGCTGTTTTTGTAAATAGCTGGAAAAGCATGCTTAAACCTCCCATACATGTTAGTTTATTAATATTCTGCATTATACGTTGGTAGTGTATGTCTGTTTTATCCACCTATAGTAGTTGTATGCCTCACTTTAGTACCATCTAGTGGCTCAAATGTGGTATTACACATGATCCTTGAATAATAATCATAATGATATACTTTTTTATAATGTCAAAATTATCTACTAATTAATTAATCAATGATTAACAGCAGCTAAATTGTGTCAAACTTGTATATCAGGGGTCTCAAACACGCGGCCCGCGGGCCAAATGTGGCCAAACGTAAAATTATTAAGTTTGATTAATTAATTTGATTGTTCACATTAAAGGTTAAATAACTGTTAATAGTTATCCTCCCTATAAGTGTGGAAGTGGTAAGTTTTTGGCTATTTAAGTTTAAAGGAAATAAACTTGAAGGCTACCGTTTAGGTCGCTAGCTCTCCAGTTTGCGAGTTAGCATGTGTCTCGAGACCCTGCAGTTGCGCAATATGTGGTACGACACGTGATCCTTGAATGATAATCATAATGATATACTTTTTTTTTAAATGTCAAAATTATCTACTCATTAATTAATCGATGATTAATAGCAGCTAAATTGTGTCGAACTTGTATACCAGGGGTCCCAAACACGCGGCCCGCGGGCCAAATGTGGCCAAACATAAAATTATTACGTTTGATTAATGTTCATGTTAAAGGTTAAATAACTGTTAATAGTTATCCTCCCTATAAGTGTGGAAGTGGTAAGTTTTTGGCGATTTAAGTTTAAAGGAAATAAACTTGAAGGCTACCGTTTAGGTCGCTAGCTCTCTAGTTTGCGAGTTAGCATGTGTCTCGAGACCCTGCAGTTGCGCAATATGTGGTACGACACGTGATCCTTGAATGATAATCATAATGATATACATTTTTTAAAATGTCAAAATTATCTACTAATTAATTAATCGATGATTAATAGCAGCTAAATTGTGTCAAACTTGTATACAATATGCAAGTGGAGTCTGACCTGATGAAGTCCTGAGCAGTCAAGTTCCTGAAGGTGACCGTGATGCTCCGGGCCACAAATTCCTGCTTCAAGGAACTCAAACTGTTTCGACGGAGTACATCCAGTCCGGCTAAAAGCTAAAGGGAGGGAAAAAATGGAAAAATCTGCAATTACTTTACGAGAAAAAAGTCAAAAATATAACAAGAAAAAGAAAAAAACAGAATATTATATTATGCCAAAAATGCATAATTAGGAAGAAAAAACATACATAAGGGTAATTTATTTTACTAACTACTCTTGGATATTATTGTTAATTAAAATAACTATCATGATAAAATATGATTATTAATTAAGAATAATTCAAAATTATATTATCAAATTAGAATACAATATAAAAGGAATAATAACACAATAGTAACATCAAATGACCAATATTTTATTAATATAATTTTATAATATTATTTCAAATTATTAATTTTATTACTATAATTATAGTAAAATAATAATTTATAATTATAGTACAAAAGAACAATATACAATTACATAAAAATATTAATGCGATATTTAATATAATTATTGTAATACAAAATAGCATTTTATAATAATAAAATATAAATAAAATAAACGATAGAAAATGAATGAATTAATATTTTTAAATAATATGTTATTAAATATTTAATATAATTCTTTTAATATAAAATTGCATTTTATAATAATAAAATCTAATTAAAATAAATAGTAGAACATGAATGAATTAATATTTTTTAATAATATGTTATTAAAATAACTGTATAATGATAAAATATTACATAAGAATAATTTAAAATTATATTATAAAATTAGAACAGGAATATAAAAGGAATAATAATACAATAGTAACATAAAAGGACCAATATTTTATTAATATAATTTTATAATAATATTTCAAATTATAATTTTTATTAATATACTTATAATAAATTGAACTAATTGAACAAAAATACAAATACGAGGGTTTCAGAAGTCGTCGTGATGATATGTAGTATTCTACACCGGTAATATTGGGTGAGACGCACAAGCACCAGACCTGCTCGCCAAAACAACAGGCTTTCATTGCAGGTACGAATGATCGCTTAACATGCACAATAATCTGTAAACATCACTTCCTGTCCGGCCTCCCACTCGGAACCAAACACGGAACCGAGACGCCTTTTGCTAACCGTGTTTTGCTAACCGGGGTTACTCTAATGACTTTTTGCATAAATGTGATTTATTTCCTGGTAAGTCGGCTTCCAGTCTATAAAGACGATGGAGATGTGACTCATTTTGGAACCAGCACCCGTCCTTATCTTTATTTATTCATCATAAGCCGCTGGCGCAAACAAAAGGTGGTCCAGTCTGTGACAGGTCTTCTGTGTCCTGAGACAAATCGAAGTGACAGTGTCCCATTCCGCCCCCCCCACCCTCCCACCCCCGGTGTCACAGATCAAGAGGATTGTTACCTGAGCAGGTGAGAGGTGTTGGAAGCTGTGGAAGGGCAGGTACGTGATCACGTTTCCAATGTCCCCGATGAGCGAGTCGGGACCTCCGGTGATGTCGGAGGCGGGCAGAGCTTTGCTGTACCACGATCCGAAGGCACGCCGCTGATCCGGAGACAGGCGGTCCAGGTTTCGGTTGATGGTTTCCATCCTTGGAAGCAGATCCAAATACATCATTGTTTACATTACAGTACAGTATAGTATAGTACGGAGAGGAGCATTCATTAAAATAATTGGAAACGATTTATGATTATTACATTTTTGGTTGAAATTTTCAATGTTATTATCATATTAGCTTAGATTAAATTGATATGTCATGAATGCATTATGCTAAAATGAAAGACCACTGTAGTTCTATCAACTACTAGGGCTACTAAATGATTTTTAAAAAATATTTAAAAAAAAAAAATCAGATTAATCACAGTTAATCACAGTTTTGAAATTAATTAACCATGATTAATCATCATGTCAGTCTGAAATATGCCATTTTTACTGTATTTTATTGAAAGATTAAATACAGAACTGTAGTTCTATCAACTACTAGGGCTATTACATGATTTAAAAAAAATAATTTTTTTAAAAATCTGATTCATCACCGTTTTGAAATTAATTAACCGTGATTAATCACCATGTCTAAGTCTGAAATATGCCATTTTTACTGTATTTTATTGAAAGATTAAAAACAGAACTGTAGTTCTATCAACTACTAGGGCTATTAAATGATTTTTTTAAAAATATTTTTTAATCAGATTAAGCACAGTTAATCACAGTTTTGAAATTAATTAACTGTAATTAATCACCATGTCTAAGTCTGAAATATGCCGTTTTTACTGTATTTTATTGAAAGATTAAAGACAGAACTGTAGTTCTATCAACTACTAGGGCTATTAAATGATTTTTTAAATATATATATATATTTAAAATCAGATTAATCACAGTTAATCACAGTTTTGGAATTAATTAACCGTGATTAATCACCATGTCTAAGTCTGAAATATGCCATTTTTACTGTATTTTATTGAATTATTAAAGACAGGACGGCTTCATGCCGATTAAGTGGTTAGCACGCAGGACTCAGAGCTAGGAGACCACAGTTCAATTCCACCCTTGGCCATTTCTGTGTGGAGTTTGCATGTTCTCCCCGTGCATGCGTGGGATTTCTCCGGGTACTCCGGTTTCCTCCCACATTCCAAAAACATGCTAGGTTAATTAGCGACTCCAAATGAATTTATCGTAATCGGATAGTAACTTCTACACGTTTCCTGAATATATAAGTAAATTAAAAATATTTAAAAAAAAAAATATATATATATATATATATATGTAATTTTATAAATATTTGTTATTATTTTTTATTTTAATTAGGAATTAATTATTAATATTATGAATAGATATACAATAAATAATAATTTAAGATATTGATATTACCTATAATAGATAATATAATAATCACACACCCCTATAATCATTAATAATAATTATTATAAAATTTTAATTAAATTATTTTCAATAATACATGAATTTATTGAATTAATTAAATAAATATAATATAATAACTTTAATAAATGAACTACGAATAAAGACACATGGTCTTTCCTGTATTAGTTTCGACAGAATAAAGATATAATAATAATAAATAATACGTAAGTGTGAGGAATAATACAATGTGCATGCACATATTTAATATAGCGTAAATGAATATGTGCCATATGAATGTTATTATTGTTGTTATTAGCACGTTAGTAGCGTTACTTATACAACTTCATACACATCAAGGTTGCTTTGCAGGGAAGGCAAACTCTGAATGTCAGCTGGACTGGCCGCCTCCAAAAGGGGGGCCATCTCGGAAAAAAGACCTCCATCCTTGGCCAGGTGGTTCTGGAACAGCACGGACGTTAAGGTTGCCAGGTATTTATCCGCCAACTGGCAAAACAAGCAAGAGCGGGCGGTGAGAAATGCGAACGACAGTGACAAACCCCCGTGTTCGATAGCAACCTTTTTTCACCTGCAGTGTATCCTTGTGTCTTGTATAGTATTGAAGGATCATGCGCACGGTGGTGATGTGGAGCGCACTCAGTACCGACTTCAGGTTGTTTGATGGTATGTGGAAGTACTCCTGCGAATAAAAACGTGTCATAATCTCTGGAACGCATGCATTATGTAAACTGTGGTTATGACGTATTATGTACTTTAATGATGAGGAATTGGTCACCGCTTGCGTCCTGTGCTGTTGGCATCAAGCTGGTTAGTACGGTCTGTAAAAGGTAAATGACATTATTATTAAAATTAATTATTAAAATGTTCAAAATGAATGCTAACAAAATCAAATTTTCCTTGAGAAATCATGGAAATCTAAATTAATCTGTTCCAGAAAGACAAAAATGTTAACACAAAACAATTTTTTATAGTTTTACATAAATTAGCGCATTTAGCAATTTTTTTTAACGGCGCAGTCTGCGCACCCACACCTCCGTCCCTCCCACTGGCGCAAGTGGCAAAGAGGGAGGAGAGAAGGCGTGAGAGGGTTTAACACAGCCGAGTGTAATCTTAATCTCCGGTCTACCAAATTGGCTGCTCACAAAGGTGCGCCGGACCAAATTACTACGCCACGCTGCGCCAACTTGCGCAGCGCCATGAAATTAGAGCCCACTGTGGCCGAGAGGATCAATACTTTCCTTTTCAAAAACACAAAACAGATTTTTATAGTTTTATATAAACTAATATTTAAAGTTACGCACAGAGTGTGGCCAGCGCACTTCCGCGCACCCACGCCTCTGTCCCTCCCACTGGCGCAAGTGGCAAAGAGGGAGGAGAGAAGGCGTGAGAGGTTTTAACACAGCTGAGTGTAATCTTAACCAATCCAATGGACGCCTCTCATTGCCTTTAAATGCGCAGGACTGGACTGCGCATCAGATGCGCTTCACCTATGTCAGCGCAATCTTGTCTACCAAACTGGCTACGAACGGAGGTGCGCTGGACAAAATTATCACTGTGTGGAATAAGCCACGCTGCGCCACCTTGCGCTGCGCCACGAAATTAGAGGCCGCCTTGCGGTGCGCCGCCTTGCGGTGCGCCGCCTTGCGGTGCGCCGCCTTGCGGTGCGCCGCCTTGCGGTGCGCCGCCTTGAGGTGCGCCGCCTTGAGGTGCGCCGCCTTGAGGTGCGCCACCTTGAGGTGCGCCACCTTGCGGTGCGCCACCTTGCGGTGCGCCACCTTGAGGTGCGCCACCTTGAGGTGGTGCACCTTGCCTTTATGCGCTGCGCCTCCTCGTGCTGCGCCTCCTCGTGCTGCGCCTCCTTGCGCTGCGCCATGAAATTTTAGAGAGAGGATCAACATTTTCCTCTTCAAATGGCAGCGGGTTCCACTGAATCTACAGTACATTAGTAAACAATAGCAGCCTTACCCCAAAACATTGCAGCAAAATCCTCTTTTTGTTAAAGTTGGTCTCCCTCTTGAGATACCGAACTACAGAGTCCAGCACAGTAGTCCGTACGTTCCTGGCGACATGCAGTGACGTATTCTGGATCTCCTCAATTGCGAGCAATACTACAACAGTTGTGCTGACTGCTTGTTCCAACACCGTAGCTACGGACGAAGTCACCAGATTCCCGACCCTGGACCTCAGGCCGTCCGCCCAGCAGCGCATCATCACGTGCATGACCAAGTCCTGGCTGGCACCGGGTTGGCAGGCGGGGGCGAAGTCCACAGAACAGGTCCAGTTGAATTGGCTCATCAAGTGTTTGGCTAAGCAAAAGTTCTCCTCGGTGGTTTGGTTCTTAGCGGCGGTGTAGTTGGCATAGGTGGCACACATGGTGCCCACCCACGTGCCCCAGGGTTCAAGTGCCAACAGGAAGAGAAGGCCAGGGTTCGAGCAGATCGACGAGACAAAGTTGGACTGATCATTCTCCCAGCAGAGAGTCAAGAGCGCTACATCCGGAAGGACGATACTCCAGGTGGAATACCGGCACTGTTCCGCGGGGTCGAATCCCGTCCCCTCTCCTCCGCCATCATTCCCATCGGGAGTCACTCCCAGTTTGGAATGGTTTGCACAGTAGTTTATTAACCAAGTGTTGTCCGGGTTAGTCATCAGGTTCTGAAGGACTGTCGTGTTGGAACAGACTTTGGCGGTGAAGTTTATTGGGTCCTTCTCGGCACAGAGAGCCAAGTCGGTCATATCGACAATGATGGGACGTGTCCACTCGGAATACTTGCACACCTGAGGTAAAAAAATAAAATAAAATTAAAAAAACATCGAAAATGTAGTTCATTGTTTACATTACAGTATAGTATAATACGGAAAGGGGCATTCATTACAATAATTGGAAAAAATTTATGAATATTACATTTTTGGTTGAAATTTTCAATGTTATTATCATATTAGCTAAGATTAAATTGACATGTCATGAATGCATTATGCTAAAATGAAAAACTGTAGTTCTATCAACTACTAGGGCTATTAAATGATTTAAAAAAAAATTAATCTGATTAATCACAGTTAACAGTTTTTAAATTAACTGTGATTAATCACCACATAGTTCTATCAACTACTAGGGCTATTAAATGATTTTTAAAAAACTCAGATTAATCACAGTTAATGACAGTTTTGAAATTAATTAACCGTGTTTAATCACCATGTCTAAGTCTGAAATATGCCATTTTTACTGTATTTTATTGAAAGATTAAAGACAGAACTGTAGTTCTATCAACTACTAGGGCTATTAAATGATTTTTTAAAAATATTTTTTAAAAAATCAGATTAATCACAGTTTTGAAATTAATTAACTGTGATTAATCACCATGTCTGAAATATGCCATTTTTACTGTATTTTATTGAAAGATTAAAGACATATACATAAGTACATAAGTAAATTAAAGATATTGGGGAAAAAATTATATATATATATATATATATATATATATATATATATATATATATATATATATATATATATATATAGTTTTATAAATATTTGTTATTTTAACTGGGAATTAATTATAAAAATATTGAAAAAATGTATATATTATATATATAATGCATTATATATATTATAATATATATTATATATTATAAATATTTGTTATTTTTTATTTTAATTGGGAATTAATTAATATTATGAATAGATATAGAATAAATAATAATTGTATATCATTATATTATAATATATTAATTAGTAAATTAAAAATACATTAAAAATATTAAATATATATATAAATGTACTTTTATAAATATTCTTTATTATTTTAATTTTAATTATGAATTAATTATTAATATTATGGATATATAATAAATAATTATAGATATTATTGATATTACCTATAATAGATAATATAATAATCACACACCCCTTATAATCATTTATAATAATGATGTAGTTGATGTGATCCAAATGAAATGCCCACCTGTGTTGGAACCTGGATTTCCTTGTCGGCGCATACGGATTTCAGCCATTGGTTCTGTGGATTCTGTAAGAGCTTAGAAAACAAAGCCGCCTTGCAGCAGACGTTCTTCTGAAAAGCCAGCTGATCATGTTGCCAACAAAGTCCCACCACCGAATCGTCCACTTGCCGATTCTCCCACGAATGGTAGTCGCACCAGTCTGAAATACCGAAAGGTTTTGGAGTCACAGTAGGGGGGAACGCCAAAACGGTACTACAATGATCCTCGACCCAGGCGTTGTTTTGATTCAGTAGCAGTTTTTCGAGAAAGGTTCTGTTAGCGCATACGTTCTCGGCGAAACCTCTCGGATTGTTACGAATGCACTTTGTCAAAATATGACTCGGAATCTGAACCACATCTCGCCACTCTGAGTAGACACAAGATCGAGACTCTAGCGGATCCGGACCAGGGAACGGTAGCGGTTGCGGTGCATTTGTACAGTTCGGCATCAACCTCGCGTTCTCAGGGTTGGAGAACAATAACATGAAGAAACCGATGTGTTCGCAGATGAGTTTTGTAAGTCTGGGACCGTCTCGGGTAATGCAGAACTCCAATAAGTCCGAGTCTATCGGGACTGTTGGTCGATCCAACCAAAGTCCGTAACTGCAGAACTGATTCACTAGGTAGCTGGAGTTTTCTGAAGAATTCCCACAGAATCCGTACAACCAACCGTTCATCGGGTCGGATAGCAACTTCCTGATCAGCGAAGCATTCGCGCAAACGTGCCGGACAAACTCTTCCCGTTCGTTGTCGCCGCACAACGAGACTAGAACCGTGTCCACTGTTCGGTTTTCTAGCCAGCTATTGTAGTCGCAAGCAAGTCTTTGAAGGTTTGGGGCTTCTCTGGCTTTACGGCGAGGACTGACAGGAAATAGATGCGTATCTCCAATACTGCATTCCGACGACTTTCCGAGAATTGGGACCGTTAGCGCTTTTATGACATAGCACATGTTTCTCCAAACAGCTTCCAAATGTCCGGAACTGAGGGATCCGAGTGCTTGACACAAGGTGATCACTGATGCGGATGTTCCTGTTCTGGAACCGTAGAGGACTTCGGCGCAGAGTGTATCGTTGAGCTGTGACAGATTTGGGTGGTCGCATCGCAGGGGCGTGTTGTGGTGGGTGTCTGGGGTACGGCGTTGGAACGAAGGGGGATTCTGGCACTCTGGGTATGTGCAACCGGGCTGTTCTGGTTTCAGGAAGGTGTCCAGAAGAATGGCAGTGATTGAGTTGGTGAAGGACCAGCTCACATTGTGGGTCATTCCCCTAAAAAAAGGACACATTGAATAAAAAAGGATATCTAAAGAAAAAAATGCATAATTTTATTGAAAGAAATCTTTGGCAAAGATAAAACTGGATATGCTTCACGACGTAGCGTATTACCCGTTTTATAGCGATCTCGCTAAAAACGCATTTAATAAAAAAAAAAAAAATTAAAAAAAATTTGGTTCCAATTTTCTACAATAAAAGCTCTGATAAAACATTCCACTGTTCTCAAATATCTTAATTTTTATTTTTCTACACAAAATATATATTATATATATTTCAGACTTAGACATGGTGATAAATCACGGTTAATTAATTTCAAAACTGTGATTAATCTGATTTTTTTTTTTAATATTTTTTTAAAATCATTTAATAGCCCTAGTAGTTGATAGAACTACAGTTCTGTCTTTAATCTTTCAATAAAATACAGTAAAAATGGCATATTTCAGACTTAGACATGGTGATTAATCACGGTTAATTAATTTCAAAACTGTAATTAACTGATTAATCTGATTAAAAATATTTTTAAAAAATCATTTAATAGCCCTAATTTAATAAATAAACAAATCAAGAATAAAGAAAATCAATCAGTAATAAATAATTAATTATAATAATAATAATAATAAACTTAGACAAAATAGACAAATTATTTTTTTCATATTAAAATGAACAAAGCATTATTAGAGCCCTGTAGACATGACAAAACACGACTATAGTCACATTTATACTCTTTTTATTTACAACATATTGCGCAACTGCAGGGTCTTGAGACACATGCTAACTCGCAAACTAGAGAGCTAGCGACCTAAACGGTAGCCTTCAAGTTATTTCCTTTAAACTTAAATAGCCAAAAACTTACCACTTCCACACGGATAGGGAGGATAACTATTAACAGTTATTTAACCTTTAACATGAACATGAACGTGGGCCGCACTAACATTAAACTTTCATATATCAAGGCGGGGGCCTCAAACTAGTGTCCTGCGGGCCACAATTGGCCCGCGGGCCGCGTGTTTGAGGCCCCTGAACTAAGTGAACAACCGCTGTGCCAGATCATTAGGGATAGTGTTTTCCGAAGAATCGGAGTGAGGCCGGAGTGAGGCCTGTGTGTCAAACCACTCGTCCACCGTGCAGCCATATTTTCATCCTTATAGTATAAATACCTGTTTACAACCTTGTATCAGAGCCCTCTAGCCATGAAATAACACCCCTATAGTCATTGTTACTCTACCTATGGACAATTTGGAGTCGCTAATTAACCTAGCATGTTTTTGGAATGTGGGAGGAAACCGGAGTGAGGCCAGAGTGCGAACCACTCGTCCGGAGTGCGAACCACTCGTCCACAGTGCGAACCACTTGTCCACAGTGCGAACCACTCGTCCACCGTGCAGCCATATTTTCATCATTATAGTATAAGTACCTGTTTACAACCTTGCATCAGAGCCCTCTAGCCATGAAATAGCACCCCTATAGTCGTTGTTACTCTACCTATGGACAATTTGGAGCCGCTAATTAACCTAGCATGTTTTTGGAATGTGGGAGGAAACCGGAGTGAGGCCGGAGTGCGAACCACTCGTCCAAAGTGCGAACCACACGTCCAAAGTGCGAACCACACGTCCAAAGTGCGAACCACTCGTCCACCACGCAGCCATATTTTCATCATTATTGTAAAAATACCTGTTTACAACCTTGTATCAGAGCCCTCTAGCCATGAAATAGCACCCCTATAGTCATTGTTACTCTACCTATGGACAATTTGGAGTCGCTAATTAACCTAGCATGTTTTTGGAATGTGGGAGGAAAACTGGAGTACCTGTGAGGCCCGAGTGAGGCCTGTGTGTGAACCACTCGTCCACCGTGCAGCCATATTTTCATCATTATAGTATAATAATGATGAAAATATGGAGGGGGGCTGGAGGGGGGCCGGAGTGAGGCCGAAGTGAGGCCTGCGTGTGAACCACTCATCCACCGTGCAGCCATATTTTCATCATTTTAGTATAATAATGATGAAAATATGGACGGGGGCCGGAGTGGGGCCGGAGTGTGAACCACTCGTCCACCGTGCAGCCATATTTTCATCATTATAGTATAAATACCTGTTTACAAACCTGGTATCAGAGCCCTCTAGCCATGAAATAACACCCCTATAGTCATTGTTACTCTACCGATGGACAATTTGGAGTCGCTAATTAACCTAGCATGTTTTTGGAATGTGGGTACATGAGTACCCGGCGAAAAAAAACGACATGCTAACCACTCGGGGCACCATCCACAACCCACCCACACAGAATTTGTAATTAAGCTAGGAGATTCAGAGATTCTTACCACATTATAAGTTGCTTGAGATCTCCTGAAATAGAAAAAAAACAAACACATGTGATGAAAAATATTTGATATCATATAAAAAATATTATATCACATAGAACATAACGTTACCTTGCTCGCAGCTTTCTCTTTGGTCAAGTGTTGGGATTCTTATTCCAAACTGTAGTACTATTTTAATGTACTCCATCGGTACTCGAATCAACGTCGCTACCATGTCGAACACGTGTTTGGCGGCTGCATCCACCACGCCGCTCACAGTCGTCACCAAAGTCCCAAAAAGAGGCAACCTGGCCATGATGGTTAAAAACGTGTGTTTGATTCCACCCTGCGTTGCGGTCTCAGGTTCCCCCACCCTGAGGTAAGCGTTGACTAAACTACTGTACTCCGTATCGCCGCCATCGTTCGAGTGAGTGCAGGTCTGGGATCTCGTAGATGACAAGAACAGCAGCAGGGGTTTACCCAATTCCTGAGTTACCGTCCTTGTGAGGTCCGCTTCCGCTCCGCAATCGTGTCTCTCTGATAAAATGCAGATTAAAGTTTTGGGAAGTTCTTGGATGAAGTTTTCGCTCAGTAATGGTTTGAAGACAGAGAAGAAGTCGGTCAAAGCGTCGTAATACGCGTTCGAACCCGAGTCGTGATTTATAGCCGTCTGGACGTCTGCTTCTAAACTGGTAGTCCTGATGGTCTTTCTTTGGATTAGCTTCGGTTGTGAGCTTACTAGCTTGGTATCGCTAATAATACCTGTGGAAAGAAAAAAAAAAATTATGAGCCAAATATGGAAAAAAACGGTAATTTTTTTTTACTACGGTCTAGTATTAGTCAAAACGTATTAAAATACAAGGCATATGTAGTATTTCAGAAAAACAAAAACAAAAAAACATTAGCTTACATTACATTAACACTGCATGAAGACGTAATAGAGTGAAAAAAAAACCCATGGCGTGTGGAAGTGGTAATCTTTTGGCTTCGGGTTAGCTCACTAGAAGCAAAGCTTATTAAATCCTTATTAAATCCTACCCCTCCATCTGGTACTTTTACAATCAGTAACTGTTACATTTGTTCACTTCCTGCTTTCCTAATATAGTTTAAGGTTTTTTTTTTGTCCTAAATTTTTTTGACTATGGTCTAGTATTAGTCAAAACGTATTAAAATACAAGGCATATGTAGTATTTCAGTAAAAAAAAAAAAACAAAAAACATTAGCTTACATTACATTAACACTGCATGAAGACGTAATAGAGTAGAAAAAAAAACCCATCGCGTGTGGAAGTGGTAATCTTTGGCTTCAGGTTAGCTCACTAGAAGCAAAGCTTATTAAATCCTAATTAAATCCTTATTAAATCCTACCCCTTCATCTGGTACTTTTACAATCAGTAACTGTTACATTTGTTCACTTCCTGCTTTCCTAATATAATTGAAGTGATTTATTCATTAAATTTTATTTTATTTTTTAATTTTAGTTTAATTTTAGTTTTATTTTACTTTGATTGATTTAGTTATTTTTTATTAGTTTGTTTTTTGTAATTATTTTTATTTAAATTTTTTTTCCTACCCCTCCATCTGGTGCTTTTACAATCAGTAACTGTTACATTTGTTCACTTCCTGCTTTCCTAATATAATTTAAGGTTTTAAAAAAAATGTTCCAAAATTTTTTTGACTATGGTCTAGTATTAGTCAAAACATATTAAAATACAAGGCATATGTAGTATTTCAGCCAAAAAAACAAAAAACATTAGCTTACATTACATTAACACTGCATGAAGACGTAATAGAGTGAGAAAAAAAAACCCATCGCGTGTGGAAGTGGTAATCTTTTGGCTTCGGGTTAGCTCACTAAAAGCAAAGCTTATTAAATCCTAATTAAATCCTACCCCTCCATCTGGTACTTTTACAATCAGTAACTGTTACATTTGTTCACTTCCTGCTATCCTAATATAGTTTAAGGTTTTTTTTTTGTCCTAAATTTTTTTGACTATGGTCTAGTATTAGTCAAAACGTATTAAAATACAAGGCATATGTAGTATTTCAGTCGAAAAAAAAAAACATTAGCTTACATTACATTAACACTGACAAAACACGACTATAGTCACATTTATACTTTATTTACAACATATTGCGCAACTGCAGGGTCTTGAGACACATGCTAACTCGCAAACTGGAGAGCTAGCGACCTAAACGGTAGCCTTTGAAGTTATTTCCTTTAAACTTAAATAGCCAAAAAAACTTACCACTTCCACACGTATAGGGAACTATTAACAGTTATTTAACCTTTAACATGAACATTAATCAAACGTAATAATTTTTTCTGGGTACATGATACCATACAGCATTCATATCAAACTAACATTAAACGTTCATATCAAGGCGGGGGCCTCAAACTAGTGTCCTGCGGGCCACATTTGACACACGGGCCGCGTGTTTGAGACCATTGTAGTAGAGCATATAGTCCTATATACGTGCTAGTACTTACCTAGCAGCATGTACAATGTGTAGATAGCCCGCATTCTTCCAAAAGTGTCCACGTTGCTGAGTCCTGTAGATGACGAGATGTTCATCTGAGGTCTTCCATGACTTGTGGCCTCTTCCCCCGCTGATCTGTGGCCCGAGCTGGTAACTCCACACCCTGCTCCAAGAGCTGTGTAATTAACTCACAGAGTCAACTGGTCGGGGGTGAGAAACCAGGGCTGCGGAAAGCAGACGGAATTTGGTAATACCGCTTGTGAATTATTGACGAGTCATCTTAATGAAGTCCGACCGTCTGAAACCCGAGTCCTGCCAAAAGACATTAGAGCAGACTGGCTGCAAGGAGGACTGACAATGACGTAGACCTGAAGGACCTGACCTCCTCAGGGGGGTGCTGCCATGGGGGGGGGGATGGATCCAAATATCCATATGGATGAAACAGTTAATTTTGCATTGTTGGTGTTTTATGGGATGTACGGCGGCCGAGTGGTTAGGAGACCCAAGTTCGATCCCACCCTGTTTTGTGTGGGTTTCCTCCCACATTCCAAACTTGCGCGGGCCTCCCACATTCCAAAAACATGCTAGGTTAATTAGCGACTCCAAATTGTCTATTGGTAGAGTAACAATGACTATAGGGGTGTTATTTCATGGGTAGAGGGCTCTGATACAAGGTTGTAAACAAGTATTTATACTATAATGATGAAAATATGGCTGCGCGGTGGTGGAGTGGTTCGCACTCCGGCCTCACAGGTACTCCGGTTTCCTCCCACATTCCAAAAAAAACATGCTAGGTTAATTAGCGACTCCAAATTGTCCATAGGTATGAATGTGAGTGTGAATGGTTGTTTGTCTATATGTGCCCTGTGATTGGCTGGCCACCAGTCCAGGGTGTACCCCGCCTCTCGCCCGAAGACAGACAGCTGGGATAGGCTCCAGCACCCCTGTGACCCTAGTGAGGGAAAGCGGTAGAAAAATGAATGAAACTAACGATTATTTGCCATTAATCTGTATCTTTTTGTTTCGATTAATCACGGGACTAAATGAACAAAACACAAAAAGTTTGTGGCTGTAAGGCTGAAATTTTTAAGATTTTTAATCCAAAAGCAACGACTCTAGTATCAAAAGTATTGTTTGATTCATTCCCTGATTGATTAATCACGAATTAATCCAAAAAATTAATCATGCTGTTCCGATTCTGTTCAATACTTTTATGGACAGCATTTCTAGGCGCAGCTAGGACGTTTTTTCTTTTTTTGGAGATGATGTGGTCCTGCTGGCCGAAGACAGCTGGGATAGGCTCCAGCACCCCCGCGACGAAAAGCGGTAGAAAATGAATGAAACTAATGATTATTTTCCATTAATCGATATCTTTTTGTTTCGATTAATCACGAAACCAAATGAACAAAACAATTTTTTAAACAAAACAAAATTTTAAAGATTTTTAATCCAAAAATGACTCGAGCACCAAAAGTATTGGTTGATTAATCATGAATTAATCCAAAATTAATCCAAAATTAAATCATGCCGTTCCGATTCTGTTCAATACTTTTATGGACAGCATTTCTAGGCGCAGCTAGGACGTTTAGGGCATCAGGTTTGGTGGCTCTGTCTGCTTTTTTTGGAGATGATGTGGGACAGCTGGGATAGGCTCCAGCACCCCCGCGAGGATAAGCAGTAGAAAATGAATGTTAATCATTAATTCATTCATTTTCTCTTGATGGCAAGAATATTAGAGTTAAAAAAATGTTATGCTCCAGCCCGGAAATCAGATCATGACCCCTACAAAAAAAAAACAGCTTGACCGTAATCTCTTGCTTATTGCAGTTAACGAATTCCACACAAATTATTTTATACACTTAAAACCCTCAAACCTTCATTAGAATTTGAATTATTAACCTACAAGGTTGGACACAAAAAAATTAAGTAACTCACATGGATTTCAACTCCGAGCAGTTCCGCAGCACTGTAGCGTTTTTGTATCCTCGTCATCCTACTGTATTTTCCTCCTTTCGTAATGATGCAACTTCTTCCCCCCTTCTCTGACTGGTGGGTGGGTGCGACTGCAAGGTGCCTTTGACGTTGTGGGTGTCGTTGGGACACTTATTATTTCAGGATTTAATTAAAAAGCCTGTAATATTGCACTGTGGATATTGCATTTCCACGGTATTTAACCGTTATTTCACAGTAAAGTCAAACAGAATTCAGAACAGAGCCTTCCAAAAGGGGGTCAATGAAGTGACATATATAAATCCGTGAAATAAAAACAACAAAAAAAAGGGGTCCAGAAGAGGTTATTAACTTTTAAAACTTTTTGTTTCAGAAATTCAATGTAACTTTATATACACTTTACAATAGTATATAGCTTGGCGGTTTACAAAGATGTCTTAAAACATTTTTTTTTTTTAAATACATCTTGAGCACAAATATTTCTTGCAAGTAAAATGGCTTAACAGATACTGTGGAGAAGAAAAAAAAAATGGACAGTTACTCTTTTCTGTAGCAAAAAAAAGCTCCCCACGTTAAAACTACTACATGCTAAAGAAGTGAACAAGTTTGTTGACATTGTGCTAAAACTAAACAATTATTTTCCGAGGAGGGGGGAAAAAAAGGGGGGGGGGGGTATGATGTAAAATTTCATATGACATGCCTTTTTAAAAATGTAATATACAAAATGTTTTTTTTTTGAATTTTTTTTTAACATGAGTCTGATTGCATTGAACCACAATGAGTGTACAATAAACGGGTAATGCACATTAACTCACCACTCAGATGCTGAGGGCACCACCATTGGGGGCTGGGGGCTGGGGGGGGGGGGTCTCCATGCACGTCTTTTTTTTTCCTCCATTTTAAATCCTCCAATGCCTACTTGTTCAGGTTGTTGAGGATAATAAAAAAACATAAAGAATGAGGAAATACACCCGAGATTTTTTCACTTTTAAACGATTTACATTCATCGTCTGGACGAGCACGCAACGGTACGCGGGATTGACCACTGTGCCCTGCTGCGGGTTGTACGATACGAGGTGAATCGAGTGATACTAACGTGATGGAAATGGCGGGACAAAAAAAAGGTGCGGTATCTGATGATTTCCTGGTAAAAATCAAATCTCCGGAAGTACACAAACGTGCCGCAATAGGGGGCGGGGGATCTGATTGTCTCTCTCTCCATCGAACCAAATAGAACTTTGATACAAAAAAAAAGTACAATTATTACAAAATTTTCGACTTCTTCAACTTATGACTCACATTTCACGCAAAATTTTCTCGTAATTTAAACTTTTTTTTATCTCCAATTATGACTCTTTTATATCATAATTTTGAGTTCTTCCTCCGATAAGCCAATTGTGATATTTGTTTTTCTTGCTAATGCTAAATACAGTGCATGTCAGTGATAAAAAGGATCGGCGGAATAATACAGTAAACCTCGGATATATCGGAAATTCGCTCACAACGGAAAGATAAAAAAGAACCGATTTTTCTGTAATGCATTTCCAATAAAAATTCATTGCATATATCGGATTTTTTTAATAACGGATTTCGCCTATTTCGGACAAAATCTCCAGTCCCGTTCCAATGCATTTCCATTAAATTTCCCTCGCATATATCGGATGGCCGCATCGTGGCGCTCCGATTCGCCGAATCGTGACAGGCCGCTATACGACGTCATTTGCAGCGTTTGCCTGCGCGTCCAGGTACATTGGAAACATAGTCAAGGAAGTGCCTTTTTATAACGGATAAAATCCGATTTACGCATATATAATATAAATCCGATATATGCGTCAAACGGACATTTTCCGGTTATACGCATATAACGGATTTCGCTTATATCGGACAAAACCAGTGGGAACAATTGAATCCGATATATCCGAGGTTTACTGTATTACGAAATTTCGACTTCTTCAACTTATGACTCACATTTTACGCCAGATTTTCTCGTTCTTGTATATCATAATTTTGAGTTCTTCCTCCGATAAGCCATTGTGATATTTGTTTTCCTTGCTAAATGCTAAATATAATGCATGTCAGTGATGAAAAGGATCGGCGGAATAATAGTGCTCAAAGAACCTTTTTACATTTTGAAAAAAAAAAAAAACAAAACAACAAAAACAAAGATGCGGCTTGCTGAGGCTTTAAACCAGATATCATAAGACACCGGTTCATGCTACATTATCGTGCAGCCATCGAATGACAACTCAAGAAATAAAGCGTCTCTGATTAAGCCCCCCCACCCCCAAAAAAAAAAAAAAAAAACTTGATTAGGCGTGAAAGACAATACTGGATTCCAGACAAATCAAATACTGTTAACGTCGACACAAAAGCACTTCAAAAAACATGAATGCCCTCATTATGAAGATTCTTAAAACAAGTCATGACCGAGCTCGCATTGATTTGACCGGCTTACGGTTAGTCCCCCCCCCCCTTCTAAAACACCACATACAAAGATAACATTTTAAAAATCATAAAAAAAATTAAAAAAAAAAAAGTTGATTCAGCTAGCGTGGAATGGATATGACGTTAAAGGCTACAGTTTTGCAAAACAACAACAGGAGTGAACAGCGAGATGCACATATCCATTTACAAGCCAGTCCCTTCCTGTGGAGACCGGAGTGCCGACGGGCTTCAGCACCAGAGGTTAAGTTGGGTTCAAGCACCTCGGGTTCCTCATTTTACATCCACTAAGCCTTGCTTTTAGTGCGGAGACCAGAGTCCTGCTCCACAACTGGAGAGTCCAAAAAAAAAAAAAATCTGGGCTTCTTAGAAAAATTCACACAGAAAATGTTTTTTTTTTTTCTTCTTCTTTTGAATGGATAGTGTTAAAAAAATAAAAACAAAATTGAAGCAATGGCAAAGGCTTTTTTTTTTTTTTTTTTTTTTACACACTTGGTTTTCAGTCCTTCCTTGCTGTCCCTGTTTGAGAGACTCGGGTTCAATCCGGAGGCAACAGGTCGTGAAGACGGAACCTCTCCCGAACATGCGGACGCACATCTTCGTTCTGTAAAGCGAGCAGTAGTTTAGTCGCGTGGAATAGAACCAGACATGTTTTATATGCTCTACGGCAGTGATTCTCAACTGGTTTGTGGGACCCACCATAATAATAATAATAATAATAATAATAATAGGGGCTGCACGGTGTTCAAGTGGTTAGCACGCAGACCTCACAGCTAGGAGACCTGAGTTCAATCCCACTCTCGGCCATCTCTGTGTGGAGTTTGCATATTCTCCCCGTGCATGCGTGGGTTTCCTCCCACATTCCAAAAACATGCTAGGTTAATTAGCGACTCCCAAATTGTCCATAGGTATGAACGTGAGTGTGAATGGTTGTTTGTCTATATGTGCCCTGTGATTGGCTGGCTCGACCGAAGACAGCTGGGATAGGGTCCAGCACCCCCCCCCCGCGACCCTCGTGAGGAAAAAGCGGTAGAAAATGAATGAACGAATGAATGAATAATAGGAGGGGGGCTGCACGGTGTTCAAGTGGTTAGCACACAGACCTCACAGCTAGGAGACCTGAGTTCAATCCCACTCTCGGCCATCTCTGTGTGGAGTTTGCATGTTCTCCCCGTGCATGCGTGGGTACTACGGTTTCATCCCACATGCCAAAAAAAACATGCTAGGTTAATTAGCGACTCCCACATTGTCCGTAGGTATGAATGTGAGTGTGAATGGTTGTTTGTCTATATGTGCCCTGTAATTGGCTGGCCACCAGTCCAGGGTGTACCCCGCCTCTCGCCCGAAGACAGCTGGGATAGGCTCCATCACCCCCCCGCGACCCTTGTGAGGAAAAAGCGGTAGAAAATGAATGAAAGAATAATAGGAGGGGGGCTGCACGGTGTTCAAGTGGTTAGCACGCAGACCTCACAGCTAGGAGACCCGAGTTCAAGCCCACTCTCGGCCATCTCTATGTGGAGTTTGCATGTTCTCCCCGTGCATGCGTGGGTACTCCGGTTTCCTCCCACATTCCAAAAACATGCTAGGTTAATTAACGACTCCCAACTTATCCATAGGTATGAATGTGAGTGTGAATGGTTGTTTGTCTATATGCGCCCTGTGATTGGCTGTGTACCCCGCCTCTCGCTGGAAGACCCGCGAGGATAAGCGGTAGAAAATGAATGAATGAAATGAATAATAGAAGGTTCAATTCTTCTGTAGACCACCCCTCTGCTTGGGATGGACGAAAGTGGGCATGAAGTGTACCTGCGAGTCTCCACTGTGGGCGGAATTTCCCCAATCATTCAATACAACTGAGCTGTCGCGATGAGTTGGTCCACTGCTCAGGTGGCCCACAACACATAACAAGCATAATAGCTCGGACGCGAGCGAGGTGCATTCAAGGACATCGGTTGTCATGACACGATTGTTTTGTCATCCACCAGTTGAGAATCACGGCTATACGGCATGGTGATAAAGAAGCAGGGCGTGGTACCATTTCAACCAGCTTCTCCAAGAAGGGCACCAACTTCAGCAGCTCACTGTCATTCTTGTCCATGAACCAGCTCTCAATGGGAATACCGTTGGACAGCTGCAAGGGTTAAAAACCAAATATTAAAATGTGGTTTAAAAATGATGAAAACAAGACATTTTCAGTAATAAACGGCAGAGTACGCCACAGACTGGACTATAAAAATCTGTTAGTTGAAGGTAGCCCTACTCATTAGTATCAGCATTTTCAGCTTTTTATCATTACTTTAATGTTTTTATTTATATTTTAAATTGTACAATGTGCAGTAGGCTTCTTATACGTCTGTCACAATAATCATTAAATCAATTAACCACATGATAAATGATATCTGATCAACCTCCGTGTGCAATATTAAGGGCTCTAAATGCAATATACTAAGTTCTATGTGAAGTATTATATACACCATAATGCCTCATAAAGTAAACCTCGGATTCAATTGTTCCCACTGGTTTTGTCCGATATAAGCGAAATTTGTTATATGCGTATACGGGAAAATGTCCATTTTACGCATATATCGGATTTATATCCGGTATATGCGTAAATCGGATTTTATCCGTTATAAAAAGGCACTTCCTTGACTATGTTTCCAATGTACCTGGACGCGCAGGCAACGCTGCAAACGACGTTGTATAGCGGCCTGTCACGATTCGATTTTGTCCGAAATAGGCGAAATCCGTTATAAAAAATCCGATATATGCAATGAATTTTTATTGGAAATGCATTACAGAAAAATCGGTTCTTTTTTTATCTGTCCGTTGTGAGCGAATTTCCGATATATCCGAGGTTTACTGTATTAACTCACTAGCAAGATCTCAGTGTATAGACTGGTCATATACATATCTCATCTCGTTTCATATTGTTTACATACTGTATTGTATATAACTCTGGGAAAAAAACTGTTGATTTTGTTAATACTTGGGTTGTTTATATTGTTTATTTTTCCTATATTGTGTATTTTGTACTGCTTAACTGATTCTGTACTCTGGCTGCTGTGCAATGCAAATTTCCCCACTGAGGGACGAATAAAGGCATATCTTCAAGAAAAAAAAAAAAATATATATATATATATTTTTTTTTTATGTATTTAAAATATTTTTAAAAAAAATATATATATTTTAAATGTATTTAAAATATTTAAAAAAAAATATATATATATATATATATTTATTTTTTTTAAATTGAAGATATGCCTTTATTCGTCCCTCAGTGGGGAAATTTGCATTGCACAGCAGCCAGAGTACAGAATCAGTTAAGCAGTACAAAATACACAATACTATCTCCGTGGTCACCTGGTATGCAAAGGCTTGCGGTGAATTGTCAATGATGATGGTCTTTGACAGATCTCTGCCTAGAATGTTAAGATCCTTGATGTAGTTTCCCTGGACGCAGACACAATGCTCCCGAAACAACCTGTGTCTGCGGTGAGGAATGACAGAAAAAGGGGACAGGAAAAATAAATAATTCAGACACCCGCTGTCGCACATTGCGCGACTATTGCTAACATAACAGAGACGCCACACCTCACTAGCTGCTTCTTCGGGTCCAGGATGTTGAGGAGTTTGTCTGCATACACCTTTTTAGAGGCTGTAAAAAGGATAATCTAGGAAAAAAAACACACACATTTGTATTAAATCCTACATAGTTAGGAATTGAATAAAATATGGGTAACGCCTAAGATATATTTACCTCGTAGATTTGAGACATGCGTTCCAAGAACTCTCGGAAAAACGGTCTCAAGCGCACATATACCTGGACATAACAAAAGAGCACAATACAAGCTTATTATTCATTCATTTAGTGCTTTGCAAAGACTACTACAAAAAATACTGCGCCGACGCAGGCCCAATGTTCCAACATTTCTATAAAAACGGAAATAAGTCTAAAAAAATATATTTTAATATTTATTTTTATTTATATTATATTATATTATTTATTTATTTTTATTTAATATTTTTATATCACAAGTATTTCTGCATCATAGGAGGTGAATTATTTGTAGTTTTTGTGTGTTCTTTTCTTATTCGTACCATTTTTTTTTTTACAGTTTTACAGGGTTAAAAGCCAAATTATTGCAGTTTTTGTTCATGTCTGATTATGAATACTGTATTTTTTGTATGCTTTATGAATAATTTGGACTTTTTAAACTCTGGACTAATGTGGGGGCAGCACGGCGGTCTAGTGGTTAGCGCGCAGACCTCACAGCTAGGAGACCAGGGTTCAATTCCACCCTCGGCCATCTCTGTGTGGAGTTTGCATGTGTGGGTTTTCTCCCGGGTACTCCGGTTTCCTCCCACATTCCAAAAACATGCTAGGTTAATTAGCGACTCCAAATTGTCCATAGGTATGAATGTGTGAGTGTGAATGGTTGTTTGTCTATATGTGCCCTGTGATTGGCTGGCAACCAGTCCAGGGTGTACCCCGCCTCTTGCCCAAAGACCCTCGTGAGGAAAAAGTGGTAGAAAATGAATGAATGAATGACACTTTTTGGGCAAACAATACTTATAACTGCACATGACCAACTATAATGTTCATTGAATGTTTTATTTTCCAAATAAGTTGCTATTTGCTAAAGTTGCTATTTTAATTAAATTAATCTTTAATATTCAAATCAAGTATTTTTGTGTTTTACAGGATTAATGCTCATTTGAGTGAGGACAAATGCAAATCTTTGTAAATGCTTTATCGCCCTCTAGTGGCCATAATATATATATATATATATATATCACTTACCTGGTAAATGACATCCTGAAAGAGCACAGGAAAGGTAAGTGCTGCATCCTCCAGCTCGTTTAAACTGCAGTGGACCAACGTTTCATCCTGGAAAATAAATTGGGAAACGTTTTTTTTTTTCATGAACTACATAAACTGCAGAATGAATCATTTCTCGCACTCTTTGAGACTGACCAGATCGAGGACCAAAGAGAATTCAGGTGTGCTACGAGTCTTTAATGGTAAGGCTGGTTTCCGAGTGAGCTGCTCTTCAGTTAACGGCGGGACGTGCTTGATGAAGAAATACCTGGAAAGCATTGAAAATGACATTGTGTGGTTATTTGTATGGAGAGTTCCTTTAGAATGGCAATCATACTGGAAGGGTTTTTAAAATTGGTAGTGAAATTTGGACAATGTCTGGTTTGGAGACACTTTTCTTACACCATTTTGGTATCAGATTTCAAAATGACTTGAGCTTCGAAACACAATGTGTTCCACTGTGGTCCACAAAAACACACTTTTGACATCCCTGGTTGACATATTTGGCAGGGTGAAATAACAAACAAGTGCATCAGGCAGATGCTGGTTGCAGGCCTCCACAGTGGTGCATATACACCGGGATTGTGGAGGCACACTGCAGCCACAAGACTCTCGTGACCGATTGAGCGCAGTCATATTTCCTGCAACGCTCCAATATTCATCTAACCAACAGCTTCAGTAGTAGTACAGTAAACCTCGGATATATCGGATTCAATTGTTCCCACTGGTTTTGTCCGATATAAGCGAAATCCGTTATATGCGTATACCGGAAAATGTCCGTTTACATATGTCGGATTTATATCCGGTATATGCGTAAATCGGATTTTATCCGTTATAAAAAGGCACTTCCTTGACTATGTTTCCAATGTACCTGGACGCGCAGGCAACGCTGCAAACGACGTCGTATAGCGGCCTGTCACAATTCGGCGAATCGGAGCGCCACGATGCGGCCATCCGATATATGCGAGGGAAATTTAATGGAAATGCATTGGAACGGGACTGGAGATTTTGTCCGAAATAGGCGAAATCCGTTATAAAAAATCCGATATATGCAATGAATTTTTATTGGAAATGCATTACAGAAAAATCGGTTCTTTTTTTATCTGTCCGTTGTGAGCGAATTTCCGATATATCCGAGGTTTACTGTAGCTCAACGTCAGCGAGTGCAGCTGTACAAGCTAGCTAGCTTAAGTTGAGTCGTAGGAGACGTGTAGATTCCTTGCATTGTACAGCCTCTGACTTACGGGTCAAAGACTTCCCATTCTTCCTCGTAGGACGCTTCTGGTGGTACGGCAGTGGGAGGGGAGTTCATGTACGCCATTTCTGGACTTGAGCCCGGAGCTGAGACCATAAAAAAAAAAAGTCATATTATTTCATTTCAAGGTGCCATTTTCTGATTGCATCGATATAGTTACATACCAGTGAGGGGCGGTAGATCAGCATTAGCGTCAATGTCATCCTCCTCTGGTGTGGAGCAAACGTCGGGCATGTGAGGAAGCCGCAACGGCGGCAGCTGGGACACGCTGGAGTAGAAGCTTGTGGCGGTGCATAGCTCCTGTGTGGAAGTGATGGCGCTGGTGGCCGTTTCGACAGTTTGCTCCATTTCCAGCTGTTTGACTATTTCCTCGGCCTCCAGTGCTTGGTCTGGGGAGTCCGAGCCGGAAGAGGCTGTGTGAAAGGGGAGGGTGGGGATATACATAACTCGGTCATTGGTCACAAGTCAGTATCTTTATGCAGTTGAGGGGGTGCCCAAACTTTTTCCTCCGAGTGCCACATGCACATGCTCATAAATGAAATATCTTAAATATTAAAAATATCTTAAAATCATCTTGAACTCAATTGTTTACGTTGGATTCATGCGTGAATTCAATTAAAACGCAATTCAGATATCTTTCGCTACCGTTCTTAGCTGGTGAGAAGAAGTTGAAAACGGGAGAGAAGATGGTCCCAAGTAGAGTTGTCCGAGGTGGGCTGGCGGGCACCTCGGCGGCCGTTGTTTCCTCCAGGCTGCCATTGGGCTTCTCCTTGCTCCTGTCGTGATTGGTTGCCACTGCGGAGCGGCCGATACGATTCAGACAGCGTTAGCGAGGACAGTAAATAAATCAAAGCGCTATTTGTGCTACTCACATCCATTGACGGAGCCCTTCCTGCCAACCCTACTGACGGCCTTGCGAGGAGTGTTGGTGTCCGGAGTTGAGGTGATTAAGTTGTTGTCCACATCGCAGTGGAGACGCGCCTTCTTGGCCGGGTTGTCCTGCTGCACCTTAACGGGGCGACAAGTCAGTTAAACTCAATCAATTCGGGCATTGTTGCCCCTTGCAATACAGCGATTCGATTGTTGCTCCCTTCTTAGATCACAGTTATTCCAGAAGTTAATAAGTGATGGCTGTTTTGTGGTAAACTATGATCTATTATTATCACCATCATTGTAATAATAATACTACTAAGTTAAAACATATTTAAATACAAACGAGGCTGCAGTAAATACACATTTGCTTATAATTACGTTACCTTAACACTGCATAAAGTCAGCAAAAAAAAAAGTCATCCTCATATTCTGTGTGGAAGTGGTAAAGTTTCGGCTTGTTTCATGTAGAAGAAACACATTCGAAGCCGACTGGTTAGCTCGCTAGCTTGTTATGTTGCAGTATAAGAGTTGCACAATGCATTGTAAACAATATTATTTCATGTCTATAGGGCTCTAATAATAAAAAGTCAAAACAAGTTTTCAATGCTCCTACAACAAAAATATTCCGCTTATTAATATTGGAAGCTATATTGAGGAATTTTATATATCGTGATAAGGCGTGGAACCAATTCACCGCTACAAACGAGGAACGTATTTGTGCTTTCTCACGGTGGGTTGCAAGTAATAATTTATTTATTACTACGCTTGGAGCCACAAAACGTATTTTAGCACTAAGCTACATATATTGTTTTCCTTAACATATGTTCATGTTCCTTGTCGGTTCCTCCCGGCCGGGAGACCAACCACATCGGTTGCCACCTGGCATTTGCCATGTTTCTTGGGTCCTTTCTTACGCCTTCTCCGCAGATATTGGACCAACATTTCTCGTTTTGATGCTCTACTAACAATCGGGTGACCATCCAACTCCCCGGATCTTAAAATGTTGTGTATTATTTGGTTAACGACCGTTTCACCTTCTGGTAGGTGTAACTAATGACGCTAACCAAGGTTCCACCTTATATAGATACAAGTAGAGACCACTATAAACGAACGCACGCTGTCATGGTGCAAGGGAACACGAGGAGATGTTTGCTTTCCTACACGTTACTATACCACCTCCTGTTCCTATGCAGCAGCTCTGAGCGAGCAACCTAAAATTAGAACAAAAGTTCTCAGATGACACTCTCGACCAAGAAACCATTACATCACACCGCTAAAGGAAAATATACATTGAAAGAAAAAGGGTCAATTTAGGGCCAGGGGTCTCAAACTCAATTTACGTGGGGGCCACTGGAGCTAGGGTCTGGGCAAGGCTGGGCCGCATCAGGTTTTCCAAAAAAAAAAAACAGAAAAATATACAAACTTTTTCAGTGCTTTGGTCCCGATTTTCTACAATAAAAGCTCTGATAAAACATTCCACTGTTCTCAAATATCTTAATTTTTATTTTTCTACACAAAATAATATGAAAAATAAATAAATCAAGAATAAAGAAAATCAATCAATAAATATAATAGTAATAAAACGGCAAATAATAAAAACTTAAGAAACCACATATAGTTGGTGGGTAGACAAATTATTTTTTTCAGATTAAAATTAACAAAGCATTATTAGAGCCCTGTAGACATGACAAAACACGACTATAGTCACATTTATACTTTTTTTATTTAAAATATTGCGCAACTGCAGGGTCTTGAGACACATGCTAACTCGCAAACTCGAGAGCTAGCGACCTAAACGGTAGCCTTCCAAGTTATTTCCTTTAAACTTAAATAGCCAAAAACTTACCACTTCCACACGGATAGGGAGGATAGCTATTAACAGTTATTTAACCTTTAACATGAACATTAATCAAACGTAATAATTTTTTCTGGGTACATGATAAAGTTGCGCGGGCCGCACTAACATTAAACCTTCATATCAAGGCGGGGGCCTCAAACTAGTGTCTAGTTGAGACCCCCGATTTAGGCTTTCTGACTTCTCACGAAGGCGTTTTTACCTTGACTGCACTTCCTCTGATGAACTTTTTGATGGTTGAGAACAGGCCCCTGCCGCTGGTCGGAGCGTCCTCTTCTACGTCCGAATGCCGTCTCTTGGTCCGGGATGGGCGGGGTGCCAGACTGGGGATGGGTTGCTGAGACGCCTTACGCATTCTCAGCCTCATCGTTTTAGCAGTCACATGTAAGGCTGTTTGAAAAAAAACAAAAAAAGATTTTACCGCCCCAGTCACGTGACAGATATATGTGTTAAAGAGTGTAACGGGTGAAATAGCGGGAATATACGGTACAGTACATTTTGGCAGTAGTGGCCGAGCTTGTTGCAAACATCTGGATGTATTCAACATCCCATTTCACTTGCATCACACGTGCGGCTTAAAAAAACAAACAAAAAAAACACAACACTACATCTTCCACTGACACATTCATCATAGTTTAACAATATGGACTGGAATGTTATTTTAAAGCAAATATTTACGGTTTTAGCCCTATCTGCAAAAAGGGCACACTTCTTGCCTTCGAGTACAGAGAGGTTCCTTCCGAGTGTTCATTCACCCTGCTGGAGTAAAAAACTGTTCACTGTGGACACTAATTGTAAGCACATTCCCGCCTCTCGTGCTTGCGTAACAGCAGCAGACTGAAAATGTGTCTGGACATATCCACAGGCTGTACTGTACACCCATCAAAAGAACACGTTTAAAAAAACACCAGCAGCTACTTTGACAATAAAGCAATAAGTAATATGTGTCAAACTGGATAGTCCACAATTTACATATACACAGTTTGTATATAACATAGTGAGAAATTTTACACAGAAAAAATAAAAAACTAAATATTTTCCCATATTTTGCCGCCAAAAAGATCTGCTGCTCGTAAAAATATTAGGCGGGAAAAAAAAAAGGTAAACAAACAAGAAAAAGTTAACCGAACGAGGTAACATAATATAATTTTTGCAGCATAAAGTTGAAATATCAAAAGAAAAATTACATTTTTGACGACAAACTTAAATATTATGTGCTGGAGCCTATCCCAGCTGTCTTTGGGCGAGAGGCAGTGTACACCGTGGACTGGTCGTGGGAAGAAAAATCATAAAAATATATGGGAAAGAAGTTTTTTAGATATAAAAAAAAATGGCTGACGGCTCTGTGCGTACTACAATACTGTTAATGTGTGTGTGTGTGTGTGTGTGTATCCTCTGCCGTGCATGGGCCGAGTCCTTGGACCTGGTCTCGAGCTCGTCCGTGGTTCACCTCAGTGGTTCCCATTACGTGCATTCTTAGCTAATCTTTAGAACAGGGGTCTCAAACACGCGGCCCCATGCAGAATCTCACAGTTAGGAACCATAGGAGCCGCTGGGTGAAGACCAATGGGTACAGTAAATGTGGCCAAATGTGGCCCGCAGGACACTAGTTTGAGGCCCCCGTCTTGATATGAACGTTTAATGTTAGCGCGGCCCGCGCAAGTTTAATATGGATGCTGTATGGTATCATGTACCCAGAAAAAATTATTACGTTTGATTAATGTTCATGTTAAAGGTTAAATAACTGTTAATAGTTATCCTCCCTATCAGTGTGGAAGTGGTAAGTTTTTGGCGATTTAAGTTTAAAGGAAATAACTTGAAGGCTACCGTTTAGGTCGCTAGCTCTCTAGTTTGCGAGTTAGCATGTGTCTGAAGACCCTGCAGTTGCGCAATATGTTGTAAATAAAAAAAAGTATAAATGTGACTATAGTCGTGTTTTGTCATGTCTACAGGGCTCTAATAATGCTTTGTTAATTTTAATATGAAAAAAATAATTGGTCTACCCACCAACTATAAGTGGTTTCTTAAGTTTTTATTATTTGCCGTTTTATTATTATTATATTTATTTATTACTGATTGGTTGATTTTCTTTATTCTTGATTTGTTTATTTCTTTTTCATCTTATTTTTTGTGTAGAAAAATATTTTTTTTTTTTTGGAAAACCTGATGCGGCCCAGTCTCACCCAGACCCACGCTCCAGTGGCCCCCAGGTAAATTAAGTTTGAGACCCCTGCTTTAGAACAACAAGTGTGTTCATGTCTCATGTATGGGTTGTGGATTTTGAGCAAAATGTCCCCCCCAAAAGTGCATTTTTCCCCCCTTTTTTTACCCATCCACACACAAATACTGAGTTTTTTTTTAAACCCACTGTGGGTAACATGGCTGCTGTATTCAGTCAGGCCCCAACAATATACATGGAACTGATATCGGATATCCTCCAGAGCATAGAGGAGCAAGCAAATTGCTGCCGTCTCAGCGGGCGAGTAAAGCGAGCGGGAAATAAGAAAATGCAGGTCACACCAACACTACGTTCGATTCCCGGGGCCTCTTCCACTAGTGTATTATTCCACGTATTTACAGTAGCGTTTAAATCCACTAATGCCAAAGTTACGAGTACTCAAATCACGCTCAACTGGAAAATTACAGTGCAAACAATTTTGTGCAATTATGAAGCAATTAGATAATTTAGCTTCAGTGAGCAAAATGTTGAGAGATAAACATGCTACACGACTAGCAAGCAGAGACAAACGTTATTATTGAACTAAATGTGATTCATGAACACATATCAAGCTAATAAATAATACTAGTATTATTACTACTACTACTACTACTACGGTTGCTGCTGCTCCCAACCCAATGCGACATCGGCAGTTAAATGAAATAACATTAATATTAATCAGAAACTGGCCGTTTATTTATTTGATTAGACTGCCATGTCGTATTATTTACAAGTTTCACAACTGTTGTGCAGCATCAACTCGTCAATGTCGCTACCGATAAACCCCAATCATGTTACGAATATAAAGTGAGACTGTTTTTTTTTTTTTTACATTGAGTGTACTTAAAAATAATTATTGTAGTAAAGTGTAAATATTATTAGCTGGCTAACGTCAGCCAGGAAAGTTCAGTTGTGGAATGTGTCTGGCGGCTTTCCCCCACAGCAAGCTAACTGCGGCTAGCTTACTGCTGCTTCTTTTCCTCGGCGACGCACGGATATATATATAAAGTGTAATTGTTGTACCGGTGGGCGTTGTCGTTGTTGTTGTAGAAAGACGCCGTACATGCGTCGCTGTAGTCGGAATAAATAAAAATAAGAAATTAACCGTTACCTTCGAAGGCCGTGGCTGTGTTGCTTAGCTTAGCATAATTAGCATCGAGTCAGCTAGCTTCCGTGAAAACAACTACTCGGGGGCTAACAGATGTGCACAGGCGGGGAGGGAAAAAAAAAACATTTAGCCTAGCGGTTAGCTAACGTTACATAAAACAAGGCGAACCGTCGCGACTTACCTCACTCTGGTGGTCCTCGCTGGGTTTAAAATAGATTTTCACGACCCGGGAGCCATCGCTGAAGAGGCAGTGATTGTTGTCTGTCTTCTACGTTTCCCTTATCTGCTCAATGGCCGTCGCTGTAATGACACACCGTTGTTACCAGGCGCCATTTCCCGCCTCTGCTCGGGCTCAGGAAGGTAAATACCCGTATGGGGCACGGACACGCCCCCTTAGTGCTCACGCACGAGCCAGTCTGCAGCCATCGTTATCATCATCATGCTTGCATTTTTTTTCCCTTTTGTACTACTGAAATATAATTCCAATTAATAAGTAGCACGAAGCAAAGCCTTTAATAAAAAACAAATTACATTCAATGTGCCATGAATGGACATACCTTGTATAAATCAATGTCATATTATTGAAATCAGCATCCCCAGTCTGTATGATTATATGTTGTAAACCAGTGTTTCCCAACCTTTTTCTGTCATACAATAGGGACTAATGTTATGTAATTCCCCTAATTTTATAAATTTTGGCACAGCTCTGCCATAAGTTATGTGGCGTTAAAAAACGCATCAAACTATGGAATGGATTGAGTAAGGAAATCAAACAATGCACAACGATGAGCCAATACAAGCAGTTGATGTTTGCTAAATACAAGGATGAAGAGTTTTGAACCAGTTATGATGTGCTATATATATATATACATATATATATCACTATATTGACACTTACTATGGTACCCATTATGTCATTGTAGGGACATTATTAAAAAAAAAACAAAAAAAAACTTAAATTGTATTATGGAAAGCAGGAAGTGAACAAATGTAACAGTTACATGAAGGGGTAGGATCTGATGCATGTTCAAAATTAAATAATGAAATAAAACCATTACCATAAGATATTATCTCCCAGTTGTAGTGGTACCATTTAATTGTCTGGCTTAATGCAAAATGACTGGGAAAAGATGCATTTTTTTTTTTAATAAAATGTTTCCATGTTGGGAATCACTGTGTTTAATTATTACAGTACTACTAGTAGTTAAACTAGATGTATCTCACAGATGGAGATGTTTTTGGTTAAGTTTTTTTTTCCAGTATGATCAAAGACAAATGGCATGGCACATGCATATCAATTTACAAAACACAAAATAACAGGCTCTGAGTGTTGAATAATAAAAAAAAAAAATTAAAAAAAAGGTAAAATCCTTGGCATTTCAAAAGCCTATCCACCCCCCTGTAAACACAAAACACCATTATGTCCAAACATTATGGTAGAAAAGTCCAACCGTCCAATTAGCCGCTTTGATAAGATAAATCTCAGAAGAAATGTTTTATTTCTAAGTGAAGGAAAAAAAAATAAAAATCACATCAATTCAGCTCAGGTATGAACTGCAGCACCCGATCGCAAAGCAAAAATAGTCTGTATCCAGAACACCATACATTGTCCTAGCTTACCTTTTTATGGCCAAAAACAAACATCAGCCTAGGAGTTATTTCATTGTATTGTTAGGTTACATGATTCAAATACATCAGTAGTTATCGGTTGAGGGGAAAAAAAAAACAAAAAAAAAACATGTCCACAATATGAAGGATGCAAGCCGTAAATTCTGATTCATATTGAAGTCCGAAGAGCCGAGTTGCAGACAAAAAAATGTGTTTGAATGTGGCATCCGGCTGTACAAAGTTCCCCATTTAAAGAACGTCCATGACTTGACGTCGCTTTCCGTAATCCACAGCCCGATCTCCTTGCATGTCTCGATCGTCATCATCTGGAATGAAAAAAAAAAAAAAATGGCAAAGGACGGGAACAGATTAAATGTTAACCAAGGCGCCAAATAAATACATTTGGTGCTACAGCTAAAAAGAAGAACAGGTAGTACAAAATTCTGTTGGTTAAAAAAAAAATAGAAATGGGTGTGAATTTCTATGTTTCAAGGAGAGCACAGACACACTGAACTATGCATCTAAAATGTGAGGAAGATGTTTTGGTGCTACAGCTAAAAAGAAGAACAGGTAGTACATGGCATGTGGCTCATTCACAAAACCGTGACTTCCTTGGTCTGGATTTGTGTGTAGGAGGCTAAATGCTAACCGTGCCGTTCTTTGCTTCACATTCCGGCAAAGGACGGGAACAGATTAATGTTAACCAAGGCGCCAAATAAATACATTTGGTGCTACAGCTAAAAAGAAGAACAGGTAGTACAAAAGTCTGTTGGTTAAAAAAAAAATAGAAATGGGTGTGAATTTCTATGTTTCAAGGAGAGCACAGACACACTGAACTATGCATGTAAATGTGAGTAAGATGTTTTGGTGCTACAGCTAAAAAGAAGAACAGGTAGTACATGGCATGTGGCTCATTCACAAAACCGTGAGTTCCTTGGTCTGGATTTGTTTGTAGGAGGCTAAATGCTAACCGTGCCGTTCTTTGCATTACATTCCGGCAAAGGATGGGAACAGATTAATGTTAACCAAGGCGCCAAATACATACATTTAGTGCTACAGCTAAAAAGAAGAACAGGTAGTACAAAAGTCTGTTGGTTAAAAAAAAATAGAAATGGGTGTGAATTTCTATGTTTCAAGGAGAATACAGACACACTGAACTATGCATCTAAATGTGAGTAAGATGTTTTGGTGCTACAGCTAAAAAGAACAACAGGTAGTACATGGCATGTGGTTCATTCACAAAACCGTGACTTCCTTGGTCTGGATTCGTGTGTAGGAGGCTAAATGCTAACCGTGCCGTTCTTTGCTTCACATTCCGGCAAAGGACGGGAACAGATTAATGTTAACCAAGGCGCCAAATAAATACATTTGGTGCTACAGCTAAAAAGAACAACAGGTAGTACAAAAGTCTGTTGGTTAAAAAAAAAATAGAAATGGGTGTGAATTTCTATGTTTCAAGGAGAGCACAGACACACTGAACTATGCATCTAAAATGTGAGTAAGATGTTTTGGTGCTACAGCTAAAAAGAAGAACAGGTAGTACATGGCATGTGGCTCATTCACAAAACCGTGAGTTCCTTGGTCTGGATTCGTCTATAGGAGGCTAAATGCTAACCGTGCCGTTCTTTGCATCACATTCCGGCAAAGGACGGGAACAGATTAATGTTAACCAAGGCACCAAATAAATACATTTGGTGCTACAGCTAAAAAGAAGAACAGGTAGTACAAAAGTCTGTTGGTTAAAAAAAAAATAGAAATGGGTGTGAATTTCTATGTTTCAAGGAGAGCACAGACACACTGAACTATGCATGTAAATGTGAGTAACATGCTACAGCTAAAAAGAAGAACAGGTAGTACATGGCATGTGGCTCATTCACAAAACCGTGAGTTCCTTGGTCTGGATTCGTTTGTAGGAGGCTAAATGCTAACCGTGCCGTTCTTTGCATCACATTCCGGACGGCATGCACCGCAGTTCTGCTTTGAGCCCAGAACGACGACATCATGCGCTGTTTATGTTTGGCGATGCATTCAAGGACCAAACTCATGGCAATGTGAGGTACTCTATTATCGCACAAATGGCTGAAGGGATGGGGGGTTGGAGGAATTGTGAATGTACGTATATATCTGGACAGGTCGATCCCGTCTCTCAGGCCCGGCTCACCTTGAACGTCTTCCTCCCCACCATCACCATCCTCTTCCTCATTGTAGGCCAGCTCGGCCTGCTTGTCGGCTTCGTACTCGCCCACATTGCCATCGTCCCCATTGTAGTCCGCTAGCTTAGAGCCATGTTGCGGATCTACGGGGGACTCGATCTCATCAAAGAACCGGCCTGCAGGAGGCAGAGAAGGGCCTCATCAGGAAAGGAGAAAAGCGAAGGCAATTGAAGGGACAGTAGGAATGTCTGAAGGAATAAAAAAAAGATGAAAAGGATGGGAGGGGGGGGGGGGATTTTTGCTCGTTTTTTCCCCACACTAAAGCAGGGGTCTCAAACATGCGGCCCGCAGGCCAAATGTGGCCCGCCGGACACGAGCTTGAGGCCCCCGCCTTGATATGAAAGTTTAATGTTAGTGCGGCCCGCGCAAGTTTGATATGGATGCTGTATGGCAGGGGTCTCAAACATGCGGCCCGCGGGCCAAATGCGGCCCGCAGGACACTAGTTTGAGGGCCCCCACCTTGATATGAAAGTTTAATGTTAGTGCGGCCCGCGCAAGTTTGATATGGATGCTGTATGGCAGGGGACTCAAACATGCGGCCCGCGGGCCAAATGTGGCCCGCCGGACACTAGCTTGAGGCCCCCGCCTTGATATGAAAGTTTAATGTTAGTGCGGCCCGCGCAACTTGGATATGGATGCTGTATGGCAGGGGTCTCAAACATGCGACCCGCGGGCCAAATGTGGCCCGCCGGACACTAGTTTGAGGCCCCCCACCTTGATATGAAAGTTTAATGTTAGTGCGGCCCGCGCAAGTTTGATATGGATGCTGTATGGCAGGGGTCTCAAACATGCGGCCCGCGAGCCAAATGTGTTTGATTAATGTTCATGTTAAAGGTTAAATAACTGTTAATAGTTATCCTCCCTATCCGTGTGGAAGTGGTAAGTTTTTGGCTATTTAAGTTTGAGTGGAAATCCAAAGAACTGCAGCTGTAATAGGTGCCGATTCTGGAAGATCTAGAAAGTTTACTGTGCGGGTTATTGTGTGTAGCTGCTCTATAGGGAGTCCACAACTCAATACAAAAGGGCCCAAAATTAGCACGATAGGTCCCCTTTAAGAGTTGGTGTTTTCATTTTGAACTCAAATTGGTACATGTTTGCATATTTATCAGGTATATCTTTTGGGCTGCACAGTGGTCGAGTGGTTAGCGCGCAGACCTCACAGCTAGGAGACACGGGTTCAATCCCTGTGTGGAGTTTGCATGTTCTCCCTGTGCATGCGTGGGTTTTCTCCGGGTACTCCGGTTTCCTCCCACATTCCAAAAACATGCTAGGTTAATTAGGGACTCCAAACTGTCCATAGGTATGAATGTGAGTGTGAATGGTTTGGCTGTTAAGTTGCTGTGTGATGAATTTAGTTTTCTTTGCAAGATGACACCGTGAGTCAGACTATTATATTGTTATACTTTTACATATAAGGTATGAATGCGAGTGTGAATGGTTGTTTGTCTATATGTGCCCTGTGATTGGCTGGCGACCAGTCCACGGTGCACCCCGCCTCTCGGCCGAAGACAGCTGGGATAGGCTCCAGCACCCCCCTCCCTGCGACCCTCGTGAGGAAAAAGCGGTAGAAAATGAATATCTATTGGGTGTTAAGTTGCTGTGTGATGAATTTAGTTTTCTTTGCAAGATTGACACCGTGAGTCAGACTATTATATTGTTATACTTTTACATATAAGGTATGAATGTGAGTGTGAATGGTTGTTTGTCTATATGTGCCCTGTGATTGGTTGGCGACCAGTCCAGGGTGTACCCCGCCTCTCGGCCGAAGACAGCTGGCATAGGCTCCAGCACCCCCCTCCCCGCGACCCTCGTGAGGAAAAAACGGTAGAAAATTAACATCTATTGGGTGTTAAGTTGCTGTGTGATGAATTTAGTTTTCTTTGCAAGACTATTATATTGTTATACTTTTACATATAATGACCTCCTGCGAGTGCTAATGGGTCGACAAGCTCATTGTGAATGCAATGATAGCTTGTGATTGGCTCCTGCTAAAGAAAAAGCTACCGTTTCCTCACTGACTTGCAGTTCTTATGTAAAAAGAGACGTCAAAATATTAGAATTTAGCCATAAATTAGCTGCAACTAAGTTTTGTTGTTGATATTTTGTCTCTCAACTGTTCATGTTCGTATCGGGGTAAACTCACAAAATCGGCAGGGGATCAAATAAATATTTCCTGTGTCTAATGGGTGCTACATGAACTCGGTATTTCAGTATTGCAGTAGAAGTATATACTATACATACTCCATCAATGTATGGTCATCATTAGGACTAAAATAGGAAAGGATGGGAGGAGAGGGATTTCCGTCTGAAACACATGCAGGTAATATTCAATATGAAGCCATCAGTATTTCTTAGTATATCAATTAAAAAAAATATAAATTTCCTTTAATTGGATGCAAATATACCAAAAAATCTGATGCGGAAGAATGTAAAGGGAAAATGGAAAGTGTGAAGTAAATACAAGAAAAATAAATAAAAGACTGGAAAGAAGCCAGGCAAGCAGGAAAGATCTTGTAGGAAGTGCCGTGGGGTCGTCTCTTCAAAACCTGTGACCCCCCCCCCCCCCCCAGAAGTCTAATCCTGAAGACTTGGGATCTGGAAGACTGGAATCCATGGATCCATCATGATGTACCTCAAAAGTACTAAAGTACTATGTGTGTAAAGTAAGAAGTGTGCAACGACAAGCTACGCAATCATCCCCCGGTTGAGTAAGAACACTTTATCTGTGGCGGGCCAAATTTATCTGTTGCGGGCCACCACAGACACCTGATTATGTACTGACACGCCGGGGCTAAGGCTAACAATAAAAGCTCTGTTTTTCCGGGTAATATAATAATCATGTTGTCACTTTTCAACCCTTCAAAATAAAGCGTTTCATTAAAAAAAAAAAAGGTGGAGGTCGACTCACTTTGGTGACGGTGACGTGCCCCTGCTGGGACCTGGTCTTTGGCACGGTGCGGCTGGATGGGGTTGGGTACCTGGGCAGGAATACCTTTCAAGTGCTCGTCCTCAGCTTTGACATCTGGGGCTGCCGAAATAGGAAAAAAAAATTAAATTTTTAAAAAATTAATTAAATAATCAATCAGACGCCTCCCTGGTGAGGTGTTCAGGGCATGCCCATCCGGGAAAAGGCCCCCGGGGCAGACCTAGGACACGCTGGAGGGGTTAAGTCTCACAGCTGGCCTGGGAACGCCTTGGTGTCTTCCCGGTTGAGCTGGAGTAGGTAGCCGGGGACCGGGAAGTCTGGGCTTCCCTACTGAGACTGCTGCCCCCGCAACCCGGACCCGGATAAGCGGAGGAAAATCCTACCCCTCCATCTGGTACTTTTACAATCAGTAACTCTTACATTTGTTCACTTCCTGCTTTCTTAATATAGTTTAAGGTTTTTTTTTGGTTTTTGTTTTTGTTATCGTGGAGCCGGCATCCAAAAGTTGATGCTTTAAGCTCCTGTGTCAAAGCGCTAGCATGTTAGCATAGCTTGATTTAAACCTAAAAAAAAATAATAATGAAACAGGGCTGTGATTCCTTGGGTTTTAAAAGAAATGTGCACTTTTTGATTTTGCACATCATCCACAATCCTTATGTGAGACATTGGTAATGGTAATGGTATTATTTCATTTGAACATGCATCAGATTACAATTGAGTGCATCACATAATCAGTTCACAGTTCCACATGTCCAAAAGGAGTAGGAAGAAGCAAAGCTTATTAAATCCTACCCCTCCATCTGGTACTTTTACAATCAGTAACTGTTGCATTTGTTCACTTCCTGCTTTCCTAATATAATTTAAGTGATTTATTTTAATTATTTTAGTTTTATTTTAGTTTTATTTTATTATTATTTTTTTTTAATTTAAGTGATTTTCATTTATTTTATTGTATTTTAATTATTTATTTTTGTTGTATTTTAGTTTTATTTTATTTTTAAATTTTTTTTATTTTTTCTATTTTTGTCACATACCGAAGTACGAGGTGATATGAGCATCCAATGACATAATGTGTACCATAGTAAGTGTCAATATAGTGATATATATAGCACATCATGACTGGTTCAAGACTCTTCATCCTTGTATTTAGCAAACATCAACTGCTTGTATTGTTTCTTGAATTGGCTCATTTTTGTGCATTTAAGTGATTTATTTTAATTATTTATTTTTGTTATATTTTAGTTTTATTTTATTTTTTTATTTTAGTTTTATTTTATAATTTTTTTTTATTTTTTGGATGGATGCATGGACAAAAAGCTATAATTTTTTTTTTAAATAATTTATCATATATTATGGGTATAAGGTCAAAATATTCCAAGGGGAAAATTGCATAGAACATCGAGTGATGGAAAAAAAAAAAAAAAAAAAGAGTAAAAATCAATATTGTTAAATTTGACCAGTCCAGGGTTGTACCCTGGGATAGGCTCCAACATGCCCGCCACCCTCGTGATGATAAGCGGTACCGAAAATGTACGTATGTATGTATGGATGGATAGGACGCAAGAACGTCAACTTTAACTACGTACCTCGAAGTTGCCTCTGCTGTTCACCCAGCTCGTCTGCTTTGATATCAGCTTTGTTGTCTTCTTCAAACGCCATCCGCTTGTTGGCCGGAGGGGCGATCGCGGCTGCCTGGCCTTCCGCTACGTCCTGCTGGAGGCGGGGCTGGTCAAGAGCTAAGCCCTGCCCCCCCGGACCATCACCAGGTCCGGCGCCGGCGCCCACAACCGCATCTGGGACTTCATCATGCTTCGTCTGAGTGATGGCTGGCTTTTTTAATTCTGCAGAAAAAAAAAAAAAGACAAAGTCAAGCAGGGCTTAAATGCAATTTGGTATAAAAAAGCGGATTATGGTTATTATTATTATTATTATTACTTACCAAATTGCACTTCTTCCAGTTTTCCCACCTCACTGTCTTCAATACCGGGCATACCAGCATCGCTGCCTGGCTTACCCATGACGTCTGCCAGAGAACGCAAAGAATGCAGAATAACCAGTTTGTGACGGGAATGTTTTTTAAAGATTTTTTTGTTTTTAAAAGCGATGGTAACATTTATTCTGAAGCCCAAAAATGAGTTAAATATATTTTATTTTCCCCCTCTTTTGACTGGTGCTGCACGTATGAGCGACGCTTGATATTGTTCATGCTTGTAGTATGTCATTTACTTCTTTCTCGTATTACAGGTTAAAATATTTTTACAAATATTTTTAATATTGTTATTATATTAATAATTTTATTTGAATTAATATATATATTTTATATATATATTTAATTATTTATTTATTTACTTATTGATGTATGAGCGACGCTTTATAGTGTTCATGCTTCTAGTATGTCATTTACTCCTTTCTCGTATTACAGGTTAAAATATTTTTAATATTGTTATATTCATAATTTTATTTTAATTATTATATATATTGTATATATTTTATGTATATATTTAATTATTTATTTATTTACTTATTGATGTATGAGCAACGCTTTATAATGTTCATGCTTCTAGTATGTCATTTACTCCTTTCTCGTATTACAGGTTAAAATATGTTTTAAAATATTTTTAATTATTTATTTTATTAATATTTTTATTATATTAATAATGTAATTTTAATTATGATATATATTGTATATATATTTAATTATTTATTTATTTACTTATTTATGTATGAGCGACGCTTTATAATGTTCATGCTTCTAGTATGTCATTTACTTCTTTCTCGTATTACAGGTTAAAATATTTTTTTTAATATTTTTTGTTATTTATTTTATTAATGTTTTTATTATGTTATTTTATTTTAATTATTATATATTGTATATATATATATTTAATTATTTACTTATTTATGTATGAGCGACGCTTTATAATGTTCATGCTTCTAGTATGTCATTTACTCCTTTCTTGTATTACAGGTTAAAATATTTTTATATATTTTTTATATTTTTAATTATTTATTTTAGTAATATTTTTATTATATTAATTATTTTATTTTAATTATTATATATATATATATATATATATATATATATATATATATAGTATATATTTACTTATTTTTATTTATTTATTCACTCCCGCCCCCTCAAAATATTACGAGTTTAAAATTGCTTAAAATTGCAATTTTTTTCCTCTTCAGAGGGTTCCCTGTTAATTGCGTTAATTAGTTATTGTGAATTTTCATGTTTTCTTTTTTTTTTTTAAGTTTTGTTTTTAATTCTTTCTGAAAAGTGCTGCGGACCACAAAATAGCCCCTGGGCCGCACTTTAGACACCCCCCTCATTATAATGAGCCTGCCTGTGCTGCCTGGTGTATGTCTATACCACAGCTACCGTATGGTATCATACCTTTTAAATCTAGACCCTCGCGATGGTGGGTGGCCACTGTGTGGCGCTCTTCAGTCAACTGCACACCAGCGCCTCCTTCGGCATGTCTTCCAACCACTGCTGCACGGTCAACAGCATTCTAAAAAAGACAAAAACATTTTTAAAAACATTTCCAATAAGGACATCAGTTCGAATATAAACACACACCAACCTGTCGTCGCTTCACAGCTTCTTCCAGACTCTTCTTTGATTCGTCGTACTCCATTTTTAACTGTGCAATCTGATGACCACACTTTAAGCTAATGCACAGACGTGACGTGTCATGGTCAAAGAATAATTAAATTAGGAAAATATTCAGGCTTCACCAAATGTATTATTGAAAGCAATTGGATCCTACCTTTCATATTCCAGCTTTTTCTCCAAGGTGGTTCTGTTGCCTTTCACCTCGCTTAGCTCCCTTTCTTGCTTCATAAACTCCTGCTTCAACTCATTCAGCTGCTCTATTGGTGACACACACACACACAGCCACACACACACACACACACACACACACAATAACATTGAGGGTTTTTTTTGCACGAGAGGCACAAAGAGGTGATGATGCAACTCCACAAGAGAAAAGACCATGTGTGGTGCAGTTTTCAGCTGAAGAAATGGCCACAAGGTGGCAGAAATGTATTTTAAAAGAGCGCAACCAGGAAGTAAAAAGAGAATTGATTATTTTCCTGAAACCTACAATATCCATGTTTTACTGCTGATTACTAAAGAACGGAAAAAGATAGAAACAATCTTTTTTCCCCTGATTGAAAGTTATATTTTATTATAATATAAAAATTATTTTAAATATTTTATAATATATTATTTTATAATATATTTTAAATATATTATTTTATAATATTTTATATTATATTATTTTTATTTTATAATATATTTATAGTTATATTTTTAATATTTAATATTTTTACTGCATTCCTGTAAAATTAATTGAATGATCATAAAAATTGATTGAAAGTTATATTTTATAATAATATATTATTTTAAATATTTTATAATATATTATTTCATAATATATTATTATTTTATAATATATTATTTTTTTATATTATATAATAATTTTATATTTTATATTTATAAAGTTATATTTTTAATATTTAATATTTTTACTGCATTCCTGTAAAATGTATGATTTTTATCAATTTCTGCCATTTTTATTTGTACGATTTTCTCCGGGTACTCCGGTTTCCTCCCACATTCCAAAAAAAACATGCTAGGTTAATTAGCGACTCCAAATTGTCCATAGGTATGAATGTGAGTGTGAATGGTTGTTTGTCTATATGTGCCCTGTGATTGGCTGGCTCGCCCGAAGACAGCTGGGATAGGCTCCAGCACCACCCTGCGACCCTCGTGAGGATAAGCGGTAGAAAATGAATATCTATTGGGTGTTAAGTTGCTGTGTGATGAATTTAGTTTTCTTTGCAAGATGACGATAGAAAATGAATGAATGAATAAAAAAACAAAATCAGCCTTGGGCCAAATTATGATGTACAGTATATTCAGTGTCTTCTGCTGGGACGTTGAACTGAAATAAGTTGACTTATGTCGTTCATTTAGTTTAGGATGGTACAATAAGCTGCTCAGGCACATCTTACCTTTCAGCCTCTGGATTTCCTTCATTTGTACAGCGGCATCACCCTGCAGCTTCGCCTAAACACAGGGAGGAAAAGGGTATTGTAAGATGCTGAAGCTACAAAACTGGTAATGCACAAGTTTCCCGTGATGCACAGAACCGGGCTAGTTTAACACCGCCGGCCTCATCGTGTATTTGAAGCGACACCAAACTCAGTGGTGAGTAATGTCGGCTTTAAACGCTACAAAACTAGTAATGCACAAGTTTCCTGTGGTGGCACAGAACCGGGCTAGTTTAACACCGCCGGTCTCATTGCGTATTTGAAGCGACAACAAACTCAGTGGTGATTAATATCGGCTTTAAACGGTACAAAACTATTAATGCACAAGTTTCCCGTGATTCACAGAACCGGGCTAGTTTAACACCACCGGCCTCATCGCGTATTTGAAGCGACACCAAACTCAATGGTGAGTAATGTCGGCTTTAAACGCTACAAAACTAGTAATGCACAAGTTTCCCGTGGTGGAACAGAACCGGGGAAGTTTAACACCGCCGGGTCTCATTGCGTATTTGAAGCGACACCAAACTCAGTGGTGAGTAATGTCAGTTTTAAACGCTACAAAACTAGTAATGCACAAGTTTCCCGTGGTGGCACAGAACCGGGCTAGTTTAACAGAATCGGCCTCATCGCGTATTTGAAGCGACACCAAACTCAGTGGTGATTAATATCGACTTTAAACGCTACAAAACTAGTAATGCACAAGTTTCCCATGGTGGCACAGAACCGGGCTAGTTTAACAGAATCGGCCTCATCGCGTATTTGGAGCGACACCAAACTCAGTGGTGAGCAATGTCGGCTTTAAACGCTACAAAACTAGTAATGCACAAGTTTCCCGTGGTGGCACAGAACCAAGCTAGTTTAACACCGCCGACTTCATCGCGTATTTGAAGCGACACCAAACTCAGTGGTGATTAATATCGGCTTTAAACGCTACAAAACTAGTAATGCACAAGTTTCCCGTGGTGGCACAAAACCGAGGAAGTTTAACACCGCCGACCTCATCGCGTATTTGAAGCGACACCACACTCAGTGGTGATTAATGTCGGCTTTAAACGCTACAAAACTAGTAATGCACAAGTTTCCCGTGGTGGCACAGAACCGGGGAAGTTTAACACCGCCGACTTCATTGCGTATTTGAAGCGACACCACACTCAGTGGTGATTAATGTCGGCTTTAAACGCTACAAAACTAGTAATGCACAAGTTTCCTGTGGTGGCACAATGAATGAAAGTAATGCAAATATAAAAGGTGACTATAGGGGTGTTACTTCATATTTACAAGGCTCTAATAATGTTCAAAAAGTATTTAGAAGATCAGAAAAAAATATTTAAAAAAATATGATATTTACTAAAACAATCCCATTTGGCAGAAATTCACTTATCACTGTTGAGTCTAGAATCACTTAACTGTGATAAACGAGGGAGGACTGTATACATGTTATAGGGAAAATAATGTTTTTTAATCTATTACTGTATATACAGTAGTCTTGCAAATGAATGAAAGTAATGCAAATATAAGGATGACTATAGGGGTGCTACCTCATGTCTACAAGGCTCTAATGTTCAAAAAGTATTTAGAAGATCATAAAAAATACATTATATTTACTAAAACTATCCTATTTGGCAGAAATTCACTTATCACTGTTGAATCGAGAATCACTTAACTGTGATAAACGAGGGAGGACTGTATACATGTTATAGGGAAAATAATGTTTAATCTATTACTGTATATACAGTAGTTTTGCAAATGAATGAAAGTAATGCAAATATAAGGGTGACTATAGGGGTGTTACTTCATATTTACAAGGCTCTAATAATGTTCAAAAAGTATTTAGAAAATCATAAAAAAATATTTAAAAAAATATGATATTTACTAAAACTATCCTATTTGGCAGAAATTCACTTATCACTGTTGAGTCTAGAATCACTTAACTGTGATAAATGAGGGAGGACTGTATACATGTTATAGGGAAAATAATGTTTTTTTTTAATCTATTACTGTATATACAGTAGCTTTGCAAATATTTGACTACCAAGTCATGGGATAGTACATTAGCGTTGCATGTGTACATACGAGGTAAAAACAACTGAGCTCATGGAACAATGAAAGGTGCCCCCACCTTTAACAAACTTATCCCCGGTACATCAACAAGGAAGTAATATCTTTCTTTGTTCACCTGCCTAGAAGTACTGGTCCAGCAGGTGAACAAGTATGGCTCCGAAAACAATGGTATACATGGAAAGGAATATTCCAATCTCTTGTCTACAGAATAGTCAATGGGGCATGCGCAGTATGTAAAAGATGTGGCCCGCAGGACACTAGTTTGAGGCCCCCGCCCCCTTGATATGAAAGTTTAATGTTAGTGCGGCCCGCGCAAGTTTGATATGGATGCTGTATGGTATCATGTACCCAGAAAAAATTATTACGTTTGATTAATGTTCATGTTAAAGGTTAAATAACTGTTAATTGTTATCCTCCCTATCCGTGTGGAAGTGGTAAGTTTTTGGCTATTTAAGTTGAAAGGAAATAACTTGAAGGCTTACCGGTTAGGTCGCTAGCTCTCTAGTTTGCGAGTTAGCATGTGTCTCAAGACCCTGCAGTTGCGCAATATGTTGTAAATAAAAAAGTATATATGTGACTATAGTCGTGTTTTGTCATGTCTACAGGGCTCTAATAATGCTTTGTTGATTTTAATATGAAAAAAATAATTTGTCTACCCACCAACTATGTGGTTTCTTAAGTTTTCTTTATTTGCCGTTTTATTATTATTATTATTATTATTATTATTATTATTATATTTATTTATTACTGATTGGTTGTTTTTCTTTATTCTTGATTTGTTTATTTATTTTTCATTTTTTATTTTGTGCAGAAAAATTAAAATTATGATATTTGAGAACAGTGGAATATTTTATCAGAGCTTTTATTGTAGAAAATCGGAACCAAAACACTGAAAAAGTTTGTATATTTTTTTTTGTTTTTAATAAATGCGTTTGTTTTTTTTTTTGGAAAACCTGATGCGGCCTAGCCTTACCCAGACCCTAGCTCCAGTGGCCCCCCAAGTAAATTGAGTTTGAGTCCCTGGTGTAAAGGAACACCAAAGAGGAGTTTTATGGACGTTAGTGATAAGTTGGTGTGACAGGGTTGGATGGAGAAGATTGATTTTTCTCATAATTATGGCTTTTTAATCTCATAATTTAAACTTTGAACTAGTAATTATGACTTTTGTGACTTTTATTCTCATAATTATGACTTAAGAGTTGGGATGTTAGAGGTAGAATATATGTATATTTAAACACACACAGAGCACACATACTATTTTACGCTTTAGAATTCAAACAGTCCGCATTGAATTATTTGTCTAATTTTATCTCTAAAAGTGGCACTATAAACATAAACTTTAAAATTTTAATTTTGCTTTTTTTTTTTTTTTTTTTTTTTACTGAATAATACATCCGACTTGCAAGTCACGTTGTCAGCTTGTATGGAAAAAGTTGAAATACTTGAAAAGCAACTGTCGGGCCGGATTCAAACACTTGGCGTACCGGAAGTTGCCCCCGCGCCGCAGTTTGCCCACCACCCCAGCTGTAAAACAGGGAGAACAGCAGTACCTTTTCGTCCGTGCACTTTTTAACGAGCGCGTCTCGGGCCTGCAGCTTCCCCTCCAGCACGACGTAGTCTCCATCCTTCTGCTCCATCTGCTTCCTGTGCGTGTCCACCTGCACCATCAGCTCCGAGTTCCGCTTCTCCAACCGGCTCCTCGCCGCGTCCGTGCGCTTCACCCGGGACTGCACTTCCGCCAGCTCGTCCAGCAAGCGTCCGTGTTTGCTGGATACCGTCCAGTAGTTGAAGGCCAGGATGGCGATAATCGCCATAAGGAAGATGAGAATGAAGGAAGGGAGGCGGCCTCCGCGTCGGTTTCCGCCGAAGCCGATCATTTCCGAACGGGACTTTTGAAAAAAAAAAGTGTCACTCCGGGTTGCTCACCTTGTGGCCCGACGAGAGGATTTCCACGGCGTGAGTGTTCATGTCGCGAACATGTCTCATCAAACGTCCTCGCATCTCTTTTTTGGTCTTCACACCCCGTCGTCGTCTTCCTTCCGCATACTGGGCATCTTCCCCCCGCAGTCCGCCCAATGAACGTCGGCCCTGGGAGGACGTGGCCTAGCCCAGCTGGCAGCGTGCACGGCTCCGCGGAGGAGACGTGGAAGCGGACCCGCACGGCTCCGTGGCGGCGCGAGGCGGGGACGCGCAAACCACCTAGCTAACACCTAGCTAACGCCTAGCTATGTAGCATTAGCCCGCGGCGGCTAACGCGGTTTATTCGAGATGTTTCGTGTCGCCATTTTTTAACGTCTTCGATTGCTAACATTAGCTGACATTCAAACACTCCCTGTCCCTTTTATTAGCTAGCAACAATGACTTGAAATGCAAAAACAGACGGCCGCCATTACGCTGCCCCGTCGTGCGAAAAGTACATTTAAACATTAGCTAATTAAAAGCCGGTCAAACCTTCGGAATACGTGCTTTGTTTCACACTGCTGTCTCTCCTAGCCTTTGATTTGCATTTTGGATCGAAACAAACATCGATGGAGATGATATCAATGACAATATCACTCGGATCGGCGGATATTGATGATATCACGTTTTTTTCAGATATGTATGCTAGCTTACAAGAACAAGGAATCGTGTAATTGTTTTGGTGATGTTCTTATATTATATTTGTTCACAAATAAGATTAAGATTAATTATGATTATAATCATGATCAAAAGTGAAAAAGCCACTGGGATAATCGGTATCCGTATCAGTATGGCCAACACTGTTCCTGTATTTACTTGGTATCGGATCGATCGCCCATCCCACTGATGTCCGTGTTGTGTCAAGTTACCGGTAGTGACTGCAACGGTCTCCGACCACAAACTGGTTTGGGGTTTCAAAATAAAAGTCAATCACTGAACGTGTCTGCTTTGTTTCCGTTTCCGGATTTTTTTGTTAAAACGGAAAGAAAATCTCATGTAATTTGACAAAATGGGTGTTTATAGACAAGTGGTGTCCAGAGTGTGGCCCGGGTGCCATTAGATGGCCTGTGGCACATAGTAAAAATACAATTAAACAACAGCACAAAGGAACAAAAACTAAATAGGACGTCTTGAGTCTGAAGAGCTACAAAAAAAAAATGATCCAAGCAAGCTTGATTAGGTCATGCTCAAATACTAGATAGGACAGCTCTAGTCCGAAGAGCTAGACAGAAGACTTGCAGTGTCCTGACGGCATTGAATTGAACACAACTGGACTGATCTGAGCAAGGTTGGGGAGTTCATGCTCAAAGCTTCATTAGTTCATGCTAAAAGACTAGATAGGATATCTGTAGTTTGAAGACCTAGTGACTAGACTGATCCAAGCTAGCGTGCTTAGTTTATGCTGAAAGACCAGATAGGGCAGCTCTGGTCCGAACAGTGACCTCTAGCTCTTCAGGCTTGAGCTGTCCTATCTAGTATTTGAGCATGAACAATTGAAGCATTCTCAAAGCAGTCCAGTTGTGATTGATCCAATGCCCTTAGGTCACGTATAGTCGTGTCTCAGGTTCTTCAGACTCAAGCTGTCCTATCTAGTATTTAAGCATGAACAAATGAAGCTTGGTCAGATCAGTCCAGTTGTCATCAACTCGATGTCCTTATACAATGATCAATGACTAGAGAGGACACCTCTTGTGTTCTCTCTAGCTTTTCAGACTAAAGCTATCCTATCTAGTCTTTAAGCTTGGACTAATGAAGCTTTTAAGGCGATCCCTGCACGGATCAATAACTCAAGAAAGATACAAAGTCATGTTTTATTGAACACTGATAAGAAACGTAACACAATGAGGTAAGTTAAAATGTCTGTAAGGTTCTCCAACCGGTGGCACCACAAAATATTCACGACCCTATCAGTTACCACAAATTCAATAGCGAGTAAAACCCGTTGTCTTCAATTGACATTTTGAATAGAAATATATTTATTCCTTTCTTCACTGGAGGACTGACTGGAGTATCCTTTGTGTGTCCCTGTGTTTGATTCCCATGAAAGTCAGTATAAAAAAAAATCTCCTGAGGGGGAGAAACATTCTATGATATTTTCCAATGACAACAAAGCCACTACAGCCAGGGGTTTGCTACCATTTCTGCTGATGACTTGCGCACGGGAGGGGGGGGGGGTATAGCTGGAGATGGTTTCCCTTAGCTGTGACGTCGCAACGCCTGGCCGTTTATTGCACGAGCACTTTGGAATGCCCCCTCACAGCTTCGACCCGGGTCCTTGTGGAGTCCGTGGGTCAGAGAATAGTTTCCCTGCACTCGAGGCTTTGTTCAAAGGAAGGGGAGTCCAGGGCGTTGGGAGAGGTGCTGGTGGTTTGTGGGAGGTGTTTGGGACGGCGCATGGAAGGGGACGGGGACGAGCTCAAAGCGCCGCAGCTTTGAAGGTGGAGATCCTCTTGGCCGCGTTTCCTGGGACTGCCGTTGATGCGCTGGGTCATCACCTGTGCGTCGAAATATTTTTTATTTTTTTTAATTCAATTTTGACATTTTCATCGTAACGCATCCGTTCGGCGCAGAAGCATAATTAAATAAATTATATTAAATTGATTAATTAATGCTCAACTCATCACACAGCAACTTAACCCTCAAAAGGTGTACCTGAGACTCCTTCAAAGTTTTCCCATAATTCATTGGGTCTGAGCAACGCATTCATAGGTACCTAGCTACCTAGCAATTAAATAAATAAATTAATGCTCAACTCATCACACAGCAACTTAACCCTCAAAAGGTGTACCTGAGACTCCTTCAAAGTTTTCCCATAATTCATTGGGTCCGAGCAACGCATTCATAGGTACCTAGCTACCTAGCAATTAAATAAATACATTAATGCTCAACTCATCACACAGCAACTTAACCCTCAAAAGGTGTACCTGAGACTCCTTCATAGTTTTTTCTGTCTGTTTCCTCTTTCGCAATCTTCACGTCAGCCTACATTGTGTTGCTGTCATTAATGTTTGATGCTCAAGCTACCTAGCATTAAATAAATAAATTAATTAATTAATGCTAAACTCATCACACAGCAACTTAACCCTCAAAAGGTGTACATGAGACTCCTTCAAAGTTTTCCCATAATTCATTGGGTTGAGCAATGCATTCATTGGCGCCTGCCAGGGGCACTGCAATTACGTCAGCCTCTCTCTGGGCATCCATCCATCCACCCATCGTGTCTAACCAATGAAATGCTTTGCTCAGAGGCATAATGTATAATGGGAATTTGAACATGTATTGGTAGACATTTGTATATTTCTTTGCTGTTCTTTTTTTTGGGTGTTAAGTTGCTGCGTGATGAGTTTAGTGTTGTTTAAATTTGTTTTTCCTCTAAAATGTACTGGGTGCTGACATTTAGAGTATATGTAACTTCTTAGCATTGCTTACCAAAATATCAAAGTGGCAAAGTTATTATTATTAATATTTTAATTTTTCACAATGTGGTCTAGTTTGGACACTCCTATCCTCGACAATTGCAATCTGACTTTTTAGCAAAAAAAAAATCATGATTCCTATGTATATTTTTTGCCCTTGCAGAAATGTTGCCATAGCTATGAGGTTAGCATTAGCCACAGTGATTAGCCACATTGCGTCACCACCCAAAGGATACCGTATGATGCAAGGTTACCTGATCAATGACGTTGGCACTAAAGATGGCCTCCTCCATGTGTTTCTCATCAGACTTGATGACGCACTTGATATTGTTGACGACTTGCTGGACTTCCGGCGGTAAATTGCAACTTGAATGCTCCAGGAACTTGGCCACTAATATTTTAGTGTCTTTAAACATTTTAAGGTCCGCCAGCGATTGCGGTGGCTCCCGGTGGGGGGTCTGCGATGGCTGGGCTCTGATTTTAAGATGGAGGTCGGCTTTTTTGCCATCCTTTTGCTGCTTCTTGGCACATCTGGGTTTGGCTCCGTGTGTTGAAATGCCTGATTGCTCTGAGAATGAAAGGGGAAATTGTCAAAATGTGCGCTGAGCAAAAAAAAAAAAAATGCTACTTTGCAAAAATTTGCAAAAGTAGGCCTTTTTATTTTAAAAATGCATTTTTTTGGCCTGTCATTCACATGCAATCGTTGTTTTTTGTCCTTAAAAATCGTGTGAGGACGATCAAAACAACCAAAACATTTACTGTATGATGTATGATGTGAGCTGAATTTACGTCTAATATCTTACTCGGGGGGTCTCCAAAGTGTGGCCCCTGGCACATTCTTAAAACATCATTTAACAAGGCAACTAAAAAAACAACAACAGCAAATATTGGAAAACATCATTTGTTTGTTTCTTTCGGCTTTTTCCTGATCACGAAAATCTAAATATTACGAGAACAAAGCTGTAATTATTATTATATAAATATTATAAATATTATAAATATTATAAATATTATAAATATTATAAATATTATAAATATTATAAATATTATAAATATTAATATTAATAATTAATATTAATATACATATTAATTAATAATAAGATACTTCATTGTAGTAGCATAGAGCTGAAATATTGAAGAAAAGTCTTAACATTGTGAGAAACAACACACAAATAAAATTGTAATATTTGGAAAATTATTTTGGAGAAAAAGTTTGAATATTACAGGAATAAAGTCAAAATATTACAAGAACAAAACTGCAATCTGACAATAAAAATGTGTCATTAATATTATTATAAATATTATAAATATTATAAATATTATAAATATTATAAATATTATAAATATTATAAATATTATAAATATTATAAATATTATTATAAATATTAATACTTTATATTAATATACATATTAATACTTAACACACAAATAAAGTTGGAATATTTGGAAAATTAGTTTGGAGAAAAAGTTTGAATATTACAGGAATAAAGTCAAAATATTACAAGAACAAAACTGCAATCTGACAATAAAAATGTGTCATTAATATTAATATTATTATTATATGTTATATTATAAATATTATAAATATTATAAATATTATAAATATTATAAATATTATAAATATTATAAATATTATAAATATTATAAATATTATAAATATTAATACTTTATATTAATATACATATTAATACTTAACACACAAATAAAGTTGTAATATTTGGAAAATTAGTTTGGAGAAAAAGTTTGAATATTACAGGAATAAAGTCAAAATATTATAAGAACAAAAATGAATGAGATCACATTTATTTGTATTGGATGACATTTTTAGCTAATTGGTTATTTTTAGCCTTGTGTATTATTTTAGCTATTTGAAGATGAACTTTATCAGCATGTTTATTTGTGATTTTAGAAATAAGGAGTTAGTATGTTCTCTGTAAGTGGCATTATGAATTATCCTTACTGGCCTTTTTTTCCCAGTACATTTAGCGAGTGAAGATTGCTTTTATAGTTATTACCCCGTATGTTTTAACAATATTATACCTTGCTCCGGTGACGTATGAGCTGAATCTTCAGCTGAGGGATTAACTGACGAGCTGGAGACACAATGTTCCCCTGTAGAAGAAGACAAAATTCATTATTGTGCTTATAGTGAAAAGTGGTTGTTTAAATGTGAAAAATAATAATAATAATAACTAGAAAATTCCAGCAGAAATTTTGATGGGCTTGCCACCTGTGCTGTGAACCTCGGGCCCGGTGTGCAATCGGCTACCATGCTAGCACCTAGCAAGAACGCCTCAAGTACCGAAAAGGTTGATGCAGTCTATTTGCCTGTAGACATGAGTAAATTAGCTTAAATGCTAACATGCTAACGGCTACCATGCTAGCACCTAGCAAGAGGGCCTCAAGTTTAGAAACTGCCAAGGTTGTCCTATAACCTCCCTGCATCATGCCATGTGTGTATTTGCCTTTAGACATGAGTAAATTAGCTTAAATGCTAACATGCTAACAGTCACCATGCTAGCACTTAGCAAGAGAGCCTCAAGTTTAGAAAGTGCCAAGGTTGTCCTATAACCTCCCTACATCATGCCATGTGTGTATTTGCCTTTAAACATGAGTAAATTAGCTTAAATTCTAACATGCTAACAGTCACCATGCTAGCACCTAGCAAGAGAGCCTCAAGTTTAGAAAGTGCCAAGGTTGTCCTATAACCTCCCTACATCATGCCATGTGTGTATTTGCCTTTAAACATGAGTAAATTAGCTTAAATGCCAACATGCTAACAGTCATCATGCTAGCACCTAGCAAGAGGGCCTCAAGTTTAGAAAGTGCCAAGGTTGTCCTATAACCTTCCTACATCATGCCATGTGTGTATTTGCCTGTAGACATGAGTAAATTAGCTTAAATGCTAACATGCTAACGGCTACCATGCTAGCACCTAGCAAGAGAGCCTCAAGTTTAGAAAGTGCCAAGGTTGTCCTATAACCTCCCTACATCATGCCATGTGTGTATTTGCCTTTAGACATGAGTAAATTAGCTTAAATGCTAACATGCTAACATGCTAACGGCTACCATGCTAGCACCTAGCAAGAGGGCCTCAAGTTTAGAAACTGCCATAATAATAGCTAAACAGGAATAACAATATGGGCTTGCTCAGTAATGCAAGCCCCATAGGCTATGGGGCTTGCATTACTGAGCAAGCCCATAATTCACATACTTGTGTTGGAGGAGCAGGAGATAGGGTCACTGCTGGAGCGGACAATACGCGCCAGTTTGCGGTACTTCCTGGCCGCACGGAGCCCCCTCGGCCTTTCTGAGGGTGAACATCCACATCCACTTTGAGATGAGGTAGAAGGCGGCGGTGGCGCGGAGGAGGAGGAGGAGGAAGCGGACCAAACACTGAAGCACAAACGGGGTCCTCGTAGCCTGCTGGGTGGGGACGGAGATGGAGACGGAGCGAGGGGACTGATGGCTGAAGTTCCACCGGAGGAGGCCACTGAGGTGGGGGAGCAAGGCTGAGGGGGCGGCGGGAGAGCCACGGCCAGCGGGAGCTTCCGGGTCATCATCATTCGCGATTTAATAAGCGAATGCGGCGCCGCTTTTGGCGGCTCCTCCGGCAAATGTTTGGCGGATGCGAGCTCGTCGCAAAGATGCATTGAAGGTCTGAGTTCCTCACATGCACGCACGTGATCTGCGGGATCCTCCTGGTCCAGATTACTATAGTTTTCCGAGGACCAATCCGGGGAGCGTTCATTAGACTCCTGCGTGTGTGAGGACTCGCTGAAGCCCGTGTCGCTGGGGCGAGTAGCCGCGTTCGAGAGCCCGTGGTGGCATCGGGTACGTGTGCAAAGCTCCAAACTGGTGCAGCTTCCATCCGTGAGGGCGTTGTGGGGCGTGCTGTAAGGAGAGGAGTCCGAGCCTTGGACCTCCAGGGAACACAAGTCCTCCGAGGAGCACGTGTGGTCCTGATCCGCAACTTCAGACACCATCAGGGATGCGCTGTCCACCGAGGCTGAACAAAAGTAAAAATCATCAAAGCCGTCAGTAGTCTGGAAGTAGAAAAATGGCGTCCCAAAAAAATCCTTACCCTGAGTACTCAGTCCTGCCGTTGTGTTTCTGTCACATAGACTGGATTCAGTGGCGTGTTGCTCCATGCTGGTGGTGACCTGCTGGGAGAAACCTCTTACTAGACCGGGGCATTTCCAAGTCTAAATTTAAATCATTTAACACTGGAAATAGTGTTAGAATAAAATTTAAATATTATAAATTTATATATTTATATTTTATTTTTATTATTTTTATTTTATTATTTGATAAATATAAAAAAATATATATATTTAAAAAATATTTTTAGAATAATTAAATAACTTTAATATATTTCATTTTGTTGCACCGTGAGTAAGTAGTATGTTGTCCTATTCGATGGCCATACAGATGGTCATTCACATTTTGGGGGTATTTTTATTTTTAAAATAATATTTAAAAATATTTTTATAATACTTAAATAACTTTAACATATTTCGTTTTGTTGCACCGTGAGTAATATTTTGGGTATTTTTATTTTTTAAATAATATTGCAAAAATATTTTTTATAATAATTAAATAACTTTAATATATTTCGTTTTGTTGCACCGTGAGTAAGTATTATGTTGTCCTATTTGATGACCATGTATATACAGATGGTCTTCATTCACATTTTGGGGGTATTTTTATTTTTTTAATAATATTTTTAAAATAATTTTTATAATAATTAAATAACTTTAATATATTTAGTTTGTTGCACCGTGAGTAATTAGTATGTTGTCCTATTCGATGACCATGTATATACAGATGGTCTTCATTCACATTTTGGGGGTATTTTTATTTTTTAAATATTTTTTAAATATTTTTTATAATAATTAAATAACTTTAATATATTTCGTTTTGTTGCACCGTGAGTAATATTTTGGGTATTTTTATTTTTTTAAATAATATTTTAAAATATTTTTTAGAATAATTAAATAACTTTAATATATTTAAAAAAAGATGTCAGAGAGCCCTGGGTGAGTTGTTTTTATGCTTGGTTTTAAATCAGCAATGCCACTACCAGTCAATAGGGGGCACTATTACACCATGCATTTATACATCTTCAGCAAGAACACAAACATAAAGGTTAAAACTGCACCCAAAAACGGGTGCCTACCTTTAAAAATCACCTCACCTGACTTGCTGGGGTCTGCCCCACCACAGACTCGTACGGCGGGGGCAGGTCAGTCGGGTACAGCGTCCCAGGGCTGTTGATGGGCACGCCGTAAATAGCACTGAAGGGAGAGTGAGGAAAGTCCAAGTGCAGGCCTCTGGAAAGGATATCAGTCTAAATGACCAGGATATTCCACTCATGCACGTCAGCCTATCTTTTCCATGGCAACGCTATTCCCGTTCTAAAATGTGGCACAGCATGAAATACTTCCCGCTAATCAATCATGGCATGATGATGTCATGGTGCATCCCGATAAATGCCACCCCCCTGTTCGTTTATATTCACGGCGTAATTGGTGGGCAGATGTGACTTCTTGGAACGCTCTTGGTTACCTCGCCACTCCACCATCTGCATGGCTAAACATATTCGATAATTTTTTTTAGTCGTTTATCAACCTCCATTAATTTTTTTTCCATCCATTAAATATGGAATTTTTTTTTTCTTTATTTTAAATAAATTAAATTAAATTAATTATTATTTAAATTAATTAATTTAAATTTAATTTTAAATGACGGCAATAAAATTACAATATTATTAGAAGATAGACTGTATGAGGAAAAACTTCAAATATTTGTAAAAAAAAAGTGTAATGATAAAACAACAATGCTAACAATGCTAACAATGTCTCAGGTTTTCTTTTATGGAAAAGTGGTCCGCAAAACCTTTTTTAATTATTATTTAAATTAATTAATTTAAATTTAATTTTAAATGATGGCAATAAAATTACAATATTATTAGAAGATAGACTGTATGAGGAAAAACTTCAAATATTTGTAAAAAAAAAAATTTAATGATAAAACAACAATGCTAACAATGCTAACAATGTCTCACGTTTTTTTTTTTTTTGTCCGCAAATCCTTTGGTTTTTCAGTATGGGGCCCATGGTGGCAATCATCTGTACACCCCTGAGAAAAACCAAACACCTCACTCACTCACGGTGCAACCAAAAGTAACATTGCGTAACACACGACGTAACTGCATCACAGTATCAAAACAAAACGCTTACGCTCCAATAGACGTCCAAAAACAATACAATTTGACACCGATGCATAACCTGCAAAGCATGCTGGGTAACTTCCTGTAAGGGAATTGGGACTCTCAGAACCTAGATACTCAATACATTTTTGGGACCAGTATGCTATTTATGAAATTCAGCTCCTCACCTCAGTCCGTCCATTGAGGGCGTACACGTGTACTCCGGGGGGTAGTAAGGCGGTGGGGGGATGGGGGGGATAAACTCGTCAAAGTCGAGTGTTTGGTGGAGGATGGTTCCGTGGGGGGTCATACAGTCAGCATTCAGAGCTCTCGTTCGGTGTGGCATAAACTGAAAGACAAAGGACATTACAATTAAAAAAAAAAAAAATTGCCCCCCTCTGCTGGTCCCCCCCATAGCCGCATCCGCTGCCCATTGCCTCTTCTGTGCCCTCGGTATCCCAGAGAGAAGACAAAATGGCGGAGGTGCCGGAGCCTATCCCAGTCTTCGGGCGAGAGGCGGAGTACACCCCGGACTGTTGGCCAGCCAATCACAGGGCACATATAGACAAACAACCATTCACACTCACATTCATACCTATGGACAATTTGGAGTCGCTAATTAACCTAGCATGTTTTTTGGAATGTGGGAGGAAACCGGAATACCCGGAGAAAACCCACGCATGCGGAGAGGTTGGAATCAAACTCAGGTCTCCTAGCTGTGAGGTCTGTGTGCTAACCACTCGTGCACCGTGCAGCCGTAAAAATGATTATTTATTGTTATTTATTTTTGATAAATGTTTTTGATTTATTTTTAATATTTTTAGATTTTTTTAGATATTAATAGAACATTTGTAGATATTTTTAGATATTTTTAGATTTTTAACACTCCATTTTATTATTTTTTTCAATACAAAAATAACCGGGTATTGTGTTAAATGCTAGTCATGATGTGCTGTGTATATATATATGTATATATATATATATATATATATATATATATATATCACTATATTGACAGTTACTATGGTACTCATTGTGTAATTGTATGGTCACATCACCTTGTACTTCGGTACGTGACAAAAAATAATAATACTTTTTTTTTTATTTAAAAAAATTTAAAAATGTAAAAATATATAATTTTTGTTTAAAAAATTAAAAAATAAATAAATTAAAAAAACTTAAAAAATAAAAAATAAAAAAACTTCATTTATATTAGGAAAACAGGAAGTGAACAAATGTAACAGTTACTGATTGTAAAAGTACCAGATGGAGGGGTAGGATTTAATAAGCTTTGCTAACCCGAAGCCAAAAGATTACCACTTCCACACGCGATGGGTGTAGAATTTTTTTAAATAAATAAATAAATAAAATTTAAAATTTAAAAAATAATTTAACATTTAAAAAATAATTTAAAAAAAATTAAAAAATGTTTTTTTATTTACATTTTTTTAAATAAAAAAAAATAAAAAACTTTAAAAATTAAAAATAAAAAAAACCTTCATTTATATTAGGAAAACAGGAAGTGAACAAATGTAACAGTTACTGATTGTAAAAGTACCAGATGGAGGGGTAGGATTTAATAAGCTTTGCTTCTTCCTACTCATAGTTTCATTGCTCCGTAAACCAAATGATGGGAAATGTTCAATGTGAGAAAAAAGAAGACGAGACGGCCGGTCGACCGAGTCCCGTCCTTGACTGACTTCTGCAGCCGTATCTTCACAGAGAATATGAAGCCTATTGTATAATTCAATTCCAACTAGGATAGTGATCTTCAGACTCTTTTTTTTTTCTCTTTTCCACCCCCCCCCCAATGAAATTATTGTCCACACTCACCATCTGCAGCACATCGGTGGAGACAATTTGCATGCAGCACATGGCCGTCGCCAGGGCACAAACTATAGTGGAGATGACGTTGAGGGCGCATACGCTGAACAGCAGCTCCTGTGAAAGAAGCGAAGAAAACAATAAGAAAGGCGATGGACAAGTTCCAAAAAAAAAAAAAAAAAAACAACATGCGCAGACGTGACCTCTCATACGAGGTAAATTGGGTCGGATTATACCACATAAAGCTTTCATAACTGCATGATATGAATTCATTTCCTGGTGGACAGGCCAGAAACAGAAAGAGCACCTGCATGGAAATGAGCTCCTGGAATAGCATCAGACTTTTAGAGGACGGGGATTTAATTGCGTCTCAGATGGAGAAGAATGGTCGATTATTTCTCCTTTTTTTTTTTATGCTTTGCCACCATTCTGCCCGCAGAAAAAGGAAATCGTGAATAAGACTTGGACCACTTTTGTGTCCTTGTTCGACTTTCCGATGCAGATTTTCGACGTGAAGTTTGTTTATATCCGTGAATCGGTTACAAACCGGACCGTGATCAATGGATTCCGATGTTAAAAACGGTAAATGGAATATTTTCATACAGCAACAGACTTTCTAAATACATTCTAGATGTGAAATACGTCTGTATGAAGAAATTATGAAGAAATAAATATTAAATAATATTATATATTTTAATATTAAAATACGAATAAATTATTATTATTATTATTTATACTAATACATATAATTAATATAATTATTAGTATTTAGATTTTGTAGATATTTTTATTCCATTTCTTCTACAGCAACAGACTTTCTAAATATGTTCTAGACGTGAAATACGTCTATATGAAGAAATTATGGAGAAATAAATATTAAATAATATTATATATTTTAATAATAAAATATGAATAAATTATTATTATTATTATTATTATCATCATTATTATTATTTATACTAATACATATAATTAATATAATTATTAATATTTAGATTTTGTAGATATTAATTAATATTAAAATATGAAGAAATTATTATTATTATTATCATTATTATTATCATTATTATTATTATTATCATTATTATCATTTATACTAATACATATAATTAATATAATTATTAATATTTAGATTTTGTAGATATTATTAATTAATATTAAAATGTGAAGAAATTATTATCATTATCATTATTATTAGTATTATTATCATTATTATTATTTATACTAATACATATAAGTAATATAATTATTAATATTTAGATTTTGTAGATATTTTTATTCCATTCTATTTATTATTTATCATTTATTATTTATTATTTATTATTTATTATTTATTATTTATTATTTATTATTTATTATTTATTTTTTATTTTTTAGATCGTGTGACAAAATAAGCTAACGTGAAGGAAATTATGATGTGCAGTTTTTGAAAAACAAATAAATATCTAATATATGAAATATATATGTACTACATAATAAATATATTATCATTTTTTTGTTGGACTGCTGCAAATACATTGTATACATTATACATTACATTGTAATGTATAAATACATTTTAACGCACTAGGTGAATAATAATAATAATAATAATAATAATAATAATAATAATAATAATAATAATAATAATAATAATAATAATAATAATAATGATAATGATAATGATACTACTACTACTACTACTACTACTACTACTAATAATAATAATAATAATAAGAAGAAGAAAACGTTGCAGGAGGGATTGGCGTTGCCAACCAAGCGACTTTTAATAAAAGTTAAAAAATGAGAGTTAAGTTAAGTTAAAATTTTACCACTGCGTCCAAATAAAGAATACATTGGTGACTGCTGGGTTGCTGCGGTGACGTCAGCCTCTCTCCTGGCTTTTCTGAGGAGCCATTGCAGCACCATCCATCCATCCATTTTCTATGTCACGATATTTAGTGAGTAATCAGAGCCCCTGAGTCCCTTTTTTTTTTTTTTTTTAAACGCGACCCCCTCCCCCTCTCCCCGCCCCGCAGAGCCACACTCACGTGGACCAGCCAAAGCGAAGACCCAGGAGAGGAGAACATGACGACTCCAGGTTGGATATAACTCACATCTATGACTACCGTGGCTGTTAATGAAGCTTTATCGGCCCAATTCCCATCTCGTCTTAATGGCCAAGTGATGAAGATGATGAACGTTCTTGATCTTTCCTCTTTCCCGTCAGCATGCTTCATCCTGACGAGTCTTTTATTTGCTTATCAATGTTTTAGAATCAATCAGGGACATCAAATGAACGGGAAGGATTGTCCCGGGAGTCTAAACCATATGTCATTCCCGTGGAGTCCGCAGTCAGGATAATGTCCCAAGATCATGCACTTGCAGTCCGGTCGGATGAGTTACGTGTTCTTCTAGCATCAATACGGACGGTCGATGAGGAGCACGGATTGAAAGAGGTTGCCGTGCCGTGCTGGAAAATTTTAATTAGTTTGTGTGAAAGTGAAAGTTAAGCTTGTGTGTGTCATATCTACGTGTTGTGCAACTCTGATTTGTGCTGTGTCCTGTACGTTACCACATTTTTTACAAAAATTTAATTTTATTTAATTTTATTTAATTTTATTTAATTTTATTTAATTTTATTTAATTTTATTTAATTTTATTTAATTTCATTTAATCTTATTTAATTTTATTTAATTTTATTTAATTTTATTTTTCATTACATTTAAACCACAATGGAAAAAAAAAACACATTCGAGTAAAAGACAAAGTCTCATCACTTTCTATACCTTACAACATTTTTTACAAAAATAAAATAAAATAAAATAAAATAAAATAAAATAAAATAAAATAAAATAAAATAAAATAAAATAAAATAAAATAAAATAAAATAAAATAAAATAAAATAAAATAAAATAAAATAAAATAAAATAAAATAAAATAAAATAAAATAAAATTACATTTTTCATTACATTTAAACCAGAATGGAAAAAAAAACACATTCGGGTAAAAGTGTCATCACTGCTTTCTATAAAACTACACCACAAACAAAAACTCTTGTGCAACTCTGATTGTGCTGTGTCCTGTACCTTACGAATGTTTTTTACAAAAATTTAATTTAATTTAATTTAATTTAATTTAATTTAATTTAATTTAATTTAATTTAATTTAATTTAATTTAATTTAATTTAATTTAATTTAATTTAATTTAATTTAATTTAATTTAATTTAATTTAATTTAATTTAATTTAATTTAATTTAATTATACTAATACTCCAAATCCCTACGTACCTTGAGACGTAAGCGTATGGTATTGCAGTCCCTCAGCGGGTTAAGCTTCAGCGTCTCTCCGAGGTTGTTGCAGCTCGAGCTCTGCTGCTGGAGCTCGCAGCAAACGCACACGCCGTCGCTGTCAAACTTGAGCTGGGACGGGTGGAGGGGGAGAAGAAATAAAAATAACAAACACGCACACTGACAGGTACGAATCATACACAGTGGAACCTTGGTTAGCATCATTCATGCCTTCTAGAAAGTCAGACTCTAACCAAAACGGATGTTAACCAAATCAAATTGTCCCATGAGAAATAATGTAAATCCAATTCATCTGTTTAATTATTTTCATTATATATATATATATACACAATTTTACCACTGCGTCCAATAATTGCTGCGGTGATGTCAGCCTCTCTCCTGGCTTCTGTGGCTCCCTCTGGTGGACAGAGGAGCCATTGCAGCACCATCCATCCATCCATCCATTTTCTATGTCGCTTATCCTCTAACGAAGTGCTTTGCTCAGTCGCAAAGCATTATGGGTATATATTCATTCTCAACTCATATTGGGACTTGTATTGTATATTTCTTAGGTATACATTTTGAGTGTTAAGTTGCTGTCCTTGAATGCATCACAGTTGTGTGACACTGCCACAAATAGATTTTACATTATTTTATTATTATTATATTATTATATTATTATATTATTATATTATTATATTATTATATTATTATATTATTATATTATTATATTATTATATTATTATATTATTATATTATTATATTATTATATTATTATATTATTATATTATTATTACATTTTGAGTGTTCAGTTGCTGTCCCTGAATGTACCACAGTTGTGTGACACTGCCACAAATAGATTTTATATATATATATTTTAAAATAATTTAATAATTTAATAATTTAATAATTTAATAATTTAATAATTTAATAATTTAATAATTTAATAATTTAATAATTTAATAATTTAATAATTTAATAATTTAATAATTTAATAATTTAATAATTACACTATTACATTATTACATTATTACATTATATTATTATTACATTTTGAGTGTTCAGTTGCTGTTCTTGAATGTACCACAGTTGTGTGACACTGGCACAAATAGATATTTTATTATTGTATTATTGTATTATTGTATTATTGTATTATTGTATTATTGTATTATTGTATTATTGTATTATTGTATTATTGTATTATTGTATTATTGTATTATTTTATTATTTTATTATTTTATTATTTTATTGGTTAAATTGGTTCTAATTTAGTTCTATATAAACTGTACACTGACAATTCCAAGGCATATCCAAGTTTCCTTTTCTATCCAACTGCAGATCACTGCAAGGATAGACGGATAAAAGCTGGAGAGACGCCCGGCGTCTCCATGTGGTCCTACCAGCTGACATTCCTCCAGCGAGTTGACCAACTGAGCGTTCTGGCAGGAAAGGATGGAACCCGCCAGGTTGAGCATCACGCAAACCGCCGACAACAACATGAAGAATGTGATCTGGAACAGACAGAAGGAGCAAAAAAAAAAAAAAAAAGGCAGAACAACACGGTCAGGCGTTGGGTCATCATGAGAGATTCTAAGCCGATTCTGTCGTCCCTCGTTTATCGCACTTCCTACGTTCAAGACCAGCCTGTGATAAATGAATTCCCATGGAGTAGGATTCATTCAATGCAATATTTTTTTAGTTAGGACATAGAAAATGGCGGCACGGTGGTCGAGTGGTTAGCGCGCAGACCTCACAGCTAGGAGACCACGGTTCAATTCCACCCTCGGCCATCTCTGTGTGGAGTTTGCATGTTCTCCACCGTGCATGCGTGGGTTTCCTCCCACATTCCAAAAACATGTTTAGTTTAGCTAAGTTTAGTTAAGTTAAATTTAGTTAAGTTAAGTTAAGCAAAGCAAATTAAAGTTGACTTTACTTTAGTTAAGTTTACTTTAGTTAAGTTAAGTTAAGCTTAGGTTTGTTAATTTAAGTTAAGCAAAGCAAAGTAAAGTTGACTTTACTTTAGTTAAGTTTACTTAAGTTAAGTTAAGCAAAGCAAAGTAAAGTTGACTTTACTTTAGTTAAGTTTACTTAAGTTAAGTTAAGTTAAGCAAAGCAAAGTAAAGTTGACTTAAGTTAAGTTAAGTTAAGCAAAGTAAAGTTGACTTTACTTTAGTTAAGTTAAGTTTACTTTAGTTAAGTTAAGTTTAGGTTAGTTAAGTTAAGCTAAGTTTAGTTTACTTTAGTTAAGTTAAATTTAGTTTAGTTAAGTTGAGTTAAACAAAGCAAAGCAAAGTTTACTTTACTTTACTCAAGTTAAGTTTACTTTTGTTTAGTTTAGTTTAGCTAAGCTTAGCTAAGTTTACTTTAGTTAAGTTAAGTTTAGATTAGTTACATTAAGTTAAGTTAAGCTTAGCTAAGCTAAACTAAGCTAAGTTAAGTTAGGTTTAGCTAAGCTAAGTTTAGTTTAGTTTAGTTAAGTTAAATATAATATTTTAATATTTTAATATTTTAATATTTTAATATTTTAATATTTTAATATTTTAATATTTTAATATTTTAATATTTTAATATTTTAATATTTTAATATTTTAATATTTTAATATTTTAATATTTTAATATAAATAAAATGTAAAATGGGCATGTTCTCCACCATGCATGTGTGGGTTTTAAAATATTAAATATTTTAATACTATATTAATGTATAAAATATAAAATAATTAAAGTATTTTAATACTGTAATATTAATTTTAATATTTTAATATTTTAATATTTTAACATTTTAACATTTTAATATGTTAATATTTTAATATGTTAATATGTTAATATGTTAATATGTTAATATTTTAATATTTTAATATTTTAATATTTTAATATTTTAATAATAATAATTGTGTTAAATGCTAGTCATGAAGTGCTATATAAAGCCCTGGCTTTATACAGTGTTAAGGTAATGTAATGTAAGGTAACGTGTCACTGTTCTGTGTCGTTACCGCCACCTAGTGGCCGGAATACTACATAACACCCCCACACTACTACAACAAACAATGTGTCTTTTACTCATCAATCAACCTGAGCGAAATCAATCCACACTCCCAGTCTTCCTTCATGATGTCGGCCATGACATCCAATAGGAATTGAACCGGATCGGTGGGTTTGATGTCCTCATTGAGTCGTTCGGATAAGAACAGTGACAGAAATAGAGATGGAAATCAAACCAAAAAAAAACCACCTCGCCTCTTGAACGGCGTGCGTATACTGTGATGGGTAGCCATGTTGACAGCCTGTCAGAGCACATCTCCGCAGGGTATGATGGATTAGTTCCTGTGGTTCGACGTCCGATAACGGTCCGCCCCGTTATTGGTAAATGTACAACATCCTTTCATCCTAAGCGGTAGAAAATGAATGAATGAAAATATAAAGCCAACCATGGCATGTCTGACATGATAGAGCTATACTCCCATCTCGTGTGGAAGTGGTAAGTTGGTGGTTCTTAAGTTAATTAACAACTTAACAACTTAAGTAATATATAAACTTAACTTAAGTAATATATAAAATCATTATCAATAATGAAATGGAGTGTTAAAATTATAAAAATATAAAAAAATATCAAAAACTTTCTATTAATATCTAAAAAAAAATCTAAAAATATTAAAAATAAATAAAAATCTATTTAATAAAAACGTCATACGTGTGGTTACTCCGTTTTCCTCCCACATTCCAAAAACATGCTAGGTTAATTAGCGACTCCAAATTGTCCATAGGTATGAATGTGAGTGTGAATGGTTGTTTGTCTATATGTGCCCTGTGATTGGCTGGCTCGCTTGAAGACAGCTGGGATAGGCTCCAGCACCCCCCCTCAAGACCCTTGTGAGGATAAGCGGTAGAAAATGAATGAATGAATGTATAAAGCCAACCATGGCATGTCTGACATGATAGAGCTATCCTCCCATCTCGTGTGGAAGTGGTAAGTTGGTGGTTCTTAAGTTAATTAACATTAACAACTTAAGTAATATATAAACTTAACTTAAGTAATATATAAAATCATTATCAATAATGAAATGGAGTGTTAAAAATATAAAAATATCAAAAATTTTCTATTAATATCTAAAAAAAATCTAAAAATATTAAAAATAAATAAAAATATATTTAGTAAAAATAAATAACAATAAATAATAATTTTCACGGCTGCATGGCGTTCATGTGGTTAGCACACAGACCTCACAGCTAGGAGACCCGAGTTCAATTCCACCCTCGGCCATATTTTTATTATTTATTATTATGAGACCTCCACATTAAAATCCAGTCTATATCGATATTTTAATACCCCAGCTGTCTTCAGGCGAGCCAGCCAATCACAGGGCACATATAGACAAACAACCATTCACACTCACATTCATACCTATGGACAATTTGGAGTCGCTAATTAACCTAGCATGTTTTTTTTTGGAATGTGGGAGGAAACCGGAATACCCGGAGAAAACCCACGCATGCACGGGGAGAACATGCAAACTCCACACAGAGATGCCCGAGGGCGGAATCGAACCCCGGTCTCCTGGCTATGAGGTCTGTGCGCTAACCACTCCACCACCGTGCATCCCCCAATTTTCAAGTTATCCAAGTTCATTCATTTTCTACCGCTTCCTCCTCATCACGAGGGTGGCGGGGGGGTGCTGGAGCCTATCCCAGCTGTCTTCGGGCGAGCCAGCCAATCCCAGGGCACATATAGACAAACAACCATTCACACTCACATTCATACCTATGGACAATTTGGAGTCGCTAATTAACCTAGCATGTTTTTTTTTTGGAATGTGGGAGGAAACCGGAGAACATGCAAACTCCACACAGAGATGGCCGAGGGTGGAATCGAACCCCGGGTCTCCTAGCTGTGAGGTCTGTGCGCTAACCACTCGACCACCGTGCAGCCCACAAACCTCGGCTGTGCTACCGTATGACTGACACCCGTATCGGTGTTATATGGCGGTGTATTGTCCCTCCGCCGTGAGCGTTAAAATGGCGTGAAGATGACACGGGGTGTAATTCTACCGCGCGCTCGTGAGGAGCGTTCCCCTACTTGGCATGCAGGGAGCGGCCTGGCGGTAATTAATGACAAGTGGCTAAACGCTGTGATGTGATCTTACATTGTAATGAGAAGGCATTGGCGTGCGGCCACGCGTGACAATCAGCTCGGCGCAGAGCGCGTGCAGGCGAGCCCTAAGGTCACATGAGCCAGGACGGGACTCAAATGTATCATTTTTTTTTTTTTAAATCAAATCTCTATTTATAAAACAAAGCAACAATAACAAAGTATTTCATTTGAACTCAACATACAATCTGGCAACATTTTGATGGTTTTCATCAATGTGGTTATTTGATGTGGAAGTGCTCCTGAAAAAAAGGGACATGTGACGGGTCATGTGACCATACAATAACATAATGAGTACCATAGTAACTGTCAATCATAGTGATACATTTAACATTTAGCATTTAACATAATATCCGGTTATTTTTGTATTGGGAAAAAAAAATGAAATGGAGCGTTAAAAACATGAAAAATATCTAAAAATATTTAAAATGTTCTATTAATATCTAAAACAAATCTAAAAATATTGAAAATAAATACAAAATAAATAAAGTTTATAATAAAGTTTTTTTTTAAATGGAAAAAAATGCGGTAGAAAATGAATGAATGAATGAATATATATATATATATATATATATCACTTCATGACTAGCATTAAACACAATATCCGGATATTTTTGTATTGAAAAAAAAATGAAATGGAGCGTTAAAAACATAAAACATATCTTAAAATATTTAAAATGTTCTATTAATATCTTTAAAAAAATCAAAAAATATTAAAAATAAATAAAAATATTTATTAAAAATAAATAAAGTTCATAAAAAACAACGTTTTAATAATTAAAAAAATATAATTCAATTTAAAAATCTGTGAAAAATTAATTTACATTTTTGACTGTTTTTTAATAATTACAAAATATATATTTCAATAAAAAAAGTCGAAAATTAATTTAATTTGTCCAACTATTTCAACTTAAAAAAAAATAAAAACATAAAAATATTTAAAATGTTCTAAAACAATTAATATCTAATATATTTATATATATATTAATATCTAAAACAAATCTAAAAATATAAAAAATAAATCAAAAATATTTATTAAAAATAACTAGAGTTTATAATAAATAAAGTTTTTTATCATGAAAAAATATATTTCAATTTAAAAAATCTGTTGAAAATTAATTTAAATTAATTTAATTTGTGACTGTTTTTTTTAATAATTCAAGAAATATATATTTCAATTATTTCAATTATTCCTGTACCATTTGAACTTTTTTTTGTTGTTTTGTTTCTTTGTCATAATGTTTCCCGATAAAATTATTTCTTCATTTTTTTCATTCCGCCACAGGAGTAACGTCATGTTATCTATATTGGTATCGGCTGATATCAGTATCAGAAATTATGAGTTGGACAATATCGGCATACTTTACTTATTTATTACTATATATTTATTAATTTATTTATTGTGTTTTATTTAATACATAACATGCTAGCTTGTTGTGTTTTGCTTATTTTAGATATTATACGGATATTATCGGTCTCCCTCGAAAGTGCATAGCAGATCTCTTATCCTTGTCCAGATTTCCACGGAATTTCTAGTTCAAATATCTTTGCATGTCCTTGGAAGTATGTCGGTACCAGATGTTTGGGAGCTCGACAAGGGGCCCGTGGAGTGATGTACATCATCTAAGGAGAATCACCAGCCGTCGGGGGGCGGCGAGCTACGTCGAGCAGTATTGCAAAAACATTGCTCACATCTCTGGAGGACGGGAGATAATTGGAAAGAAATGTGTGCCGGTGCCGCTACAGACTAAATACTGATGTCTGCCGCCACTAATGTCTTCCTGCTCCCATTTCAAATAAGATATTCCCCAGTTGATGGCAATCTTTTTGGAGTCACACACCTCCACAGCAGGAAGCTGATACGGCCTTTACTAGAGCCTTGCCTCTTCCAATCTGTAGTATTTTTTGCAAAAAACTTTATTTTAACCTGCATAGTAAACACAAAACAGCACACTGAGGAAAAATAATATTAGTTATTACTAACTAAGATAATTGCCATACAATGGCAGTCATAAAAACAAACAACTAAACAACAAAAAATAATTAATTTAAATTAATGTTTAAATTAACTTATTTTCGTCAACTGAATTAAAAAAAAATTATTATTTTTTTTACAGTTTTTTTTAATTGTCCAACTATTTAAAATTTCAGTGTGAAATTGCAATGATTTTTTGCAATTTTTTACATTTTAAATAAAATTAATTTTTGACATTTCTTTAAATAATTACAAAATATTTTAAAATAAAAAAACAGTCAGAAATTAATTTAATTTATTTTTGACCCCCCCCCCCCCGCCCAAAAATTTTCAATTTTTTTTCTTAACATGTACTCAATGTCGATGTTGCCACTAGGTTCATATCGTCGGATTTTTCCGTGGAAAAGCATGTGCCGATAGTAGCCATACCAAAAACGTGGCTGGAAATTCACTTATCACTGTCGGGTTTTTGACCAATAAACAGTGATAAACGAGGGATTAGTGTATGAGAGTCATTACCAGATTGTGAAAAATAGTCTTAGTTATGACTCTTAGTTATGCAGAACATGAAAAAAAAGCGATCAGGATTCGTTGCAAGGTAACTGCAAATCTTGACAAATCACATATTTTTGCCCCCCCCCCCAAAAAAATTTTAAATTTTTTTCTTACCATGTAATCAATGTTGATGTTGCTACTAGGTTCATATCGTCTGATTTCCGTGGAAAAGCATGTGCCAATAGTAGCCATACCAAAAACGTGGCTGGAAATTCACTTATCACTGTCGGGTCTTTGACCAATAAACCGTGATAAACGAGGGATTACTGTACGAGAGTCATTACCAGATTGTGAAAAACAGTCAAAGCATGTGCCGATAGTCGCCATATTATGGCAACCAAAGTGGCTAGAAATTCACTTATCACTGTCAGGTCTTTGACCAATAAACAGTGATAAACGAGGGATTACTGTACGAGAGTCATTACCAGATTGTGAAAAATAGTCTTAGTTATGACTCTTAGTTATGCAGAACATGAAAAAAAAAGCGATCAGGATTCGTTGCAAGGTAACTGCAAATCTTGACAAATCACATATCCCCCCCCCCCCCAAAAAAAAAAAAATTAAATTTTTTTCTTACCATGTAATCAATGTTGATGTTTCCACTAGGTTCATATTGTCTGATTTCCGTGAAAAAGCATGTGCTGATAGTAGCCATACCAAAAACGTGGCTGGAAATTCACTCATCACTGTCAGGTCTTTGACCAATAAACAGTGATAAACGAGGGATTACTGTACGAGAGTCATTACCAGATTGTGAAAAACAGTCAAAGCATGTGCCGATAGTCGCCATATTATGGCAACCAAAGTGGCTAGAAATTCACTTATCACTGTCGGGTCTTTGACCAATAAACAGTGATAAACGAGGGATTACTGTACGAGAGTCATTACCAGATTGTGAAAAATAGTCTTAGTTATGACTCTTAGTTATGCAGAACATGAAAAAAAAAGCGATCAGGATTCGTTGCAAGGTAACCGCAAATCTTGCGACTGCTGTTGATGAAAGATTTTCCAAACCTGACGCAAGCGGTTCTTCCCGCTAAGACACCTTGACTGGCACCGCCTGGATCCTTGATGCTCTGGCTTTTTTTTTTGAGCCATCAGATAATGGGTCTGTTTAATTCATATTCTAATTAATATGGGGACACATTTCCTGCTTCTCTGGGGGAGGGGGGGCGTCATGGGAGGACTTCCTGGCCCAAAGGTTCCCATTCAACAGTCAGCCGGCCTTGTTTTTTGGACTCTCTGTCCTGGTTTTCTCTGAAAAACCAGCCTCAGCATCCAACATATTAGCTCTCACTCTCTCTCTCTCTCCGTTTTTTGCACTTCCTGTTTCTCTGTTTTCCTCCAGCAGCGAGTGACAGGTTTTCCTGCGGTGCTCATCGCAGTTGGCAAGTGGTCTACGTCTCCTCTAAAATCTCTCCATTTGGATTAAGTCCGAGTCTAACAGGCCTCTGACGGGGACCCGGGACACAAGAACCTTAATGCTTTCCCAGCAGAGGGTGCTCCCCTTCCTTTGCCTTGAAACCGCATTGCCGTTCGTGACATCGCCAATTAATTAAATTAAATTAAATTAAATTAAATTAATTTATTATTTAATTAAATCAAATTAATTATTAAATATTTTTTAATTTAATTTAATTTAATTTAATTTAATTTAATTTAATTTAATTTAATTTAATTTAATTTAATTTAATAATTAAATTAAATTAATTAATTTAATAATTAAATTAAATTAAATTAAATTAAATTAAATTAAATTAAATTAAATTAAATTAAATTAAATTAAATTAAATTAAATTAAATTAAATTAAATTAAATTAAATTAAATTAAATTTAATTTAATTTAATTTAATTTAATTTAATTTTATTTTATTTTATTTAAATAAATAAATAAAATATTTAATAAAAAATAAATAACGCGCTAACCACACGACCGCCGTGCCACCCTTGTTGTACATTATTTATTTTATTTATACATTTATGCTGCATTTCGGCATCACCATTTGCAATAAAAAATAACACATTGAGTCGTTCTAGTTCTAATAAGACACTCTTAATTCTCGTTAATTGCCATTGTTCACTCGGTGTTCACTCTCGGATGCATACCGCCCATCAGCAGCTTCGGCCATCTTGGATATTTTTAGGTCTTTCAATGGGTGCATAGATATTTGAGCTGTATAAAAAAAGCAATAAATAACAATAAAACTGGTTTTCTGTTTTTTTTTTTTTTTTTAGTTGGGAACGGATATTTTCCTGAAACTTACTAATGTTTGTTCTGTTGATTAGTATAGTATACCTTGGATATTTTTAGGTCTTTCCATGGGTGCATAGATATTTGAGCTGTATAAAAAAAGCAATAAATAACAATAAAACTGGTTTTCTGTTGTTTTTTTTTTAGTTGGGAACAGATATTTTCCTGAAACTTACTAATGTTTGTTCTGTTGATTAGTAAAGAACAGGAAAAGGTAGAAACAACATTTTTTTTCCTTTTTTTTTTGAAAGACACGAGTATAATCTTTTTTTTTTTTGGTAGGTTCAATATTTCGAACCTTGAAAAATCTGTCAAAATTGTCGAAATTTTGACTGAAGGGGATTTGATTGAATGTGTTGTCGTAAAGTATGTGATCGGTCACTTTGTTGTACATTATTTATTCTATTTATACATTTATGCTGCATTTCGGGATCACCATTTGCAATAAAAAATAACACATTGAGTCGTTCTGGTTCTAATAAGACACTCTTAATTCTCGTTAATTGCCATTGTTCACTCGATGTTCACTCTCGGATGCATACCGCCCATCAGCAGCTTCGGCCATCTTGGATATTTTTAGGTCTTTCAATGGGTGCATAGATATTTGAGCTGTATAAAAAAAAGCAATAAATAACAATAAAACTGGTTTTCTGTATTTTTTTTTAGTTGGGAACAGATATTTTCCTGAAACTTACTAATGTTTGTTCTGTTGATTAGTATAGTATACCTTGGATATTTTTAGGTCTTTCCATGGGTGCATAGATATTTGAGCTGTATAAAAAAAGCAATAAATAACAATAAAACTGGTTTTCTGTTGTTTTTTTTTTAGTTGGGAACAGATATTTTCCTGAAACTTACTAATGTTTGTTCTGTTGATTAGTAAAGAACAGGAAAAGGTAGAAACAACATTTTTTTTCCTTTTTTTTTTGAAAGACACGAGTATAATCTTTTTTTTTTTTGGTAGGTTCAATATTTCGAACCTTGAAAAATCTGTCAAAATTGTCGAAATTTTGACTGAAGGGGATTTGATTGAATGTGTTGTCGTAAAGTATGTGATCGGTCACTTTGTTGTACATTATTTATTCTATTTATACATTTATACTTCATTTCAGGATCAACATTTGCAATAAAAAATAACACATTGAGTCGTTCTAGCTCTAATAAGACACTCTTAATTCTCGTTAATTGCCATTGTTCACTCGGTGTTCACTCTCGGGTGCATCATACCCGTGAGCAGCTTCGGCCATCTTGGATAGGCCGCTGCTTCCAGGATAAGCGGTACGTTTAACGGTTGGATGGATGTCGGTAATCATTTGCCGTATACTCCGGAGTCCGTTGGCGAGCCTTTTGTCGGCGGCGGCGCCACCGCCGCTAGTCAACTCATTCAGCCGTGAAATACGGCTGATATGATTGTGTGCAAACCACAATTACATCCCGGCTTTCCGACAAGTGACCGCAAGAGCGCTCGCCGGGCTGACAATGGAACACAAACTGCTACGACCTGCCTCTAATGCTTCTATTAGCAACCCCCAAAACCTTCCTCCTCACAACACCTTTTGTGCTGCTGAACAACGGCGGTAAAAAATAAAAATAAAAAAGCGTGTCCATTATTAAACACCTCCAGTGAAAAGCTGAACTTTTATGATTTTTATTCAATGTTCAATTGTACTGCAGTACATATGTTTTATTATGTACTTTTATGGGACAACATTGAAGAAATGGCACTTGAATGCAATGTAAAGTAGTCAGTGTACAGCTCGGATAAATATAGCAATTTGCTGTCACGGCAAAATAACGCAAAATACAACCACTCATGTCAAAACCAGCAAACAAAAATCATATTTTGATATTTTGTAAAACAACACATGGTGAGACATTCTAAACCTGAACTCTTTTTTTTTCGCCAATTTTGCTATTTTTTTTTCCAAATAATTCCTAAATATTTATTTTAAAAATAATCATGGTAAATTTTATTTTCATAATGTTACTATTATTTATTTATATATTTTTCTAATTATTTTATTATATTTTTATTTAATTTTTTTAATTTATTATAATTTTTTCTTGGGCGGCACGGCGGTCGTGTGATTAGCGCGCAGACCTCACAGCTAGGAGACCAGGGTTCAATTCCACCCTCGAGTTTGCATGTTCTCCCCGTGCATGCGTGGGTTTTCTCCGGGTACTCCGGTTTCCTCCCACATTCCAAAAAAAACATGCTAGGTTAATTAGCGACTCCAAATTGTCCATAGGTATGAATGTGAGTGTGAATGGTTGTTTGTCTATATGTGCCCTGTGATTGGCTGGCCACCAGTCCAGGGTGTACCCCGCCTCTCGCCCCAAGACAGCTGGGATAGGCTCCAGCACCCCCCGTGACCCTTGTGAAGAAAAGCGGTAGAAAATGAATGAATAAAACTAAACTAAACTAAACTAAACTAAACTAAACTAAACTAAACTAAACTAAACTAAACTAAACTAAACTAAACTAAACTAAACTAAACTAAACTAAAATAAAATAAAATAAAATAAAATAAACTAAAATAAACAAAAATAAACAAAAATAAACAAAAATAAAATAAAATAAAATAAAATAAAATAAAATAAAATAAAATAAAATAAAATAAAATAAAATAAAATAAAATAAAATATATCCTACACTTGATCAAACTTACTTAAGATTTGTCAGATCAATTGCTGCAAAAGACTTGTGATATGTGATATTAGCGTCCACTTTACCATTCCAGTTCCCAACTTCCTGAATTTGCACTCTACACATTATGGGAACTGGAGTTATTTTAGCCCAAATTGTTTTCAAATATTTCACGTTCTTCTCAAATAATTTTTTTATTTCATTTTTTTATATTATCACCTAATTTCTACATTATTTTCATTTTATTCACATAATATTCCAACTTTATCCCCAACCTAATTTTCCAAAATTTACAATTTCCCATAATATTAAAAATGTTTTTAAGATAATGTAATGTTTCATTCATATATATATATATATATATATATATATATATATATAAAGTTATAATAATAAATAAATATAAATAATAAATATATATACATTTTATAATAAATAAAGTTATTTTTAATAATTAAAAAAATATATTTCAATTTTAAAAATCTGTTGAAAGTTAATTTAAATTAATTTAAATTTTCAACTGTTTTTATTAATTTAAAAAATATATATTTTAATTTAAAAAAAGTCAAAAATTAATTTAAATTGTCCAACTATTTCAACTTTTCTGTACAAATATTATTCTCAGAATTGACGTTATTCTCGGAACGTTTGAATTTTTTTTTTGTTGTTTTGTTTTCTTTGTCATAATGTTTCCCGATAAAGTTATTTCTTTCAACTTGATGCTAATAAAAGGATGTATTTCCTTCACTACATTACAACAGTAATGCGGTAGAAAATGAATGAATGAATATATATATGTATATAGTTAATATAAGCTAGCTAACAACGGACGTCATTGAAAATATTCATTCATTAATTTTTCATCATATTGTTGTTTTACTGAGGTAGAAAAGCGGCTACAGAATCTCCCTTTAAGGCGGATTTTACTCTCAGGACGACACTGTTGGCAGCATGTGTTTTCTTTATTTCCTGTTTTGGGGGTTGAAGAGCGTTTTGAGATTCTTTGTCTTTTTTTTTGGTCAGGGATTTGCATAATTATATTCATTATATGACTTGACTCGGTGGAAAATATGAAAATTGTGAGCATATGAACACATTAACGGCGTTACTCAATCCATTATAAGCTTTGAATGAAAACAATAGCTTGCTTGTTTGCATGGTTTTATGGGTACTTTAATGCTAAATCTACATTTGTGTGTGTGTGTGTGTGTGTGTGTGTTGGGATATTGTGTCTTATTTTCTCGGATTGTGTTTTTTTGTAATTAGTTTCTGGAGAAAAAAACGTCTATAATAATTGCATTCGCTAACATTCAATATGGAAACCTCTCTGTGTTTATATTTCATTCTATACTTCATTACATTTCGCTTTCTATTCATTAGTGGTCTTCAGAAGCCGATGAGAAAAAAAAAGTCAATTTTCAAGGCACACAGAATATTGTGTTCCACGTCTACATGAACATTGAACGCACCAAAAGAAAGATTAGACTCCCGTCTTTCATCAGGAAAAAGAATTTTGTTTCTATCTTTTTCCATTGAGTAGGAATCAGCAGTAGAACATCGGTAAGTTTCAGGTAAATATCAGTTCCCAACAAAAAAACAAAACAAAATGAAAGCAGCACAAACGGACTATTTTGGTTTCATTCGGAGTAAATGGGGAAGCTGGGTGAACCTATAAAATCATCTGTCATAACGCATAACTCAAAACCAAAATTAGCACAAACGCTAATTTTAATTGCACAAAACAGCACAAACGCAACACAAATGAATGGGACCAGTTTGGTTTCATTCGGAGTAAACGGGGAGGCTGGGTGAACCGATAAAATCATCTGTCATAACTCAAAACCAGAAGTAGCACAAACGCTCATTTTAATTGCACAAAACAGCACAAACGCAGCACAAACGCAGCACAAACGCAGCACAAACGCAGCACAAATACATGGGACTATTTTGGTTTCATTTGGAGTGAACGGGGAGGCTGGCTGAACCGATAAAATAATGTGTCATAGCTCAAAACCAGAAGCAGCACAAACGCTAATTTTAGTGGCACATAATAGCACAAACACAGCACAAACGGTTGGAAGTTTTGCTTAATTTGGAGCAAATCCGGGGTAGTAGTGCCGAATGAATTTTGATTGACTGATAAAATGATCTGTAATAACTTAACAACAAAAACAGTCATTTTAACTGCACAAACGCAGCACAAACGATTGGAAGTTTTGCTTAATTTGGAGCAAATGCGGGGTGGTAGTGCCAAAAGAAATTTGATTGACTGATAAAATGATTTGTAACAACTCAAAAACAAAAACAGTCATTTTAACTGCACAAACGCAGCACAAACGATTGGAGGTTTTGCTTAATTTAGAGCAAATGGGGGGTAGTAGTGCCGAATGTTTAATTTGGAGTAAACGGGGAGGCTGGGTGAACCTATAAAATCATCTGTCATAACACATAACTCAAAACCAAAAGTAGCACAAACGCTAATTTTAATTGCGCAAAACAGCACAAACGCAGCACAAATAAATGGGACTATTTTGGTTTCATTTGGAGCAAACGGGGAGGCGGGGTGAACCGATAAAATCATGTGTCATAACTCAAAACCAGAAGTAGCACAAACGCTAATTTTAGTGGCACATAATAGCACAAACGCAGCACAAACGATTGGAAGTTTTGCTTAATTTAGAGCAAATGCGGGATAGTAGTGCCGGATGAATTTTGATTGACTGATAAAATGATCTGTAATAACTCAAAAACAAAAACGATCATTTTAACTGCACAAACGCAGCACAAACGATTGGAAGTTTTGCTTAATTTAGAGGAAATGGGTCGTAGTAGTGCCAAATGAATTTTGATTGACTGATAAAATAATTTGTAATAACTCAAAAACAAAAATGGTCATTTCAACTGCACAAACGCAGCACAAATGATTGGAAGTTTTGCTAAATTTAGAGCAAATGCGGGATAGTAGTGCCGAATGAATTTTGATTGACTGATAAAATGATCTGTAATAACTTAACAACAAAAACAGTCATTTTAACTGCACAAACGCAGCACAAACGATTGGAAGTTTTGCTTAATTTGGAGCAAATGGGTGGTAGTAGTGCCAGATTAATTTTGATTGACTGATAAAATGATCTGTAACAACTCAAAAACAAAAACGGTCATTTTAACTGCACAAACGCAGCACAAACGATTGGAAGTTTTGCGTAATTTGGAGGAAATCCGGGGTAGTAGTGCCAAATGAATTTTGATTGACTGATGAAATGATCGGTAATATTTCAAAAACAAAAACGGTTATTTTAACTGCACAAACGCAGCACAAACGATTGGAAGTTTTGCTTAATTTGGATCAAATGCGGGGTAGTAGTGCCGAATGAATTTTGATTGACTGATAAAATGATCTGTAATAACTCAAAAACAAAAATGGTCATTTTGACTGCACAAACGCAGCACAAATGAATGTGACTTTTTGGTTGAACCCAGCAACTCTCACTTTGACACAAATACCCAAATATCTATATAACTATACCGACATAAACAACACAAAAATGGTTGTTTTGATGAAATTTTTTTTCGTTTGTGCGGCATTTGTGTTATTGTGTGCACTTAAAATGTAATGTTTGTGCTGCTTTTACGTGAAAATAATATGTGGAATGAATCTTCACTGCAAATTAGCATTAAGCTAACAAGCTTAGCTGTCGAAGATATTTGTGATTAAGGGGTGACGCTGCCCCCCCCCCACCACTGGCATAGACAACACCCTGCTTCCCTTGTAATTAGTGTGACTGAAGTGGGTGTCAGTTGTGAAAATGTCAAGAGAAATAAAAGGTCTAAGTGAAGACAGATGCTGGCGCTGTGACTGGTGCCTGTGAAAATGTCGCGACGTCGTAATCAAAGCTAAATGCCGTCCACAAATAAATACTGAGGGTCTATGACATTTTTTTTTTTTTTTTTTTGATGAGATCACTTCTTAGCATATTTTCATGTGTTGCTTTTAGGGCAGTCAAAGGTACGTCATTATTAAAATCTATGTATTACCATGACTGTGTTTTAAAAGAGAAATTAACTTACGTTGAGTTTGAAATTAATAATAATAATTAAATAAAAATAAAAATAAAAATAAAAATAAAAATAAAAATAAAAATAAAAATAAAAATAAAAATAAAAATAAAAATAAAAATAAAAATAAAAATAAAAATAAAAATAAAAATAAAAATAAAAATAAACATTAACATTAACATTAACATTAGCATTAGCATTAAGATTAATTAAACATTAACATTAAGATTAACATTAAGATTATCATTAACATAAAATAAACATTAGCATTAGCATTAAGATTACATAAACATTACCATTATGATTAACATTAACATAAAAATAAACATTAAGATTAAGATTAGCATTAGCATTAAGATTAAATAAACATTAAGATTAAGATTAAGATTAAGATTAAGATTAAGATTAAGATTAAGATTAAGATTAAGATTAAGATTAAGATTAAGATTAAGATTAAGATTAACATTAACATTATCATTAGCATTAGCATTAGCATTGAGATTACATAAACATTAACATTAACATAAAAATAAACATTAAGATTAAGATTAGCATTAGCATTAAGATTAAATAAACATTAACATTAACATTAAGATAAACATAAACATAAATATAAACATAAAATTAGCATTAGCATTCGCATTAAGACTATATAAACATTAAGATTGCAAAAATAAAATTAAGATTAAGATTAAGATTAAGATTAAGATTAAGATTAAGATTAACATTAACATTAACATTAACATTAACATTTTATAAAAATAAAAATAAAAATAAAAATAAAAATAAAAATAAAAATGAAAATGAAAATAAAAATAAAAATAAAAATAAAAATAAAAATAAAAATAAAAATAAAAATAAAAATAAAAATAAAAATAAAAATAAAAATAAAAATAAAAATAAAAATAAAAATAAAAATCTCACATTATTAGAGCCCCGATGGCAGGAAATAACACCCCTATAGTCACCTTTACACTACTATTATGCATTGTTTACAGCACATGCTGCGGGGAATTTAAATAAGTAAACATAACATGGAGGGACGGCGGCACGGCGGTCTGGTGGTTAGTGCGCAGACCTCACAGCTAGGAGACCAGGGTTCGGTCCCCGCCCTCGGCCATCTCTGTGTGGAGTTTGCATGTTCTCCCCGTGCATGTGTGGGTTTTCTCCGGGTACTCCGGTTTCCTCCCACATTCCAAAAACATGCTAGGTTAATTAGCGACTCCAAATTGTCCATAGGTATGAATGTGAGTGTGAATGGTTGTTTGTCTATATGTGCCCTGTGATTGGCTGGCGACCAGTCCAGGGTGTACCCCGCCTCTCGCCCGAAGACAGCTGGGATAGGCTCCAGCACCCCCCGCGACCCTCGTGAGGAAAAAGCGATAGAAAATGAATGAATGAATGAATGAACATGGAGGGAATATTTGTGGATATCAAAGTAGCGGCCGTTGTCAATCTGACTTGATTGACAGGGAATTTGCATGGCAACATGGTGAAAATCCAAGCCAGATATTCCCGGTGAGATCCTCGGAAGGACACCGACCGACATTGCTGCATGAAAGGAGATACTTTCCAGAAAATTGGTCATGCTTTTTTTCGGGAGGGAGAGACGAAAGCGGCGCCACGGCAACAACGCCGTGTGTGGCCATTTTCCTACTCAGCACCCACTTAAATGATGGGATATGTTTGCGAGAGCTGCTGCTATGAATCAAATCACACAAAGACTAAAGGAAGGTGGGGGGAAGGGAGGCAGAAATGCAAAGTGAAAGGATCCGTGTAGGGGGGTGGGGGGTGATAGAACTAAAGAGAGCGAGACAGGCAATCTGCAGAGAGAGAGATGTAGGGGGGGGGCACGGGGGGGGGGGGTGTTGAAGACAATGTGGTAAAGCTGCAGAAATGAGATGAGATTATTTATGGCATTAAGAGAGCATGAAATAGAGTTGGATGAGAAGATTGAAGCTGAACTGCACTTTTTTTTTTATTTCCACTTCAAATACCAGGAAGATAAAAACCGAGATCCTTTCCTTTCAAAATAATAGTCACTAGACACGTTTAAATGAGGAGTTTTTACTCTTTCCGAATGACTTTCCTTTCCTGCAAAAAAAAAAAAAGGCCAGTAAGGATAATTCATAATGCCGCCTACAGAGAACATACTAAGTCCTTATTTCTAAAATCACAAATACTTCAACTTGCTGATATAGTTCATCTTCAAACAGCTAAAATAATGCATAAGGCTAAAAATAACCAATTAGCTAAAAATGGAACCATGATGTGCTATATATATATCACTATATTGACCGTTACTATGGTACCCATTATGGTATTGTATGCTCATATCACCTCGTACTTCGGTACGTGAAAAAAAATAAAAAAAAATAAAAAAAACATTTTAATTAAAAAATATATATATTTTAAATTAAAAATTAAAATTTTTTTTGAATTACTGAAAATTTTTTAAAAATTGGAAAGAAAGCAGAGTATAAATAAAAAATAAAAATAGTAGTAAAAATAAAAATAAAATTAAAAAATAAAGCAAAAAACAAACAAAAAAAAAACTTAAACTATATTCAGAAAGCAGGAAGTGAACAAATGTAACAGTTACTGATTGTAAAAGTACCAGATGGAGGGGTAGGATTTAATAAGCTTTGCTTCTTCCTACTCCTTTTTGGACATGTGGAACTGTGAACTGATTATGGGATGCATTCAATTGTAATCTGATGCATGTTCAAATGAAATAAAACCATTACCATTACCATTACCATTACCATTACCATTACCATTACCATTCCAAAAACAATGGAACAAGGAATATTCCAATCTCTTGTCTACATGCGCCGCTATAATCAACCAGAATAGTCAATAGGGCATGCCCAGTAAAACGTAAACATCAACATCACGTCATACCGACTTCACTGAGTTTTTAGTTCATCCAGTTTTGAAATTTAATTTGGATCATAAACAAACTTTCCGCAGCAGTCCAGTGCCGATTGCTGGCCTCCATTTTTAAAAGCGAAGAACGTCCGGAGCTGCGTGTTACGTCATATCTGAGCATGCCCTGAAAGAACGCACCTGGGATCAATTTAAACAGGAAAAGATGAAATTCAATCTTGCTAATATTTGATATATGTTTTATATAGATATATATATATATTTTCTTTTGAAAGAAAAACTGAACACAAAGGAAGCCTCCATAACATGTTATGATGTTGTAACCCTCTTATGAATCGGTTTGTGCGAGGGCGTTGAGATGATACTCACCACCAGCGAGAGCGGCCTCTTCCATGAAACCACGCCAATCAACCCGGAGAGAAGAACCTGGAGACAAAAGCACATGAAGAAGAGCGTGAGAACCAATTGAGAAGAAGAATATGAAGAATATGAAAGAACTGGGAGGAGGGGGATCGATATGGAAGAATGCTGCATTCAGGGCCCACTTTCATGTCATGGTTTATTGGATCATACATCAAAACACAAATATCAAAATAACCAACCTGCTCAATCTAGCGACACATTGTTGGAAAAATTCGGCATCAACAACAACAATAAGCTTCCTGGAGGTCGAGAGCCATGCCAAGGTCGCACAATCCTCACACAACAATAATTCCGTTATGGATATAGCCATACCAGTTTTTGTAGGATTGGCGTTGAAAATAAAAAAAAAACACTATTGTGTCATTTTTGTACAGTATTCAACGTAATGGACTAATCCATGTTCCCTGTATTGTATCGCTACGCCAAATTATTATTATTAAATTATTATAAAATTATTTATTATTATACAATTATTATAAATTATTTATTATTATACAATTATTATACAATTATTATACAATTATTATACAATTATTATACAATTATTATACAATTATTATACAATTATTATACAATTATTTATTATTATACAATTATTATTATACAATTATTATTATAAAATTATTATTTATTATTTATTATAGTTAAATTAAATTAAATTAAATTAAATTAAATTAAATTAAATTAAATTAAATTAAATTAAATTAAATTAAATTAAATTAAATTAAATTAAATTAAATTAAATTAAGTTTAGTTTAGTTTAGTTTAGTTTAGTTTAGTTTAGTTTAGTTTAGTTTAGTTTAGTTTAGTTTAGTTTAGTTTAGTTTAGTTTAGTTTAGTTTAGTTTATTCATTCATTCATTTTCTACCACTTTTTCCTCACAAGGGAGCTGGAGCCTATCCCAACTGTCTTCGGGCGAGAGGCGGGGTACACCGTGGACTGGTTGCCAGCCAATCACAGGGCACATATAGACAAACCATTAAATTTACCATATAAATTTAATGGTTTAATATAAACAACCATTCACACTCACATTCATACCTATGGACAATTTGGAGTGGCCAATTAACCTATTAACCAATTAATCGAAAAATTGAGAGCTGGACAATATCGATATATCGGTATATCGGTTTTCTGCACAAAAAAATCCCTAATATTTTTTTGACTAAAAGCATAAAATTGCATAAATGACCAAAAATATAAATCTAAGGCATTCATAAGACACATTCAAAGACGTGATGGATGCTACGTATGTAGCATTCTACACTCATCACGAGGTAATGAGTAATATTGGGTGAGACACACAAGCACCAGAAGTGTCTACACATATCGGTATCAGTATCGGCTCATATCAGTATCGGAAATTGAGAGCTGGACAATATCGGTTTATCGGTTTTCTGCACAAAAAAAATCCCTAATATTTTGACTAAAAGCATAAAATTATATAAATGACCAAAAATATAAATCTAAGGCATTCATAAGACACATTCAAAGACGTGATGGATGCTACGTATGTAGCATTCTACACTCATCACGAGGTAATGAGTAATGTTGGCTGAGACACACAAGCACCAGAAGTGTCTACACATATCGGTATCGGAAATTGAGAGCTGGACAATATCGGTTTATCGTTTTTCTGCACAAAAAAAATCGCTAGTTTTTTGACTAAAAGCATAAAATTGTATAAATGACCAAAAATATAAATCTAAGGCATTCAGAAAACACATTCGAATACATGATGGATGCTACGTATGTAGCATTCTACACTCATCACAAGGTAATGAGTAATGTTGGGTGAGACACACAAGCACCAGAAGTGTCTATGAGAGAAGATGCTTCTTCCGACGGAGAAATTTACGCATTCCGATCAATTTAATTTGACAGTCTGATTTATTTTAGCGCTACGCTAGATCAGACCCAAGGGAAGCATTACTGCCGCCATTCGATTAAAATAACAAAAAAAAAATACAAACAAGCAAATGTCATCAGCTCCCTTTTGTTTCTCCATGGAGCCAATCAGCTTGTATGTCAGTGTTGGTTAGCATCTTCCTCCATGTTGTGTTTGGCTGTCTTGTCTCGTCCGTTTAGCCTCGTCTGTTTATTTGGGAGGAGAGTTTGTCAACAACAATCACCCTCATAGTCCGACCTCTGTTCTCGATATGGACTAATATGACCGTCTTGGGATATCACACACATATTATTATTATTATTATTATTATTATTATTATTATATGACAGTTCCGCAGCTTTGCTGTCAGTCAAGTCAGTTGTCGTCAATGTCAATTTATTTAGAACTACCGCTCAAAAGTTTAAACTACACAGTCTCAGATATGCAGCGTTTTTCTGTCCTTGTTAGACCCAGTTTGTGCTGCTCTCCGAAGGGAGTAGTTAACAGCATGGGAAGAGATTTTAGTTTTAGTTTAGATTTTTTAGATTGGTTTAGATCTATTAGGCTTATTAAATGATGAACTTGGTTTAGCAGTTGACTGACAGTTGTTGATACTAGGCCTCCATGCAAAAATGTAGATCGTTATTGCTGGAGTCTATACCAGCTGTATTTTATTTTATTTTATTTTATTTTATTTTATTTTATTTTATTTTATTTTATTTTATTTTATTTTATTTTATTTTATTTTATTTTATTTTATTTTATTTTATTTTATTTTATTTTATTTTATTTTATTTTTTATTTTCATCATTTTAGTTTTATTTTCATTCATTCATTCATTCATTTTCTACCGCTTTTCCTCATGAGGGTCGTGGGGGTGCTGGAGCCTATCTCAGCTGTCTTTTATTTTATTTATTTTATTTATTTTATTTATTTTATTTATTTTATTTATTTTATTTATTTTATTTATTTTTTAATTTAATTTAATTTAATTTAATTTAATTTAATTTAATTTAATTTAATTTAATTTAATTTAATTTAATTTAATTTAATTTAATTTAATTTAATTTAATTTAATTTAATTTAATCATTTTAGTTTTATTTTAGTTTTATTTTAGTTTTATTTATTCATTCATTAATTCATTCATTTATTCATTTTCTACCGCTTTTCCTCACGAGGGTCGCGGGGGAGCTGGAGCCTATCCCAGCTGTCTTTTATTTTATTTTATTTTATTTTTCAATTTAATTTAATTTAATCATTTTAGTTTTATTTTAGTTTTATTCATTCATTTTCTACCGATTTTCCTCACGAGGGTCGCAGGGGGTGCTGGAGCCTATCCCAGCTGTCTTCGGGCGAGAGGCGGGATACGCCCGGGACTGGACTGGTGGCCAGCCAATCACAGGGCACATATAGACAAACAACCATTCACACTCACATTCATACCTATGGACAATTTCGAGTCGCTAATTAACCTAGCATGTTTTTGGAATGTGGGAGGAAAACAGGAGTACCCGGAGAAAACCCATGCATGCACGGGGAGAACATGCAAATTCCTCGGGTAATTGTTACATTTGTTCACTTCCTGCTTTCCTAATATAATTTATTTCATTTTAGTTTTATTTTAGTTTTTTTTAAATGTATTTTATTTTTTGTCACATACCAAAGTACGAGGTGATATGACCATACAATGACATCATGAGTACCTGTCAATATCGTAATATATATATATATAGCACATAATGACTCTTCATTTGTTCACTTCCTGCTTTCCTAATATAATTTATTTTATTTTAGTTGTATTTTAGTTTTTTTTTAAATTTATTTTATTTTTTGTCACATACCAAAGTACGAGGTGATATGACCATACAATGACATCATGGTACCTGTCAATATAGTAATATATATATAGCACATAATGACTCTTCATTTGTTCACTTCCTGCTTTCCTAATATAATTTAATTAATTTTAATTTTTATTTTAGTTTTTTTGTTGTTGAAAGACTTAGTTTCAGACTTTTTGAAAAGGCTTCAAGAAGAAGCACTTTGACTTCAAGGTGACACGAGTCCAGTTCCTTTCAGTTCAGTTTTTGCCAAGTCCTTTATGACAAGGTTTCCCTGCAACATAAACCTTGCTGCTGCAAACACCACCGACATTCGACAACATTTATTGTTTCTTCTCTCAGCATGAAAATAAAAAAAAATCCATCATATTTTTATGCTTTCCATCCATCGCCCCCCCCCCCCCCCCCCCCCATCCCTGAACGGGCAAACAGCAAATAGCAAAATGTTTCATTTTAATACGCTCCGAAAAAAAAAGAGTGGAAGTTTGACAGATGAAAAGTGTCATTGAACTGCTCAGTATGTAAAATATATGTAAACATATTCATCACTGCAAATGTCCACATTACCATAGCTCTGCATATTTCACACACTGTGAGGATTAATTACTGCAAGGTGTCAATTATTTTGCACCTCCTTACGTTTGTCATGTGACCGGACTCGTCGCCCTACAGCCATATTTGTTGTGGGAAACTACACAGGAAGTCGTGGCAGATGATGCTACACTCAACTTGTTCCCGTGAGTCAGTGGAACTCGAGTCTGTGTCAACTCGGGAGTCAGTGGAACTTGAGTCTTTGTCGAACACTCGTGAGTCAGTGAAACTCGTGTCTTGATCGAACAACTGTGAGTCAGTGAAACTCGAGTCTTTGTTGAGAAACCGTGAGTCGGTGAAACTTGAGTCTTTATCAAGCAACAGTGAGTCAGTGAAACTCGAGTCTTCATCGACCAACTGCGAGTCAGTGAAACTCGAGTCTTTGTTGAGAAACCGTGAGTCGGTGAAACTTGAGTCTTTATCAAGCAACAGTGAGTCAGTGAAACTCGAGTCTTCATCGACCAACAGTGAGTCAGTGAAACTCGAGTCTATATCGAGCAACTGTGAGTCAGTGAAACTTGAGTCTATATCTAGCAACCGTGAGTCAGTGAAACTCGAGTCTTCATCAACCCATGAGTCTGGGAAAACTCAAATCTTTGTCGAGCACTCGTGAGTCTGTGAAACTCGAGTCTTGATAGACCAACTGCGAGTCAGTGAAACTCGAGTCTTTGTTGAGAAACCGTAAGTCGGTGAATCTCGAGTCTTTATCAAGCAACAGTGAGTCAGTGAAACTCAAGTCTTCATCGACCAACTGTGAGTCAGGGAAACTCGAGTCCTTATTGAAAAACCGCGAGTCTGTGAATCTTGAGTCTTCATCAACCAACTGTGAGTCAGTGAAACTCGAGTCTATATCGAACAACCGTGAGTCAGTGAAACTCGAGTCTTCATCAACCCATGAGTCTGGGAAAACTCAAATCTTTGTCGAGCACTCGTGAGTCTGTGAAACTCGAGTCTTGATCGACCAACTGCGAGTCAGTGAAACTCGAGTCTTTGTTGAGAAACCGTAAGTCGGTGAATCTCGAGTCTTTATCAAGCAACAGTGAGTCAGTGAAACTCAAGTCTTCATCGACCAACTGTGAGTCAGGGAAACTCGAGTCCTTATTGAAAAACCGCGAGTCTGTGAATCTTGAGTCTTCATCAACCAACTGTGAGTCAGTGAAACTCGAGTCTATATCGAACAACCGTGAGTCAGTGAAACTCGAGTCTTTATCAACCCATGAGTCTGGGAAACTCAAATCTTTGTCGAGCACTTGTGAGTCAGTGAAACTCGAGTCTTTGTTGATAAACCGTGAGTCTGTGAATCTTGAGTCTTTATCAAGCAACTGTGAGTCAGTGAAACTCGAGTCTTCATCGACCAACTGTGAGTCAGTGAAATTCGAGTCTATATCAAGCAACCGTGAGTCAGTGAAACTCGAGTCTTTATCAAGCAACAGTGAGTCAGTGAAACTCGAGTCCATATCCAGCAAGCGTGAGTTAGTGAAACTCGAGTGTTTATTGAGAAACCGTGAGTCGGTGACTCTTGAGTCTATATCAAGCAACAGTGAGTCAGTGAAACTCGAGTCTTCATCAACCCATGAGTCTTGGAAACTCAAATCTTTGTCGAGCACCTGTGAGTCAGTGAAACTCGAGTCTTTATTAAGAAAACCATGAGTCGGTGAATCTTGAGTCCTTATCAAGCAACAGTGAGTCAGTGAAACTCGAGTCTTGATCGACCAACCTTAGTCAGTGAAACTCGAGTCTTTATTAAGAAAACCGTGAGTCGGTGAATTTTGAGTCCTTATCAAGCAACCGTGAGTCAGTGAAACTCGAGTCTTCATCAACTTCATCAACCCATCAGTCTGGGACACTCATCTCTTTGTTGAACACCTGTGAATCGGTAAAACTTGAGTCTTTATCAAGTAACCGTGAGTCAGTAAAACTCGAGTCTTCATCAACCCATGGGTCTGGGAAACTCAAGTCTTTGTCGTGCACCTGTGAATCGGTGAAACTCGAGTCTTCATCAACCCATCAGTCTGGGACACTCAACTCTTTGTCGTGCACCTGTTGAATCGGTGAAACTCGAGTCTTTATCAAGTAACCGTGAGTCAGTGAAACTCGAGTCTTTATCAACCCATGGGTCGGGGAAACTCAAGTCTTTGTCGTGCACCTGTGAATCGGTGAAACTCGAGTCTTTATCAAGTAACCGTGAGTCAGTGAAACTCGAGTCTTTATCAACCCATGGGTCGGGGAAACTCAAGTCTTTGTCATGCACCTGTGAATCGGTGAAACTCGAGTCTTTATCAAGTAACCGTGAGTCAGTGAAACTCGAGTCTTTATCAAGTCACCGTGAGTCAGTGAAACTCGAGTCTTTATCAAGTCACCGTGAGTCAGTGAAACTCGAGTCTTTATCAAGTCACCGTGAGTCAGTGAAACTCGAATCTTTATCAAGTAACCGTGAGTCAGTGAAACTCGAGTCTTTATCAAGTAACCGTGAGTCAGTGAAACTCGAGTCTTTATCAAGTAACCGTGAGTCAGTGAAACTCGAGTCTTTATCAAGTAACCGTGAGTCAGTGAAACTTGCAGGCTGGGTGAGTGAACGGTTGTCTTTGTCAGGTCAGTGACTGCATTTCTGGCAGGAAGGGGGGGGGGGGGTGGGGGGGTAGACGAGATCTGAGGACCAGACCCCTTCATGACTCACACATCACAACCACACCACGGCTGAGCATATAGCTGGGGAAACATTTATATGATATATATATATATATATATATATATATATATATATATATATATATATATATATATATATATATTTATATGTTCCTCTCGGGATTAGCATGCAATCCTTACCAGCATTAGTCACCAAAACCTTCTCTGCATCAACCATTCAAGCATATTTAAAAAGGTTGCATTATTTTCTATTTGGAATTGTAAGTCAGTCCGGGGTCACAAATAACGTGATTAGACGTACAAATGACATCTAGGCAAAGCCGCACTGACCTTGATTATAAGAGACATCTGTAAATTGTTTTTTTTTTTTTTTGCGTCTCCACCGCAGAAAAGCTTTTAGTCTCAGAGGAGTACTGACAACATGATAATGTATTGAAAGCGTCTTGCACTTCATTTGCAAGAAGTACGACACTGCATGGAATAAGTAACCAGGGAACAAGCTTAGGAAAACAAACATGGCTGACTTTGGGTGAGGGATGGGGTACCCCCCTGGATTGGTCACCAATGATGGGATACGCCGGTTTTGTGGTTTAATATGGCCTAAGCTAATTGTACATATTTTTTAACAATGGTGACATTAACAAAAAAAACAAACATCTTCCACCAAGAAGACAATTCAAATTGCAACTGTAGTATTCTACATTGACCACTAGGGGTCAGTATTGATTTGTGCGGCAAGCACCAGAGCAACCGTGAGTCAGTGAAACTTGAGTCTTCATCAACCCATTAAGTCTGGGAAACTCAAATCTTAGTCGAGCACCCGTGAGTCAGTGAAACTCGAGTCTTCATCCACCCATGAGTCTGGGAAACTCAAATCTTTGTCGAGCACCCGTGAGTCAGTGAAACTTGAGTCCTTGGTGAGAAACCGTGAGTCTGTGAATCTTGAGTCTTTATCAAGCAACAGTGAGTCAGTGAAACTCGAGTCTTCATCGACCAACAGTGAGTCAGTGACTCTTGAGTCTTTATCAAGCAACAGTCAGTCAATGAAACTCTACTCTTTATTGAGAAACCGTGAGTCTGTGAATTTTGAGTCTTTATCAAGCAATAGCGAGTCAGTGAAACTCGAGTCTTGATCGAGCAACCGTGAGTCAGTGAAACTCGAGTCTATATCGAGCAACCGTGAGTCAGTGAAACTCGAGTCTTGATCGACCAACTGTGAATCAGTGAAACTCGAGTCCTTGTTGAGAAACCGTGAGTCTGCGAATCTTGAGTCTTTGTCAAGCCACAGTGAGTCAGTGAAACTCGAGTCTTCATCGACCAACTGTGGGTCAGTGAAACTCGAGTCTTTATTGAGAAACCGTAAATCTGTGAATTTTGAGTCTTTATCAAGCAATAGTGAGTCAGTGAAACTCAAGTCTTTATCGAGTAACCGTGAGTCAGTGAAACTTGCGTCTTTATCAAGCAACAGTGAGTCAGTGAAACTTGAGTCTTTATCAAGTAACAGTGAGTCAGTGAAACTCGAGTCTTGATCGACCAACAGTGAGTCGGTGACTCTTGAGTCTTTGTCAAGCAACAGTGAGTCTGTGAAACTCGAGTCTTTATTGAGAAACCGTGAGTCTGTGAATTTTGAGTCTTTATCAAGCAATAGTGAGTCAGTGAAACTCGAGTCTTCATCAACCAACTGTGAGTCAGTGAAACTCGAGTCTTGATCGACCAACAGTGAGTCGGTGACTCTTGAGTCTTTATCAAGCAACAGTGAGTCAGTGAGACTCGAGTCTTTATTGAGAAACCGTGAGTCTGTGAATTTTGAGTCTTTATCAAGCAATAGCGAGTCAGTGAAACTCGAGTCTTGATCGACCAACAGTGAGTCGGTGACTCTTGAGTCTTTGTCAAGCAACAGTGAGTCCGTGAAACTCGAGTCTTTATTGAGAAACCGTGAGTCAGTGAAACTCGGGTCTATATTGAGCAACCATGAGTCAGTGAAACTCGAGTTTTGATCGACCAACCGTGAGTCAGTGAAACTCGAGTCTATATCGAGCAACAGTGAGTCAGTGAAACTCGAGTCTATATCGAGCAACCGTGAGTCAGTGAAACTCGAGTCTTGATCGACCAACAGTGAGTCGGTGACTCTTGAGTCCTTATCAAGCAACAGTGAGTCAATGAAACTCGAGTCTTTATTGAGAAACCGTGAGTCTGTGAATTTTGAGTCTTTCTCAAGCAAGAGTGAGTCACTGAAACTCGAGTCTTCATCGACCAACTGTGAGTCAGTGAAACTCGAGTCCTTGTTGAGAAACTGTGAGTCTGTGAATCTTGAGTCTTTATCAAGCAACCGTGAGTCAGTGAAACTCGAGTCTTCATCGACCTACCGTGAGTCGGTGACTCTTGAATCTTTCTCAAGCAAGAGTGAGTCACTGAAACTCGAGTCTTCATCGACCAACTGTGAGTCAGTGAAACTCGAGTCCTTGTTGAGAAACTGTGAGTCTGTGAATCTTGAGTCTTTATCAAGCAACCGTGAGTCAGTGAAACTCGAGTCTTCATCGACCTACCGTGAGTCGGTGACTCTTGAATCTTTATCAAGCAACAGTGAGTCAGTGAGACTCGAGTCTTTATTGAGAAACCGTGAGTCTGTGAATTTTGAGTCTTTATCAAGCAATAGCGAGTCAGTGAAACTCGAGTCTTGATCGACCAACAGTGAGTCGGTGACTCTTGAGTCTTTGTCAAGCAACAGTGAGTCCGTGAAACTCGAGTCTTTATTGAGAAACCGTGAGTCAGTGAAACTCGGGTCTATATTGAGCAACCATGAGTCAGTGAAACTCGAGTTTTGATCGACCAACCGTGAGTCAGTGAAACTCGAGTCCTTGTTGATAAACCGTGAGTCTGTGAATCTTGAGTCTTTATCAAGCAATAGTGAGTCAGTGAAATTCGAGTCTTGATCGACCAACCATGAGTCAGTGAAACTCGAGTCTATATCGAGCAACAGTGAGTCAGTGAAACTCGAGTCTTCATCAACCAACCGTGAGTCAGTGAAACTCGAGTCTTGATCGACCAACCGTGAGTCAGTGAAACTCGAGTCTTCATCGACCAACCGTGAGTCAGTGAAACTCGAGTCTTGATCGACCAACTGTGAGTCAGTGAAACTCGAGTCTTGATCGACCAACTGTGAGTCAGTGAAACTCGAGTCTATATCGAGCAACAGTGAGTCAGTGAAACTCGAGTCTTTATTGAGAAACCGTGAATCTGTGAATTTTGAGTCTTTATCAAGCAATAGTGAGTCAGTGAAACTCGAGTCTTCATCGACCCATGAGTCTGGGAAACTCAATGTTTTTTTTTAGATTGTTATCCACCAATACCAATTCCATTATATCTCCAGTCCAAGCTGCGAGTAACTGCTTATGTTGGTGTCCAGATATGCGTGTAATACTTAAAAAAAAAAACATAATATTTGCCATATTTACGCATGTATAATATCCAAATAAATCCCTGCGAAACCACAGTGACACCTGAGTGAAGACTTTTTGATTTGCGGCCAGATCGTTGTTGATCATTGCTTATTCATGCATGCCTGATGCCAATCAAAGAGAGTGGGAGGGTTTTTTTGAAAGCAAGCCATTTCTCCGACATCACCGCAGCCAAGATGGATGGATGGATGGATGGATGGATGGAGCAGTGCGGTTGCCGTGGTTACCACGTACTGGCCATTTGCCAGGATTTCTAATGATTTCCCATCAGCTGCTGCACCGATAAAAGCAGGTACCATCTCCGCCGCTTCAGATGTTGCCTCGCGCAAACGCACACACACACACACACACACATACACACACAAGCGATGTCATGAAAAACGCTTCACGCGTACGCAGTTTGATGACTTCTTTTCGATGCTTTCTTCGCTCAAAACGTCCTGTGAAAAAGCTTTTAAGCAGCCTCCGTAAAAAAAAAATGTCTCCTTTTGACAACAAAACTCACGGGATTAAAGTCATAATATTTTGAGAAAAAAACCAAAACAAACATTTGCAATAAATACTGTGATTACATTACATTTACCTCCTATACTATAATAATTAAATACTGTAGAGAAGAACCTCAATTAGCGTCCGCCGTGGTTGGAGTCTGTTTCAGTTCTCGTGAAACAACATGGCGGCAAAACACACATATCCAGGTATAGCATACAATATGGCCGCCCGCGTCTTGTTTTCTACGGTTTCCTCCCACATTCCAAAAAAAAACATGCTAGGTTAATTAGCGACTCCAAATTGTCCATAGGTATGAATGTGAGTGTGAATGGTTGTTTGTCTATATGTGTCCTGTGATTGGCTGGCTCGCCCGAAGACAGCTGGGATAGGCTCCAGCACCCCTCGTGACCCTTGTGAGGATAAGCGGTAGAACATGAATTATATATATATATACATATATACACACACATTTATATATGTGTATATATACATATATACATATAAATGTGTGTATATATGTATATATAATTGCGTGTATATATACATACATTTATATGTATATATGTGTACTATATATGTATATACACACACATAAATGTGTGTGTGTATATATATACATACATTCATATATATACACACACATTCATATATATATATATATATATATATATATATATATATATATATATATATATATATATATATATAAATGTGTGTAAATATACACATATATATATACACATGTATATACACACACACTTATATGTATATATACACACACACATTCATATATATATATATATATATATATATATATATGAATGTGTGTGTGTGTATATATATATATATACACACACACATGTATATATATACACATACATACATTCATTTATATGTACTATGTATATATACACACATTTATATGTATATATACATGCATTTATATATATATATATATATATATATATATATATATATATATATACACACACATACATGTATATATACACACATTTATATGTATATATATATATATATATATATATATATATATATATATATATATATATATATATATACACACTATATACACATTTATATGTATATATATACACACATACATGTATATACACGCACATATATATATAAATGTGTGTATATATATTTATACATGTATATATGTATACACACACACACACACATATATATAAAATGCAAAAAAATGTAAAATGCTGTTTTTTTAATTGTATTGTTAAATCATATTTTACCAGGACACATCTGTACTACAGTACTTGTACTTGTACATGAAGGGTTTTTTTTTTTTTTACAACCTTCATGAAAATTCAGCATGCTGGACGTTATCAGGCTTTCTGCTGGTCCTGCCTCATTTCCAGCTCGGGAGCAAAGAAAGGAATGTTCCAGAACGCCATCAAATGTCTGGGAAGTAAAGGAAGTAAAGGAAGTAAAGGAAGTAAAGGAAGTAAAGGAAGTAAAGGAAGTAAAGGAAGTAAAGGAAGTAAAGGAAGTAAAGGAAGTAAAGGAAGTAAAGGAAGTAAAGGAAGTAAAGGAAGTAAACAAAGTAACGTTTCCTGCTGCGGACGTTTGGATGAAATCTCCACAAAGAACGTTGGCTCCAAATCTGAAGTCCGTGTAGCAAAATGCTTGTGAAGCATGTTTTTTACTGTAACCTTGAAGTAACCTTAACTGGCTGGTGAACAGAATGTGTGTGTGTGTGTGTGTTGAGGTATTCATGTACTGCGAGTATCCACGTCTAGCGTTCGCCGTACTGCGTCAAGCAGCAGGTGAGCGTGGGCACAGTGGATGAAGGAACCATTCCACACTGCATCTCCCTTTTTTTCTTACACCAGCTCAAGAGTGTTTGGTCTCGTTGGATTCCCGATATTTAAACAACAGCAACACCCCCCCCCCCCCCCACACACCCACGATCCGACCCCCCCGACTCTCCAACATCCGGCATCCGACTGTACTCCCTCTTTTCTCCACCCACCACCTGCTTCTTCTCCTTCCTAAACCCTCCCCCCACCTCGTACACTCTATGTTATCGGCCGCACCTCGGCGACGTTGCCATGGAAACAGCGGAACAACAGCATGATGACCGCTGCTCCCTGGGGGTGGGGGGTGGGGGGGCGTGGCATGTCCGCCACCCTTTTGCGCCTTTCTTTACACTGGTGGCGGTGTTGCATTTTAGGTGCCCTGCGGTCTAGTGGTTAGCCGTTTTTGCTATTTTTTTTTCCCAAAATATTTCTGAAATATTTATTTTAAAATAATCATGGTAAATTTTATTTTCATAATGTTACTATTATTTACTTATATATATTTTTTATTATTTTATTATATTTTTATTATTTTTTTTGTATTAATAATTATTTTTTCTGGGGCGACACGGCAGTCGAGTGGTTAGCGCGCAGACCTCACAGCTAGGAAACCAGGGTTCGATTGCACCTCGGCCATCTCTGTGTGGAGTTTGCATGTTCTCCCTGTGCATGCGTGGGTTTTCTCCGGTTTCCTCCCACATTCCAAAAAAAACATGCTAGGTTAATTGGCCACTCCAAATTGTCCATAGGTATGAATGTGAGTGTGAATGGTTGTTTGTCTATATGTGCCCTGTGATTGGCTGGCGACCAGTCCAGGGTGTACCCCCCCTACATTAGCTAAGACAAACATTGCATGACATGAGATCGAGTGCAAAAGGTTATCCTCTCATTTAGTGTGGAAGTGGTACATTTTTTGCTTCTTCTGGGTTGTCTTCAGGGTTCTAATAATGTTAGCGCGCAGGCCACACAGCTAGGCTACCAGGGTTCGATTCCACCCTCGGCCATCTCTGTGTAGAGTTTGCATGTTCTCCATCGTGCATGCGTGGGTTTTTTTTCCGGGTACTCCGGTTTTCTTCCCACATTCCAAAAAAAACATGCTAGGTTAATTAGCGACTCCAAATTGTCCATAGGTATGAATGTGAGTGTGAATGGTTGTTTGTCTATATGTGCCCTGTGATTGGCTGGCCACCAGTCCAGGGTGTACCCCCCCTACATTAGCTAAGACAAACATTGCATGACATGAGATCGAGTGCAAAAGGTTATCCTCTCATTTAGTGTGGACGTGGTAAATTTTTTGCTTCTTTTGAAAGACTTTTTCATCTTAAAATAAGTTATTTGCAGGCTAACTGGTTAGCTTAGTAGGTGGCTCTGCTAGCAGTGTTGATCCTGTTGCCTGCGCAATGTGATGTAAACAAAGAATAATAGTGTAAAAGTGACTTTTTGGAGTGTTATTTCATGTCTTCAGGGTTCTAATAATGTTAGCGCGCAGGCTACACAGCTAGGAAGACCAGGGTTCGATTCCACCCTCGGCCATCTCTGTGTGGAGTTTGCATGCGTGGGTTTTTTTTCCGGGTACTCCGGTTTTCCTCCCACATTCCAAAAAAAACATGCTAGGTTAATTAGCGACTCCAAATTGTCCATAGGTATGAATGTGAGTGTGAATGGTTGTTTGTCTATATGTGCCCTGTGATTGGCTGGCCACCAGTCCAGGGTGCACCCCCCCTACATTAGCTAAGACGAACATTGCATGACATGAGATCGAGTGCAAAAGGTTTTCCTCTCATTTAGTGTGGAAGTGGTACATTTTTTGCTTCTTCTGGGTTGTCTTCAGGGTTCTAACAATGTTAGCGCGCAGGCCACACAGCTAGGCTACCAGGGTTCGATTCCACCCTCGGGCCATCTCTGTGTGGAGTTTGCGTGTTCTCCACCGTGCATGCGTGGGTTTTTTTTTCCGGGTACTCCGGTTTTCCTCCCATATTCAAAAAAAAAAACATGCTAGGTTAATTAGCGACTCCAAATTGTCCATAGGTATGAATGTGAGTGTGAATGGTTGTTTGTCTATACGTATGTGCCCTGTGATTGGCTTGCCCAAAGACAGCCGGGATAGGCTCCAGCACCTTTGTGAGGATAAGCAGTAGAAAATGAATGAATGAATATATATAATATAAATCATTTTGGGAATGAATGCTGGGTCCCGCCCCCTAACCGGGTGAGAAGCACTGATTTAAACGATACCGGCTATGTGTGTGTGTGTGTGTGTGTGTGTGTGTGGACAGTAAATCCATACTGCCCACTACACTAACTTTAATGATGTTCTACTGGCCCTTGACAATAATAAAATGGACTCTGAAATGTGAGACACGGTCCCTGCTGTGGTGCAGCACATCTTCATATCTTCATATCTTCATATCTTCATATCATGCATACTTGCATCAGAAGACAAACGCACGAGTTACGTTGCGGCTGACAATACGGTTGGGCGTCGCGTGAGAACGTCTGGAGTGACAGAAAAGCACGTTAGACTCGAGCGGAAGGACAGCGATGACAATGAGACGCTTCTTGTTTGTCATGATGATGGACAGACTGACAGATGAGGTCAGGCGGGGAATCTCAGCGGAGGATAATTTTTTTTTGCAGATGGCGTTGTGGTCTGCCTTCTATTTACCTTGTCAGTCTGATCTTTGCATGTACCGATACCGATATGAAGGGTAGTTCTCGTTGAGAAAAGGAACTCTCACTCTGAGCATTAATTCAGCACCTAGGCTTTTTTTTTATTGGCCTGCAACTCATTCTGAAAAGTAAAAAATAAATTGAAAAAAAAAAAAAAAACGCAGACAAAAAATGGAAAACTCAGCAGTACTTTTCCAAGAATAAAGTCAAAAGAAAGGAAAAAGGTCATAAAAGGTCATAATTTATTAATTATAGTTGTAATGTTAAAAAAAATGAGTAGTGTAAATTGAAATATTAAAGAAAAAACACATTTTTAAAGTCATAATATTAACTAACAAAACAACAAATAAAGTTGTAATGTTAAAAGAAAAAAAAATAATAGTGTGAATTGAAATATTTAAGAAAAAACACGTTTTTCAAGTCATAATATTAACTAACAAAACAACAAATAAAGTTGTAATGTTAAAAGGAAAAAAAAATGTAGTAGTGTAAAGTTGAAATATTAAAGAAAAAAAAAATTCAAGTCATAATATTAACTAACAAAACAACAAATAAAGTTGTAATGTTAAAAGGAAAAAAAAATGTAGTAGTGTAAAGTTGAAATATTAAAGAAAAAAAAATTTCAAGTCATAATATTAACTAACAAAACAACAAATAAAGTTGTAATGTTAAAAGAAAAAAAAATGTAGTCGTGTAAAGTTGAAATATTAAACAAAAAACAAATTTTTGGGCGAGAGGCGGCATACGCCGTGGCCAATCACAGGGCACATATAGTCAAACAACCATACACACTCACATTCATACCTATGGACAATTTGGAGTCGCTAATATAAGAACATGCATTCTTATATTATTTTCATTTTATTCGCATAATATTCCAACTTTATCCCCCCCCCAACTTAATTTTCCAAAAATTACAATTTCCCATAATATTACAATTTTTTTAAAGATAATCTAATGTTTCACTTATATATATATATATATATATATATATATATATATATATATATATAATAAGTTAATATGAGCTAGCTAACAACGGATGTCATCAAAAATATTAATTCATTAATTTTCTACTGCTTATACTCACAAGGGTCGCGGGAGGGGGGTGCTGGAGCCTATCCCAGCTGTCTTCGGGCGATCCAGCCAATCACAGGGCACATATAGACAAACAACCATTCACACTCACATTCATAGTCGCTAATTAACCTAGCGTGTTTTTGGAATGAGGGAGGAAACCGGAGTACCCGGAAAAAAAAAAAAATCACGCATGCACGGGGAGAACATGCAAACTCCACACAGGGTGGAATTGAACTCGGGTCTCGTAGCCGTGAGGTCTGTGCGCTAACCACTTCCCCACCGTGCAGCCCCAAATCACATCAGTGATAGCTTTTTTTTTAATGACATGATGCAATGATACTGTTGTCACGATGGACACTTTTGGAAGCAGGGAGCGTTTGGAAGCACGGAGCAGAGGGCCACTGAAGGCAACACGGCACCACATCCATCCTGGATTCGACTGCAGTGACACCAGCAGCTGAATCAGGCATTCAGTGCGCTGCTGACAGGACAATCCTGCCCTGCAGCCACTCCATGCTCTGCCTGCACCGTCAAGCTGATAGACTTTTTCTGGCTGCGTGAATCATATCCTCTCATCTGAGACGGCGTCGCTCTGAATCTGACCAAAAACAAGAAATGGAATACCGTGTAACCGCCAGGGATGGGTAACTGGTAACGGTGCTTTGATATTCTGTCGGTATTTCTCCAAAAATGTATTTGTTTGTTTTTTTCTCAAAAAAAAAAAATATATATATATATTTTAAAATAGTAATAATTTTCTATTTCAACTTTATGCTTCTAAAACTACATTTTTGCATAACTTTATGCAATTGAAATGTTTATAAATGATTTCCTTTCATATTTAAATTTATGTTTCTAAAAGTTTTTTCACATTTCGATAAAAAAAATCCTTTAATATCTCAACTTTATTCTTCTAAAACCACTATTACAATTTTATTATTGTGAAAATTACTGTTTTTTTTCCTAGTAAGATTACAACTTTTTTACACTCATTATTATGACTAATTTCACATCCTCATTTTTTACTTTATTTATCAAATGTATAATTTATTATATGTTTTATGCTATAATAATTTGTAATTAATTTATTATTTCATAATGTTATAACAATTAAATTTTCTTAAAATGTTTATAATTGTTAATAATTCTATTAAATGAATATAATAATTATAATGGAAATTTTATTTTGGTTTGTTTTTTAAAATATTGTTTTTTAAATACATATTTTAAAATGGTTATTTTAATAAATCATTATAATCAAAGATAATCAAAGATTACAACTTTTTTCCACTTATTGACTAATTTCACGTCCTCATTTTTTACTTTATTTATCAAATATATCATTTATTATATGTTTTTATGCTATAATAATTTCTAATTAATTTATTGATTAATTAATTAACTAATTTTTTTTTACTTTTTTCATTTTTCCATTGTTATTGTTTTTATTAGTTTTCTTGTTTATTTCTATAACTATGATGTGCCACGGATCAAAAAAAAAAAAAAAAACCAGTCACGTGCCACAAATGGCCCCCGGCCCATACTTTAGGCACCCATTCTTTAGTCGTGATAAACCCTCCAAAAAAAAGTCTCACCCCTGTTGTGTTTTTGCACAAGCCCACGATTTCATGAAGGTGAAAAAAACAAGTTGACACTTAAGGAGACAAGTGGCTTTTGGGAGCTATTATTATTGGATGGCGTCAACCCACTACAAAGCCAACCATGGCCGCCCGGCGCCCGGCGCCCGGCAGCCATGGTTGCACCAATCGGAAGCAGCTGGCATTCATTCACTGGTTTGTCTGGTTTGAATCAGTTGGCCAGGCTTTTATGGGAGCAGATGTGTCCCTTTTTTACGTTTCATTACCATAAAATTGCCTTCTAAAGAGCAAGTCTGGTGAAGTTGACTGCGGATGCCATCATTCTTAACGCCAACCAATAGGAGGCCATAAAAGCCAACGCTTCCCTCACTCGCCGTGCAACTGCACCCCAGTAATCGCTAACATACTAACGTACACGCTAAACAATGCTATTTTATACTAACTTACTTCCATACTGACTTCCTGTGCTTCCCAGCATGCCTTGCAGGTTAAACATGTTTATAAAACTTCATATGTATACTGTATATTAGCGTGGAATATTACTAAATAATAATCAATCATTTCAAACAACACAAATAAAAACGACTTAAATAAAGATCTGAAAAATAATTACAAATGAATACAACTAAAATGCTTTAAATAAAGGTGTAAAAATTATCATAAATAATGCACAAATAAAAATGACTTAAGTGTAGAAAATAGATACAAATAAATACAAATAAAAATCACTTAAAGAAAAGTAAAAATAACAAAAAAATATCAATGATGTCAAAAAAAGTGTAAAAAAAGTTAAAATAATATTACAAAAGTAGACATAACTTCAATAAAAGTGTAAAACATAAATACACTTAAAAACAAATGAAAATGACTTTAAAAAGGTGGAAACAAAAATAAAATAGAAGTCTAAAAAAAATTACAAATAAATACAAATAAAAATAAAAGTGACTTCTGCATAAGTGTAAAAACATAATTAGAAATGAATTAAATTAAAATGACTTAAATTTAAGTGTTAAAAAAAATGAACAAGGACAGGTTAAAAAAATATTACAATAATTTACAAGTAGACATAACTTCAATAAAAGTGTAAAACATAAAAACACTTAAAAACAAATGAAAATGACTTTCAAAAGGTGTAAAAAAATAAAATAGAAGTGTAAAAATAATTACAAATAAATACAAATAAAAATAAAAGTGACTTCTGCAGAAGTGTAAAAACATAATTAGAAATAAATTAAATTAAAATGACTTAAATTTAAGTGTTTAAAATTATTTGAAAAAAATTACAAAAAAATTGACTTAAGTACACCAAATAATTAGAAATAAATAAAACTAAAATGACTATAAATGTAATTTTTATTTTTATCTTATCTTATCTTATCTTATCTTATCTTATCTTATCTTATCTTAATTTAATTTAAAATTTTAATTTTAATTTTAATTTTAATTTTAATTTTAATTTTAATTTTAATTTTAATTTTAATTTTAATTTTAATTTTAATTTTAATTTTAATTTTAATTTTAATTTTAAGTCACGTACCGAAGTACGAGGTAATATGAGCATACAATGACATAATGGTTACCATAGCAACCGTCAATATAGTGATATGTATAGCACATCATGACTGGTTCAAGACTCTTCATCCTTGTATTTAGCAAACATCAACAAAATATTGTTATTGTAGAGGACCCAGGATGATACATGCAAAGTGTGTGTAGGAAAGATATCCCATAATATAAACTGTGCAATAAACCGTGCAATAAATCAGCTGTAAATACATGGATACAACTTTTGTAGATTTTGTACTTTTCTGTGCTCTTGTCTGCTTTTGCTTTCACCGAAAAGTGACAAATGGGGGCAGGACGAGGCTCGTCACGTCATGTCACGTGTCGACCGACCTGTCCGTCAATGTCACTTGTCATTCATCCTTTCATTGCGGGGATCGAAACCCGGCCTCTATGGGACGCTGGTGATATGCACAAAGCAGGCGTGAGGGTTATTGTCACAGAAACATTTGCAAACGCAGCAAATCGGGGGGGGTTGGGTAAGGTGGGGGCGGGGGCTGTGTGTGGGGGGGGGGCGCATGCTAAGCTGCTCCTCCGGAGGATCACACGGGGCGGCATAAAAATAGCTTCGTTTTTATACATCCTGGCCAACGTAATGATGCCGCGGAAGACTTAGCAAATGACGTGATTTTAATGGGCTAACATTAAAATCATGTCCCGCTTGCCCTTATGTTTTTTTTTTTTTTTTGAAGCCTGCGTGTTTTTGTTGTCTTGTCATGACGCCAGTTCAAAACCGACTCCAGCGAGCTCTCGTCGGGACCCCCAGCCGCTCTTTGGAACGTCTAAAGAGCGGTTTATTTGACCTGTAAATACGAACGAAAACATGGGAAAACTTGCGTGGGCATGCTCTTTTTTGGAAGGCAGCAACGGGCTCAGTTTCTCGTTACTCAAAGTACCCCTTCCCGTAGCGGTCTACAGCTTGTCTATGCCTTATAGGTCTTATTTGCTCATATTGCGTCTACGATATTGGGTAGAAGGAGTGTAAAGTTCACTATAGGGGTGTTATATCATGTCTAGAAGGCTCTAATAACATTGAATCGTGTATTTAGAAGGTTTTCTGGAACTCCCGTAGCGGTCTACAGCTTGTCTATGCTTTATAGGTGTTATTTGCTCATATTGTGTCTACGATATTCACTATAGGGGTGTTATATCATGTCTAGAAGGCTCTAATAACATTGAATCCCGTATTTAGAAGGTTTTCTGGAACTCCCGTAGCGGTCTACACCTTGTCTATGCCTTATAGGTCTTATTTGCTCATATTGTGTCTACGATATTCACTATAGGGGTGTTATATCATGTCTAGAGGGCTCTAATAACATCAAATCTCGTATTTAGAAGGTTTTCTGGAACTCCCGTAGCGATCTACAGCTTGTCTATGCCTTATAGGTCTTATTTGTTCATATTGCGTCTACGATATCGGGTAAAAGGAGTGTAAAGTTCATTATAGGGCTGTTATATCATGTCTAGAGGGCTCTAATAACATCAAATCTCGTATTTAGAAGGTTTTCTGGAACTCCCGTAGCGGTCTACAGCTTGTCTATGCCTTATAGGTCTTATTTGCTCATATTGTGTCTACGATATTCACTATAGGGGTGTTATATCATGTCTAGAGGGCTCTAATAACATCAAATCCCGTATTTAGAAGGTTTTCTGGAACTAATGAACCGAGGGGTTACTATGTTGTATTGTTTCATTCTGTGCTGTTTGATACATAGTTTAGGGCAGGGGTGAGCAACCTGCGACCCGGGGGCCACATGCGGCACAACAAGTGTTTGAATGCGGCCCACCAGTTGCTATGCAAGTATTTCAACTTTTAACATACAAACTGGCAAAATGTAAAATTAAATGACATTAAATAAATTTAGATGAATAATTAAAGGAAAATTATAAGCGTAAAATATTGTGTGTGTTAAATATATGATAATATTTACCCACCCCTGGTTTAGGGACTAGATACGGCACAGTTTCACGTGTGGAAAAAAAAGCATATACCCTGGCCTTAATTAGTGGCGGTATCCCATGACACACAATCCCCAAATATGATGCATTGCTATACGCTACGGCATTATGTCATACAAAAGGTATTTTTTTTCCCTCAAAATTTTCACCCTTCTTCTTAAATAATCTTTGTATTTTCTTTTTATAATGAAACACAAGACTGGGCAAAGTGTATGAATCACAACAATAAATACTTGGAACCAGAGCCCAGAAGGAAGCTGACGTCATTGCAGCGCTCCAATGAATGCGTTGCTCAGATGTATTTTTTTTTCCTCAACATTTTCACCCTTCTTCTTAAATAATCTTTGTATTTTCTTTTCATAATGAAACACAAGACTGGGCAAAGTGTATGAATCACAACAATAAATACGTGCTGCTGTAATGTTGGAACCAGAGCCCAGAAGGAGGCTGACGTCATTGCAGCGCCCCAATTTTCACCCTTCTTCTTAAATAATCTTTGTATTTTCCTTTCCACTTCTAATTGTGGTTAAGAAGGAAGTCGGGTCTCGCATGCTTTAATCCTGCCCATTCTGGTTCTCACCGGGTCCTAACAAAAGAACAAGAAAGGGACTGTGTTGTGTGACCACAAGTCCAAGTTGTCAAAACACGATTTTTTTGGCCTCCAGCAGCGACTAATGAGTCAGTTCTCCGAGCCAAACCTCCAAATGACTTACATGTTCCTCTCTGGCTTGGCTAATAGCCGTCGTTTTTTTTTTTTTTTTTTCTAAATTCTTCTTTTTTTATTATTATTATTATTTTTCCTCGAACATTCCTGGAGCCTGTCTGTTATTTCAAGCTTGACAAGTTTCTCTCGGCTGTGATCTTCTTCTCTACAAGCGCTTCTTTCCCCCTCAGAGCTTGTTTCAGCAGGCGACAGGGCGATCTCGCATCTCCGAATGATGCTGACAGGTCTGGTCTCCGGTTGCCGTGGTAACCGGCTGCGATAAGACCCTAATCAAAGTCGACGCTGAATTCTAATACGGTTTCTGTTAAGCTTCATACGGTTCCCCGTTGTGGGGACAAGAAGAACCGGTGAACCAACCGTGGATGGGTTTGTGTCCTTCCTGTCAGGTCAAAATCAGGGATTGTGAGGAAGTATAGTTCCAATGGATGGAAGCTTGGTTAGCGTTTTTAATATACTCTATCCAGAAGGTCAACATGCTAACCAAATCATGATTGATGAAATGCAAAAAAAATGACAAATGAAGGTTTTAGCGTCACATTGGGGGGGAAAAAAACGTAAATTTACGATTTTTTAAAAAAGATTTTTGAGAATTTTGCCTTTATTCTCGTAATATATACTAATATATAGTGGTGTGTCAGTCGTGAACGAACGGGTCAAAAGAACTAGTTCTTTTTTGTGAACGGAATGAACAAGATCACCGCCCCAAAAAATACCCGTTCAGTATGTTCAGTTGCAAAAGCTTTTTTTTTTTTATGATTGGCAGGACAGTCAGTTCACCGTTCCTTTTGTGGGGGGCGGGACTATCTGCGTGCTTGCCTGTCTTATCCAATCGTTACGCCTCGTTCTGTGGGTGGGTGGGGTTAGCTGACTGAAAAATCGAGACCGAGAGATTGACCTCGTTCATTTTGTTCATAAAAAAGAACTAGTTATTTTGACCTGTTCGTTCATGACCGACTCACTAACTGTTGAGTCGGAACGAACGTGAACATGAGTGAACGACTCCACACAGCTGACCGGGTCTATGCACAGGGGGAGATTACAGGCTAATTGACGGAAATGAACGGATCTTTTTACTGAATCTTTTTTACACCACTAATACTGACTTTTTCTGGAATCTATTAATCCAAAAACTTTATTTGTTGTTTTGTTTGTTTGTTATATCACAAATCTTTGAAAAAAATATTTCAACTTATTGCGACTAAAATTTTGTTATTTTTTTATTGTCGCGCTGTTGAGTCGGAATGAACGTGAACATGAGTGAACGACTCCACACACAGGGGGAGATTACAGGCTAATTGACCGAAATGAACGGATCTTTTTACCGAATCTTTTTTACACCACTAATGCTGACTTTTTTGGAATCTATGAATCCAAAAAACTTTATTTGTTGTTTTGTTTGTTTGTTATATCACAAATCTTTGAAAAAAAATATTTCAACTTATTGCAACTAAATTTATTATTTTTTTTATTATTTTCTTCTCGTTGGAATGCAACTTTTTTCTTGTAATATATTGACTTTTCTTTTGAAAAATTTCCAGCTTCTCTAACTTTCTTTTTGTAATTTTGTTTCGCAATTATATATTAAATTAAATATTTTAATATTATAATGTCTTCTGCAGCCTAATTTTCCCCAAAAATATAACTTTATTTGTTATTTCTAATATCACAGATCTTGAAATAAAATGATTCAATATTTCAACTTAATGCCGTTATTTTTCCTCGTGATATTACAAGTTTATTTTTGTAAAATTACGACTTTTTCTTGTTCGTTACAAATGTTTTCTGTCAATATTTTGACTTTTTTTTTTTAGAAAGTGTCTCCAAACTTTTGACTGGTACCGTCTACATACTATTTATACAGCATATATGTTCACTTAATATAATTTTTCATGCGCATTCATCTCACTCATTTTGAAGCAGAGCACAGGGAGAACACGGAAAACTCAGGATCAAAGTTGCGCTATCCTCCCGTTCCGCTGTGCTGCCCGGCGAAAAAAAAAAAAAAACGTATTTGAAAGCATCGGTCGCCTGCGTCTGTCTTGATAAGAGCAGAAGGAAAAAAAATGGAGGTGGGGTGGGAAGAGGGGTGGGCGGGGGGTCGCACATCTGAAGACATCTGTGTTTGAACAGTCGGAAAACAATCAGTAGGAATACGCTCACGTTGACGACATCGGAGTCAAACACCTCAACAGGTCTGTGAACGCTCAGATGCTTTTTTTTTTTTTTTTTTTTTTAAAAACCTTGCTCAGATCAAAGCACAAAGAAGGAAGTCAATCTCCGTGTGCGTCGCTCAGGATGGATGAAAGCGAAACACGGAAAGTCAGCAACACGGAAAGTCGACTTGGCCGTACATACGAAAAAATTGGACCGTTTTTTCTCGTGTTTCCACATGCTTTACACGACTCGGCTTTCCGTCTATCCTGGTCTGGTTCTGGAAGCAGGAGGCTTGGCTCCACCCCCCCGCCCCTCCGCCCCCCCACTGTGGCCTTTTCTATTCAGCCATGTGCGTGCAGACCTGCAGGGCCCGCCGGGTCGAGGCTGTTTGTAAAGAAGTGCAGCATCAAGCATTCCGTCCAACACATCCTGAACTGCAGCTGGGCCTGACTATCACACGGACACACAACAAACAAAAGCATGCTTACCAAAGAAAGAGGAGGATTTATGGGGGGGGGGGTGTGGTGGGGGGGGGGGGGGGGGGGGGGGTTGATGTATGAGTGTACAAATATTTACTGCATTTCAAACATGTGTCCAGTTTTTTTTTTTTCATATATGACCATTTATGTGTGGAATAAAATGGCAATAATAGGATTTGCTTGTTGTGATGACTACCCGGAGGACAGAGCAGGAAGGACATAACAAGTTTTACGGTCTCAATAGACACTAACAAGACTCTTTTCACTCTTTTCAACGAGCGGCGGGTCCTGTCGTGCCCCATCCCCAGTGTGAGAAAACACATAAATTTGATAAATTGATACAAAAAAATTTAATAAACATCATTACTTTGAAAAAAATTTAATAAAAACTAATAATTAATATATAACACAACGAGTGGTGGGTCCTGTCGTGCCCCAGCCTCAGTGTGAGAAAACACACACATTTTTTTCTCTCCTTTTTGATACAAAAAAATTTAATAAATATCATTACTTCAAACAAAATTCAGTCGACAATTTAATAAAAACTAATAATTAATATATAACACAACGAGCGGTGGGTCCTGTCGTGCCCCAGCCCCAATGTGAGAAAACACACCAATTTTTTTCTCTCCTTTTTGATACAAAAAAATTTAAGAAACATCATTACTTTAAAAAAAAATTCAGTCAACAATTTAATAAAAACTAATAATTAATATATAACACAACGAGCGGTGGGTCCTGTTGTGCCCCAGCCCCAGTGTGAGAAAACACACCAATTTTTTTCTCTCCTTTTTGATACAAAAAAATGTAAGAAACATCATTACTTTAAAAAAAAAAATCAGTCAACAATTTAATAAAAACTAATAATTAATATATAACACAACGAGCGGTGGGTCCTGTCATGCCCCAGCCCCAGTGTGAGAAAACACACCAATTTTTTTCTCTCCTTTTTGATACAAAAATATTTAAGAAACATCATTACTTTAAAAAAAATCAGTCAACAATTTAATAAAAACTAATAATTAATACATTAAATAATATTAATAAATAACATGAAAAAATAATAAATACATGAATATTTTTAAATGAAATATTTTTAAGAACACAAGAAAAATATGGCAATACTAATTATTAATTTGTAAAAAAAATAGTACATACATATTTTAAAAAATAAACAAACAATAAAATTAACAATTTATGAATGAATACAATTAATTAATTAAAATGATAATTAAAATGTGTTGTCTGAACACAACGAGTGGCGGGTCCTGTCGTGCCCCAGCCCCAGTGTGAGAAAACACACCATTTTTTTTCTCTCCTTTATGATACAAAAAAATTTAAGAAATTATAAAAATTCAGTCAACAATTTAATAAAAACTAATAATTAATACATTAAATAATATTAATAAATAACATGAAAAAAAATAAATAAATACATAAATATTTTTAAATTAAATATTTTTAAGAACACAAGAAAAATATGGCAATAATAATTATTAATTTGTAAAAAAATAGTACATACATATTATTTAAAATAATAAAAAACAATACAATTAACAATGTATTAATTAATACAATTAATTAATTAAAATAATTTTGTTGTCTGAACACCACAGCTCAGGCATGTAATGAGTGAATGGACAGCCGTCACAGTACAAGAAGAAACGTCATATCTGAAAGGGGGGGGGGGTCCTGTTGTTGATAATCAGGAGATGGATTAATAAAGGTGCGAACTGCATGGTACCGCGTACATGCATATTGAATGCACGAGGGGGTTGGGGGGGGGGGTACTGAATGTTTCTCAGCTGTTCCACAACACACGTATTTCACAGACCACTGCTCCATTATCCGGGCGCATGTGACACCAGCTTTGTCGGCCCGGCTTCCTCGTTGCTTCATTGGACACAATTGGAGCGCGGCGGGAATAAAAAATGACGAGGAAGGATGCGGGAGCATCACGGCCCGGGAAATGTTATCTTTCCAGGACGTCGCACTCGCAGGCGCTCAGATCGTACTGTTCCTTTTTGTTGGACACCAAACCATGAACAGAACTTACAAAGATGAAGCACGACGTCGCTAACAAGCTTTTCATGAGAACGTGTAGCGGCTGGATGGTTACACGTATATACTAGTGTGTGTCTGCGCTAGCAAGGACAAAGTGTTCTTTACACTTTGAACTGGTCAGACTGGAGTGGGAGTACTTACTTACTTACTATGGAAAGGTGTTGCATTCACTATTTCTTATTCTCATTAGCGTCACGCATGAGCTGGAGCCTATCCCAGCGGGGCAACACAACTCAATCACAGAACACGGAGGCACAAACAAGTACTATTTATCAGATAAACACACCAGCGGGGTCGATGCCAAGATGCTAAAATGCTATAACGTCTCCTATGATGGGTAAAGGTGACTATAGGGGTGTTATTTTTTGTCTAGAGGGCTCTATAGATGCTAAAACGCGTATTTAGAAGGTTGTAAAAAGTCTTTCTATGTTTTATATGCCTTATTTTCTCTTATAACGTCTCCAATGATGGGTAAAGGTGACTATAGGGGTGTTATTTTATGTCTAGAGGGCTCTATAAATGTTAAAACATGTATTTAGAAGGTTGTAAAAAGTCTTTCTATGTTTTATATGCCTTATTTTCTCTTATAACGTCTCCAATGATGGGTAAAGGTCACTATAGGGGTGTTATTTTATGTCTAGAGGGCTCTATAAATGCTAAAACACGCATTTATAAGGTTGTAAAAAGGCTTTCTATGTTTTATATGTCTTATTTTCTCTTATAACGTCTCCTATGATGGGTAAAGGTGACTATAGGGGTGTTATTTTATGTCTAGAGGGCTCTATAAATGCTAAAACGTGTATTTAGACGGTTGTAAAAAGGCTTTCTATGTTTTATATGTCTTATTTTCTCTTATTATGTCTATTATATTGGGTAATAGGAGTGTAAAGGTGACTATAGGGGTGTTATTTCATGTCTGGAGGGCTCTATAAATGCTAAAACACGTATTTAGACGGTTGTAAAAAGGCTTTCTATGTTTTGTATGTCTTATTTTATCTTATAACATCTCCTATGATGTGTAAAGGCAACTATAGGGGTGTTATTTTATGTCTAGAGGGCTCTATAAATGTTAAAATGCGTATTTAAAACGTTTTAAACAGGCTTTCTATGTTTCATATATCTTATTTTCTCTTATAAGATCTACTATGATTGGTGATAGGAGAGTAAAGGTGACTATATGGGTGTTATTTCATGTCTAGAGGGCTCTATAAATGTTAAAACACGTTTTAAACAGGCTTTCTATGTTTCATATATCTTATTTTCTCTTATAACGTCTCCTATGATGGGTAAAGGTGACTATAGGGGTGTTATTTTATGTCTAGAGGGCTCTATAAATGCTAAAACGCGTATTTAGACAGTTGTAAAAAGGCTTTCTATGTTGTATATATCTTATTTTCTCTTATAACGTCTACTATGATGGGTAATAGGAGAGTAAAGGTGACTATAGGGGTGTTATTTCATGTCTAGAGGGCTCTATGAATGTTGAAACGCGTATTTAAAACGTTTTAAACAGGCTTTCTATGTTTCATATATCTTATTTTCTCTTATAACGTCTCCTATGATGGGTAAAGGTGACTATAGGGGTGTTATTTTATGTCTAGAGGGCTCTATGAATGCTAAAATGTGTATTTAGACGGTTGTAAAAAGCCTTTCTATGTTTTATATGTCTTAATTTCTCTTATTATGTCTACTATATTGGGTAATAGGAGTGTAAATGTGACTATAGGGTTGTTATTTCATTGCGAGAAGGCTCTAATAGTGTTAAAAAATGATATAAAAGGATTTCTATAGATTATATGTCTTATTTTCTCATATTATGTCAACTATATTGGGTAATAGAAGGGTAAACATGACTATAGGGGTGTTATTCAATGTCTGGAGGGCTCTAATAATGGCAAAAAAGTATATTTAGAAGGTCTTAAACAGGTTTTCTGTGATGTATATGTTTTATTTTCTATTCTAATGCCTACTATAGGTTTAAAGGACTAATGTAATTCAAGGCAGGTATAATTGAAGATGCGAAGACAAAATTGTGGGCCAAAACTGCTTAAAGCTTTAATTAATTTAATTAAAAATGGTGAATAATTCTGCACAAGCAAACACATTTTCTACATAGCTAACAAAGACGCATCTCTCCCGTGCAGCTGTCGGGACATAAAATGGTGTCAGGCCTTTTGCACCGTCCTCAGGTTTGTCAAATCAGCTCCAGGCATCCATGCTGACCTTTGCACTTTGACCCCTGCGGCTTCCTTACTTGTATTCCCTTGTAACTGTACCCTCCCGCACACACTCGCCACCACCGACACGCCCTCGCGCACAAACACAGATGGCCCCCGATGGCATCGAGGAGACCCCGACTCAACCCACCCCCGATGCACTCTGCCCCGGCACCTTTATAATTAATGGGGCGGCCCCGCACCGGGCAGGAAATCAAGGAAGTTGTGCGCTCATAAATACAGAAACCACAATAAAAATTTAATATGCTTAAAATGCAGTCGTGATATTCCAAACGGAGGTAGACGGAGATGTGCTGTGTGGCGTTTAGTGTCTGATTTGTTTACATTTTTGCACGCCATTATGTCTCCCGAGCGGCGGTGCGCTAAAGAAAAGGAAAGCCATCACCATGGAAGTGACAATGAACATCATAAAAGGGGTCCAAGAGAGGCGACATGCACAAATAAACGTTATTCAGGATAAATATGATTAAATGCTAACAAATGCTTAAGCGGTCATGGATTCAAACCACTAGCACTTCCTGTCAATGAGAAAATGTCACAAAAACAAGCCACTACTCCGAGATTAGCCGTTAATAGGTTCATAAAATAATATATTTTCCTCCTCAAACATTGTCTACCTGGCAACTAACGTTAGCCAATGTGCTAAATATCACTGGAATGGTAGCCAAAACTGCAAAATTTCGCGTTTTTCATTATGATGCATTCATTTCATGCATGACGGTGTGGTTTTTACAATGGTATCTGAGGATTACTGTTATATGCTGTGATGTAATAACCTGAAAATTAAAAATAACCATGAAAATTTGCAGCTTTTTGGTCAAAATACTATTTTTATGATTGTTTTTTCTGTGAAAAAGTGACTTTTTATGATGACTGTTTGGTGGTAGACTGGTCAATACATATTGACATATAAGTGAAGTGTAGTACTCCGGCCACTAGATGGCAGTAATGACACAAAACCTTTAGTGACGCGCCATACCACTTATTTTTTTTTATAAATTATCTATTATTTATCTATATGGAAATGGTATTTTAAACTTATTTTAAACTTATTATTCATTATTAAGATTAAGCATGAAAACTTTATTTGCAATTCACACATGCGCACGGATTTTAAGGCAGGAAGAGCCGGTATCGTTGTATCGTATTCCAGTATCGGTTTGTCATTAGTTAGCTGACATTACGTTAGCTTACACGGCAGGAAGTTATAAAGTCAGTCGTTGGGTGTCCGGTGTGATAGAGTGGAAACAAAAGTGGTAAGTTTTGTATTTTCTTCAGTTCTTTTTTCTTAAGTTAAGTATTTCTTACGTTAAGAAATACATACGAGGCTAACTGGTTAGCTTGCTATCTAGCTAGCTGACTTAGCTAGCTAGCTGGCTAGCTAGCGGTGTGCTAGCTGTCTCGAGTCCAACACGATAAACGTTACATATTAAAACAATGAATATTGAGTGTAAATACGGCTTCATATGTGTTGTTTCATGCTTACGTAGCTCTAATGATGTAACAAAACATATTTAGAAAGCCATAAACAGTTTTTTTGTGCTCTAACTACGAAATTATTCAATTTATTAATATGTAATCCTATATCGCGGACATATGTTTAACGCCATCTTGTCTGGGACTAATTAATCGCCGTAAACGAGGGACCGACTGTATTAGAATATGATGACAATATGAACAAAACAGCAACAAATTAGGAGTGACAACGATTAATCTACTGATTAATACTACTGATATCGTCACATAGCATTCCCTGGATAGATCAAGTTTGTATTCATTCCAGAAATGGAAAAAAAGAAAGAGTGGAAAAGTACTCACCGAAAATCCAGCCCAAAACGGGCATGAGTGTCGAACCCTGGGTGATGTGGTGAGCGCCAGAGCCGCAAAGCTGACGGCCAGGATGAGGCTCCCCAGTACCATCTGAGACACCCCGAGAGCCAGCATGATCCGGGTCCGAGTCCGGTATTCCCTCAGCCGGGAGAGGCTGCGGGACAGCGACGCCGGGCTTAGGGAGCCCTGGCCGCTGATCCCCGCCCGGGGCAGCGCATTCACCGGCATTGTCCTTCCTAAGAAACGAATCGGTCAAGAGATGCGGACGCGCCCGCAGGAGGGGAGGAAGAAGAATCGGCGACAGTGGAGGTCAGAGCCGGATGGGGACGTTCTCCATCGGGATCAATCCATTCCTTGTATTGTCACACTGCTGCCATGCTGGAACCCACCACACTGCAGCCTCCGCTCCGGATGACGGAAGCCCGCGTGTGTGCATGAAGGAGGTGGACCCCGGTCCTGGAACGAAGAACCGAAGATCCGCAGTGGTCAACCTGCAAACGGTATGCACACTTACTACTATGCTGATGGAGGAGGGGGGGTATGTGGGGGTGTGTGTGTGGGGGGGGGGGGGGGGGGGGGGGTCGCGTCAGAAAAGCTGCACCTGATTTGTTAGCGCTAGGACCGGACGATACGGTATATTTTGGTATCGATTCGATACCAAGTACATATGTAGCAATTAGTGCAACATCGATACTGATACCGAAGCTTTTCGATTCATCGTTAAATGATTGTGTGATTATTTTGCCTTTAATTGTTGATGATTATTATTCTTATAGTCACAGACTACAAATATCCATGATTAGAAAACTATAACTATGACTATTATTATGCTAATAATATTAACATAATAACTTTTTAACCCCCCAAAACGCTCCTCGTGTCCATTTGCATTGATATAAAATATAATAAGAAAACTGGTATTGTTACAATTAAACGTCAGTATCTATCCGTTACTGGTATCGTTAGCATCGGTATTTGAATCGATCCGCCCACCTCTCGTTTTAGCACCGCTGATAATGACAAGGGGGGCCGCGTGGGAGCTCCACGGAATATTTTTTCGTGTCAGGAAACATGGACATACAAAGTGTAGATGCTACGTGATGGTGTTTTTTTAGATGTTGTTAAAAGGACAGAATGTTTTTAAAATAATAATAATAATAATAATGTGTCGTATTGACCAGTTTGTGATTCGCTGACGCCATCTTGCGGCCACAAGTGGCTAGCAACCGCTGAAGGACACGTGCCAATTGGATAAGATCTAAAATGAGTAAATAATTAAGTTTATAAAAATTCCTGCACAATATAAATAATGTATGAATAATATAACAACTACTGAAATATTTTATTAAATTAAATGTATTATGTGTATGTATTTTATACACACAAAACAGGCTAAAAACAATTTAAATATGCAAAGAAGTTAGTAAAAGGTAACAGGTTTTGTTTTTTTGTTGTACTTTTTGTATGTGCCACAAATGGCCCCCCAAGCTACACTTTTGACACCACTGCTATATATATTAAAATAAGTAAATAAATGAATTAATCTGGGGTGTCCAAAATACCGCCTGCAAAAATGGGGAAAATACAGCAAAAAGGCACAATGGATTGGATAAGATCTTATCTATCTAAAATGAGTAAATAATTAAGTTTATAAAAATTCATGCACAATATAAATAATGTATAAATAATACAACAACTACTGAAATATTTTATTAAATTAAATGTATTATGAGTATGTATTTTATACACACAAAACAGGCTAAAAACCAATTTAAATATGCAAAGAAGTTATACAGTATATACTTCAGTAAAAGGTAAGGTTTTTTGTTGTACTTTTTGTATGTGCCACAAATGGCCCCCAAGCTACACTTTTGACACCACTGCTATATATATTAAAATAAGTAAATAAATGAATTAATCTGGGGTGTCCAATATACCGCCTGCAAAAATGGGGAAAATACAGCAAAAAGGCACAATGGATCTATCTAAAATGAGTAAATAATTAAGTTTATAAAAATTCCTGCACAATATAAATAATGTATAAATAATATAACAACTACTGAAATATTTTATTAAATTAAATGTATTATGTGTATGTATTTTATACACACAAAACAGGCTAAAAACCAATTTAAATATGCAAAGAAGTTATACAGTATATACTTCAGTAAAAGGTAAGGTTTTTTGTTGTACTTTTTGTATGTGCCACAAATGGCCCCCAAGCTACACTTTTGACACCACTGCTATATATATTAAAATACGGAAATAAATGAATTAATCTGGGGTGTCCAACATATGCCTGCAAAAATGGGGAAAATACAGCAAAAAGGCACAATGGATCTAAAATAGTAAATAATTAAGTTTATAAAAATTCCTGCACAATATAAATAATGTATAAATAATATAACAACTACTGAAATATTTTATTAAATTAAATGTATTATGTGTATGTATTTTATACACACAAAACAGGCTAAAAACCAATTTAAATATGCAAAAAGGCACAATGGAAAATGTAGAAAAAATGTTAGCTAAAACATGTAAAATGACCCAAGTCAAAAATAAAAAATTTTTAAAATATATTTTTTTGCAGATATTTTCTTTATTGTCTTGTAAAATGTCGCTAAAAAAAAAAAAAAAAAAACATAACAAAAATTTTTATTTCACAGTGCAGAATAAGACATCTTTGGCAAATATTACTTTAAAAAAATGTTTATTTATTAATACAGTGGTATGCTTAAAATTGTGTTGCAGAGGAGGGGAGAGAAAAAAAAACAACTCAGCCACACGTGAAGAGCTAATAATAACCAATGAAAGCTGTGTTAAGTCTAAAAAAAAAAAAAAAAAAATAATAAAATGGTTCTGGTGTGCCAGACATGAATTATGATCGATTAGTACAAAAATACATTTAAGGGCACACAGTACAGCATTCAGTATCACAAGTCAGTGAGGTGGGGGGGGGGTATATTCCGGGGGGAGCACACACTTGTAAAAGAACACATTTGTCCATGTATTTCAGCCCCGAGCACTTGACAAAATCCTTAAAAAGACAGTAACCGTTTGTGTGTGTGAATGCGTCGGTAGAAAAAGCTGTGATGTAGTATTGTCAGGTTCCAAGGTACAAAGATAAGCACGCGTCTTTTGTCGCTCGTCCACTTTTTTTCCCCCCCCAAAAACACGTTTTTGCTAGGTTTTATACAAAAAGAAATACTTAAAAAAACAAAAGTTCATTTACAAATAAAAGAACCAAGGCAATACGCTAGCTTTATTTATTTATTTATGTATTTATTTATTTACAGCCTGTCTTCTTCTTCTTCTTCTTCTTCTGTGGGTGTTTTTTTTATATGAAGTAATGCATAGGAACCTACACACGTTATCCCCGTTTGAACGCCGCCGTATTTGCCGAGACGACCGAATTGACTACAAAAACCACACTACACAAGTTATATTATAAATTATTGTTTTATGAAAAAAAAAAAATAAACGTGAATAATTCAGATAAGGCATCACTGCTTATTATGTGTGAATGCAAAAGTGCAAAAAAAAAAAAAACCGACGACGCCAGAGTAAAAACGTGAGGAAGCAAACGGAGTAGGCCGTTGTAGACCTGAGTAGAAGAACATGCATAGATCTCCCTCGGCCCCCCCCCGGGAGGAGGAGGAGGAGGACAGAGAAGAAGAAGTCAAGCTACGTAGATCTGGCTTGGAGACAAGGCGCAAGTACAGGAAGTGGAAAGAATATTTGCCTAGCGTTTATATTCAGTCACCCCAACTGACAAATAGCGAGAGAACCGAGGAGTAAAAAAATTCTTCATATACGTGTTTTTTTTTTTCTCTCTAAACTATATATACCGTATGCATATATATAGCATAAATACGCTGGGAAAACATGGCGGCTGCTGACGCCGCTCACGTAAAAACTTTGTTGTGAGAGTATATATACTAGTATATAATCATATATATACTATATATAATCAGGGGGGTTAGCATAGCATGCATCGGTGGTTTCATTTCACATCAAGACTTCATTTTTTTTTGGGGGGGGGGGGGGGGGGCATTTACATCTTCAGTGCATGGGATCTTCTTCAGCCCCCCCGTCGCACCCGTCGGCTTAAAAGTGGTCGATGAGAACAGAAACGCAGTTGGCCCCCACCATGTAGTTTGGGTCCCCCGGTAGGGACTTGTTCTGCCAGCTTTTGGGGTCACCTGAGAGGAAGAGAAAAAAGGGGGGGGTCAGATTGAGTCCATAGCATATCTATGCTTTTATAACAATAATAACTTAATAATAGACACAACATATGAATATTATTAAGATTAGAAATAGAGGGAGGAGCATCCGTTAGCAAAGAAAGCGAAGACGTCAAAAGAAAGTCGCAAGCCGGACCAGAGACCGGGGGCCCCCACGACCCCGCAGTAAGAGGATTAGCACACACAGCCCCCCCCCCCAATAATCCTTCTGCTTATTCAGCGGGACAAAAACGGAGGCGAGCCCGCGAGTCCCATTCAGCACCGCCACGTCTCATCCTTATAATATGAGGCTAATTAACGGCTAATCCCGACGACCACTCCCAAAGTCACCACTCTCCTTGAAGAGAGTGGGCGGCTTTACAGGCGGCGGCGTCACCATTTTGATGCGTCATTCGGCAAGGAAGCAGGAAGACATTTCGGTAGCAAACGTGCACGATTTGGTAAACAACACCTAGCCAAATATGGCGGCAATCAATGGAGGACTTTTGGAAGTTCTTCAGGATAGGATTTGGGTGGCTGTGCCAGGGAGGAACATGCATGATTATGTAATTATTATTATTATTATTATTATGATGGAAGGGAATGGTGTCCATGTTCATGTAGAGCCAAGCAGATGCATGCACGTATGATATGATATATATGATATATGATATGATAGCAAAGAAGCCAAGCTCAGTCATTGGGTGAACTCATTGGGTAGCAGTTAACACAGGGGTGTCCAAAGTGGGCCAGGGGGCTTTTTCCGGCCCACAGCTCGTTTTTAATTGCCCCCCAGTCTATTATAAAAATTATCATTTAACAAGAAAAAATATATTTAAAAAATATTATTTAAAAATATATAAAATATATTTAAAAATATATAATATATTTATGTATTAAATATATTAAATAAATAATACAATATTATATATATTATATATTAAATATATTAAATAAATATATTTAATGATAATTATATATTTAAAAAAACAGCCAAAAAAAATGTCAATAGTTATTTTCCCCCCCAAAAATACAAATAATGTATTTCTATTAGCAGAAAGTTAGGGTATAAAATATCACAAGGAGTAAAATTTACAAGACTAAAGTTTAAATAGTTCTTATAAAAATTATCATTTAACAAGAAAAAATATATTTAAAATATATAAAATAAATTATTAAAAATTATATATAAAATATATTAAAAATATATAATATGATATTTATATATTAAATATATAATATATAACATATGTATATATTAATATATATTCTATATATTAAATACATATATCAAATATATTTAATGATAATTATATATTAATAAAACAGCCAAAAAAATGTCAATAGTTATTTTCCCCCCCAAAAATGCAAATAATGTATTTCTATTAGCATAAAGTTAGGGTATATAATATCTATAATAATTTGTAATTGTTTTAAATGTAAATTTAATCCGAATGAAGTCCAAATTATGAGGAAAACTCTTGTCATTTTAGTAGGTTGAAATATACTTCTAAAAAGTCATATTAGAAAATGAAATTGGAAATAAAATCTAAATAATAAAAAAATAAAATAATAAGTAATAAAAAAAATATTACAAGGAAAAACCCTACAATTATTATTTCAGAAGGAAGTTGAAATATTTGGTTAAAAAAAAAAAGCAATAAGAATGCAAAGGCATTAATATGAATAAAATACTTTTTTTTTTTGTGGCCCTTGCTGGGGGTAGTTTGGACACCCCCGGGTGTAAACATGGTGAATCATGTCAGGTGAGTTTAGAAGGGAAGTAAAACAAACATGTTGATGTGAATCTTAAATAAAACATCTACTCAAGCAGGAAATGGGAAATTAGGTGGAGCGGAATGAAAAGGTCAAGCGGATGAAACTAAAGCCATCATGATACAAAAGGACAGATTTTTTTTCCTCAAGATGGATTTGTTGAGTAAACTATCTTATTTTGTTTAAGAATAAGAATCCACCTGGAGGAGAAATGATCCAGCCCAAACCACCCAGAAGAACTGAGAGAGCGCAGCGTACCCGACGAGGAGTCGGAGGATTTTAGAGCAAAAGACCAACCATCAGGGGTCATTGACGCACAGTGAGGTAAGCGTAGCTCCACGGGCTTCAAAAACTTGAGGCCGTGAGGTCCACACATCACCAGTGGGCTCAGCAGAGTCTCCCCTGAAACAAAGACAAGCAAAGACCAAATGAACGCCAGTGGAAACCATCTGGACCACAACAAATCATCATCTACATCACAGGTGTCCAAAGTATGCCCCGGGGGCCATTTACGACCAGAACTGTTTTTATTGGCCACTGATACATTCTAAACATAATTTAAAAACACACTAAAAAAAACAGGAGAAAAAAACCTAATCCTCTCACTTAATGTGGAAGTGGTAATTTTTTTGGTTTCTCTGCCCTTCTTCCCCATTTGGTTTCAAACACTTTCTTAACTTACATAAAATGGCGAGGCTAACTAGTTAGGCTAACACTAAAAAAACAGGAGAGAAAAAAACTAATCCTCTCACTTAGTGTGGAAGTGGTATTTTTTTTGTTTCTTTGCCTTTCTTCCCCATTTGGTTTCAAACGCTTTCTTAACTTACATAAATTGGGGAGGCTAACAAGTTAGCTCACAAGCTTGCTATGCTAGCAGTTATGTCCCTGCAGTGATCTCGAAGCCTGCACAGTGTCATGTAAATAAATACATCTACATCACAGGTGTCCCAAGTATGCCCCGGGGGCTATTTATGACCAGACCTGTTTTTTATTGGCCAGTGATACATTCTAAACATATAATTTAAAAACACACTAAAAAAACAGGGGCGAAAAAAAACTCATTTAGTGTGGAAGTGGTAATTTTTTGGTTTCTCTGCCCTTCTTCCCCAATCGGTTTCAAACGCTTTCTTAACCTACATAAAATGGGGAGGCTAACTAGTTAGGCTAACACTAAAAAAACAGGAGAGAAAAAAAAAATAATCCTCTCACTTAGTGTGGAAGTGGTAATTTTTTGGTTTCTTTGCCTTTCTTACCCATTTGGTTTCAAACGCTTTCTTAACTTACATAAATTTGGGAGGCTAACTAATCCTCTCACTTAGTGTGGAAGTGGTAATTTTTTGGTTTCAAACGCTTTCTTAACTTATATAATTTGGGGAGGCTAACTAGTTATCTCACGAGCTTGCTATGCTAGGAGTTATGTCCCTGCAGTGATCTCGAAGCCTGCACAGTGTCATGTAAACAAATACATCTACATCACAGGTGTCCAAAGTATGCCCCGGGGGCCATTTACCACCAGACCTGTTTTTTATTGGCCAGTGATACATTCTAAACATATCATTTAACAACACTCTCATTTAGTGTGGAAGTGGTATTTTATTGGTTTCTTTGCCTTTCTTCCCCAATCGGTTTCAAACGCTTTTTTAACTTACATAATTTGGGGAGGCTAACTAGTTAGCTCACGAGCTTGCTATGCTAGCAGTTGTGTCTCGTGATCTCGTAGCCTGTACAGTGTCATGTAAACAAATACATCTACATCACAGGTGTCCAAAGTATGCCCCGGGGGCCATTCACGACCAGACCTGTTTTTTATTGGCCAGTGATACATTCTAAACATATCATTTAACAACACTCTCATTTAGTGTGGAAGTGGTATTTTATTGGTTTCTTTGCCTTTCTTCCCCAATCGTTTTCAAACGCTTTTTAACTTACATAATTTGGGGAGGCTAACTCGGTAGCTCACGGGCTTGCTATGCTAGCAGTTGTGTCCCTGCACAGTGTCATGTAAACAAATAATTATATGTATAATAGCAATAGTAATAATAGTGTAAAAGTGACTATAGGGGGCTGCACGGGCGGTTAGTGCGCAGGCCACACATGCTAGGAGACCCGGGTTCGATTCCGGTTTCATGCTAGGTGAATTGGCGACTCCAAAGTGTTTTGTCTTTAAACGTCTCAGCATGGGTTGGTTTCAAACATGTAGAAGTGTCTTTGGCTTTTTCAGTGTATATCCGTACATGCAGCTGAACACCAACTCCAGTCAGTGAACGCACCACGTCCACCACAATCCCTAACCGTTTACCTTTCTCCTTGTCAAGCGGAGGCAGGATGCTGTTGTCCCGGCAGACCTTGAAGTAGATCTCCTGCTCCACGCCTTCGGGGATGGCGCCCTGCGGGATGATGATGCTGACCCCCGTCTCGATGGAGCTCAGGACCCCGCCGTTGCAGTTGAAGATGCCCCGAGCCGTCGCCACCACCGTGTGGCCCTCATCTTCTTCCTCGTCATCCTCCAGGGCGCTCGGGCTGAAAAGGCAGCGATGCTCACGACCACGACGAGGCGACTCTTATCCCCGATTGGACCCACCGAGGTGGGTGCTTACCTGACCGGGATGGCTTTGGGAACGGCGTTGATGCTGTTGTGCTGGTACTTGGAGCGATTGTCCATCGTACGCGTGAACGTGTCCAGGCCGCTGTCGTGGTCCGTGTTGTGGGTCTGGGGGGGCTTGACTGGGCTGCCACTCTGTTCAAGACAAAATAATTATCATTTACAGTACTTTTTTACGTCTTTTACAGTAAGACTTCCGACATTCCCAATTCCGGTGTCTTACCTTTGCGGCCACATCTGCTTTGTCATTGGGCAGAAGGTTGTGGTTGAATTTGGGACTGTCGAACTTGCGCTCGAACGGCCTGGCAGAGGTGGTGTACGGTTTGGGCACGTAGCGGTTGTAGCTAGATGCTGGTGGAGCGCCGCTGCTGGTGACGGTTTTCGGAGGCTGTTCGCTGGTGCCGTTAACCGGAGACTTCTCGGCAAAGTTCTTGTGAGGCAGGAAGTTGCTCTGGACAGTGTCGGGCTTGGCTAGCGTGGGCGGGAATCGGACACGTGTGTTTATACGAAGTCATTAGCTCGTCGGGATTCGTCTTTTACCTTCGCTTGAGGGCTTGGGCAGTGTGGCTGGTGGCAGGGAGGGGGTCAGCTGGGGAACCGGCTCATATCGTTTCTCCGCCGGACTCGGTTTCTCCACGGATTCCGTTCTGTTAGCACAGGAGTAAGATCATCAGTGTCAGTTCCAAAAGACTTGGAGTTGCCAAGGAACAGCCTCCAAAATTCCACAACTCACCTGGAGATGTTGTGCGCTGTTTGTGCTTGAGCTTGAGGTTTTGCGGGGCCAGTCTGGAGCCTGTCAAAGTAAGAGAGCTGCTTCCTGTAGTAGTCCTCGTCCTCATCGGGGTCGTAATGGTTGGAACGCACGATGTCGTCAGCCACTTTGGACTGAGGCTTCTGAGGCTCGGGGACTCTGGGAAGGGGAGCAGGGGGGTCAGGACAGTGCAGTGCTTAGTAGGAATTAGATCATTCTTTTTCTTAGGAATGGAACATGTTGACATGACATGACATTTTTGATCTCCGTCTGAGGAGCGATGAGCTGTCTAAAACTAGCTTAGCTGAGTCGAGCGGGAAAAAAAAAATCTCCTCTCATTCAGTGTGGAAGTGGTAAATTTTTTTTGCGTCTTTGTCCTCTTTCCCCACTCTGTTTCCCGCCTTCTAGAGATGACACTTTTTGATCTCCGTCTGAGGAGCGATGAGCTGTCTAAAACTAGCTTAGCCGAGTCAAGCGGGAAAAAAAAATTCTCCTCTCATTCAGTGTGGAAGTGGTACATTTTTTTGCGTCTTTGTCCTCTTTCTCCACTCTGTTTCCTGCCTTTCAAAAGATGACACTTTTTCATCTCTGTCTGAGGAGCGATGAGCTGTCTAAAACTAGCTTAGCCGAGTCGAGCGGGGAAAAAAAAATCTCCTCTCATTCAGTGTGGAAGTGGTACATTTTTCGGCGTCTTTGTTTTCTTTCCCCACTCTGTTTCCCGCCTTTCTAGCAATGACACTTTTTGATCTCCGTCTGAGGAGCGATGAGCTGTCTAAAACTAGCTTAGCTGAGTCGAGCGGGAAAAAGAAAATCTCCTCTCATTCAGTGTGGAAGTGGTAAATTTTTTTTGCGTCTTTGTCCTCTTTCCCCACTCTGTTTCCCGCATTCTAGAGATGACACTTTTTGATCTCCGTCTGAGGAGCGATGAGCTGTCTAAAACTAGCTTAGCCGAGTCAAGCGGGAAAAAAAATTCTCCTCTCATTCAGTGTGGAAGTGGTACATTTTTTTGCGTCTTTGTCCTCTTTCTCCACTCTGTTTCCTGCCTTTCAAAAGATGACACTTTTTCATCTCTGTCTGAGGAGCGATGAGCTGTCTAAAACTAGCTTAGCCGAGTCGAGCGGGGAAAAAAAAATCTCCTCTCATTCAGTGTGGAAGTGGTACATTTTTCGGCGTCTTTGTTTTCTTTCCCCACTCTGTTTCCCGCCTTTCTAGCAATGACACTTTTTGATCTCCGTCTGAGGAGCGATGAGCTGTCTAAAACTAGCTTAGCCGAGTCGAGCGGGAAAAAAAAAATCTCTCATTCAGTGTGGAAGTGGTACATTTTTGCGTCTTTGTCCTCTTTCCCCACTCTGTTTCCCGCCTTTCTAGCAATGACACCTTTTGATCTCCGTCTGAGGAGCGATGAGCTGTCTAAAGCTAGCTTAGCCGAGTCGAGCGGGGAAAAAAAATTCTCCTCTCATTCAGTGTGGAAGTGGTACATTGTTTTTCATCTTTGTCCTCTTGCCCCACTCTGTTTCCCGCCTTTCTAGAGATGACACTTTTTGATCTCCGTCTGAGGAGCGATGAGCTGTCTAAAACTAGCTTAGCCGAGTCGAGCGGGGGAAAAAAAATCTCCTTTCATTCAGTGTGGAAGTGGTATTTTTTTTGTGTCTTTGTCCTCTTTCCCCACTCTGTTTCCTGCCTTTCAAAAGATGACACTTTTTCATCTCCGCCTGAGGAGTGATGAGCTGTCTAAAACTAGCTTAGCCGAGTCGAGCGGGGGAAAAAAATTCCTCTCATTCAGTGTGGAAGTGGTACATTCTTTTTGCGTCTTTGTCCTCGTTCCCCACTCTGTTTCCCGCCTTTCTATAGATGACACTTTTTGATCTCCGTCTGAGGAGCGATGAGCTGTCTAAAACTAGCTTAGCCGAGTCGAGCTGGAAAAAAAAATTCTCCTCTCATTCAGTGTGGAAGTGGTACATTTTTTTGCGTCTTTGTCCTCTTTCCCCATTCTGTTTCCCGCCTTTCTAGAGATGACACTTTTTGATCTCCGTCTGAGGAGCGATGAGCTGTCTAAAACTAGCTTAGCCGAGTCGAGCGGGAAAAAAAAATTCTCCTCTCATTCAGTGTGGAAGTGGTACATTTTTTTGCGTCTTTGTCCTCTTTCCCCACTCTGTTTCCCGCCTTTCTAGCAATGACACTTTTTGATCTCCGTCTGAGGAGCGATGAGCAGTCTAAAACTAGCTTAGCTGAGTCGAGCGGGAAAAAAAAAATCTCCTCTCATTCAGTGTGGAAGTGGTACATTTTTTTGCGTCTTTGTCCTCTTTCCCCACTCTGTTTCCCGCCTTCTAGAGATGACACTTTTTGATCTCCGTCTGAGGAGCGATGAGCTGTCTAAAACTAGCTTAGCCGAGTCAAGCAGGAAAAAAAAAATCTCCTCTCATTCAGTGTGGAAGTGGTACATTTTTTTGCGTCTTTGTCGTCTTTCCCCACTCTGTTTCCCGCCTTTCCAGAGATGACACTTTTTGATCTCCGTCTGAGGAGCGATGAGCTGTCTAAAACTAGCTTAGCCGAGTCGAGGGGGGGAAAAAAAATCTCCTCTCATTCAGTGTGGAAGTGGTACATTTTTTTGCGTCTTTGTCCTCTTTCCCCACTCTGTTTCCCGCCTTTCTAGCGATGACACTTTTTGATCTCCGTCTGAGGAGCGATGAGCTGTCTAAAACTAGCTTAGCCGAGTCGAGCGGGAAAAAAAAATTCTCCTCTCATTCAGTGTGGAAGTGGTACATTTTTTTGCGTCTTTGTCCTCTTTCTCCACTCTGTTTCAAACACTTAAGTCAATTTGAGAGGCTAACTGCCTAGCTCGCTAGCATAGCCCCCACAATGTGATGTAAACAAAGAAAAATAGCATTGTAAAGGTGACAATAGGGGTGTTATATCATGTCTACAGGGCTCTAATAATGTTAAAAGCCGTATTTAGAAAGTAGTAAACAGGTTTTCTGTGTTCCTACTTTGTGGAAAATTCACTTATCACCAACTAACCTCGATAAATGAGGGATTACCTAAAATAGCATTAAAAAAATGCTTACCTATTGTAGCTCTTTTCCGAGTCCAGGTTGCTCAAAGAATTAGCTTTTGGGATGATTCCCCCGGCTTTCAGGGGTAAATCTGTTCCCTGTGGAAAGGGAAAGGGACATCTGGGATTAGTACCTGGGATTATGACGCGGAAATGACAAAACGCACGGCAAAATCATTTACCCTGTTCCCGGATAAATCCCCCACATCTCTGGCACGGTCCACGGACACGGAGCGCTTGTTCTCAAACATCGTCACCCTCGTCAGGACCGACTGCGGCCGCATGGCGGGGTCATCCTCGTTTCTGGCAGTGTCGGGCTTCGGAGCGTCCACGGGGGAAGGCGAGGTTGCATCCGTTTTGGAAGCGGGCGCGGCGCCGGTGTGGGAGTTGACGGGAACGGCGTCGTACTGCTGAGGTTTGTAGCCTTTCTGTTGTTGCGTGGGGCCGTGGTTGTACGCCGGACGCTGGCCGCCGGGCGAACGGGTGGCGGAAGGGTACGACGTTAAGTGAGAATCCTGGTTGTAGTGCATGTCGTGTCCGGGGGACAAGGGTGGAAGATCATCGTAGCGTGCGGGTCCCGACGACGTGGGTTTACCGTAACGAGGCCGCCCGTCAAATCCCTGCTGAGGTGGAGCGTCGTCGTAGCGGAGCGGAGGGGCGTACTGAGAGTCGAGGCCGTCGCTGTATGGCAGTCGGGGGTTGTAACCCTGGGAGTTGGCAGTGGCGTGCGTCTGGCCGTAGGGGCTCCACTGTTGCTGGTCATAATGAGGCTCGTTGTTCTCAAAGGGCGGCTGGGAGTCGTAATCGCGGTACTTTGGTTCCGGGTAACCGCCGTCGTAGCGATTGGGCGGGTGGTCATAATCTCTGTACGGCTGCTGGTCAGGGTGGTAGCCCTGCTGGGGGTTGTAATTGCCGGCTTTTGTGGCGGGACCGGGTCTCCCGGTGCCGTCCGGGCTGTACGGATCTTTCGGAAACATCTACAAATACACAACAAAACACCAGGTTAGCGCCGTCGCTAACATGTAGCACGTACAATAACATGATTTATGAAAGGGTGAAGAAACGGAGAGTATCAAAACAAGTCGGCGAAATTAATTACAGAAGAGGAAACGAGTGAGGAAAGACCTGCAATAGAGAAACTGAGAGGGAGGAGTTACTGGTCAGGTTATAAATAAATTTTAATTAAATTTTAAATATCACAAAAATACACTGTACTTCAAAATGAAAGGCAAATATAAATATATAGCAAAACAATGGGATTCATTTTTCACCTCAACATGTGACCTGACGGGTGTATCAGACGTAGCCGCTAAATTTAGTTCATAAATAACGTGTCACACGTGTCCATTTTGTCTGTGAGGACCAGGCAGCTCTTTATTTGACAAGAGCCAATCACAAGCTACGAAAAAAACCATTTAAAAAAAAAAACACTAAACTCATCACACAGCATCTTAACACTTAAATGTTAGCTAAATAATATAAACAGGCACTAATACAAGTTTAAAATGTTTGGGTTTTTTTTGCCATAATGTATTTCATTAAAGGACAAGTAACATACAAAATGCTGTCCCTGCCAACCAGAGGGAGGCTGACGTCACCGCAGCAACCGATACGTTGCTCCGAAGCACTACAGCAAAACTTTATATTTATACTGGTACATGTTTGAATATTTCTCAAGCGTTGCAATGCTGTCCCTGCCAACCAGAGGGAGGCTGACGTCACCGCAGCGCCCGATACGTTACTCCGACGCATTACAGCAAAACTTTAAATCAAGTGGTTAGCGATGTGGACCTCACAGCTAGGAGATCAGGGTTCAATTCCACCCTCTGACATCTCTGTGTGGGGTTTGCATGTTCTTCCCGTGCATGCGTGGGTTTTTTTCCGGGTACTCCGGTAGCGACTCCAAATTGTCCATAGGTATGAATGTGAGTGTGAATGGTTGTTTGTCTATATGTGCCCTGTGATTGGCTGGCGACCAACCAGTCCAGGGTGTACCCCGCCTCTCGCCCAAAGACAGCTGGGATAGAAGCGGTAGAAAATGAATGAATGAATGAACATCAGTAGAGCCCTCTAGACATTAACTAACACCCCTATAGTCAAATTTACACTCATATTCCCCAATATTGTTGACATAATGGGCGTAAGGGCTGCACGGCGGGTCGAGTGGTTAGCACACAGACCTCACAGCTAGGAGACCCGAGTTCAATCCCACCCTCGGCCATCTGTGCCCCTGCGATTGGCTGGCCACCAGTCCAGGGTGTACCCCTAGCTACTGTAGCTGTAGCTGGGATAGGTTCCAGCACCCCCCCCCGCGAATATTTCTCAAGTGTACCATAAGTTGCTTAGGTTGCTGTGTGACGAATTTAGTGTTCTTTGTAAGGTGACGTAAGTCGCTTAGGTTGCTGTGTGACGAATGTAGTGTTCTTTGTAAGATGACGTAAGTTGCTTAGGTTGCTGTGTGACGAATTTAGTGTTCTTTGTAAGATGACGTAAGTTGCTTAGGTTGCTGTGTGACGAATTTAGTGTTCTTTGTAAGATGACGTAAGTTGCTTAGGTTGCTGTGTGACGAATTTAGTGTTCTTTGTAAGATGACGTAAGTTGCTTAGGTTGCTGTGTGACGAATTTAGTGTTCTTTGTAAGATGACGTAAGTTGCTTAGGTTGCTGTGTGACGAATTTAGTGTTCTTTGTAAGATGACGTAAGTTGCTTAGGTTGCTGTGTGACGAATTTAGTGTTCTTTGTAAGGTGACGTAAGTTGCTTAGGTTGCTGTGTGACGAATTTAGTGTTCTTTGTAAGATGACGTAAGTTGCTTTGGTTGCTGTGTGACGAATTTAGTGTTCTTTGTAAGATGACGTAAGTCGCTTAGGTTGCTGTGTGACGAATTTAGTGTTCTTTGTAAGATGACGTAAGTTGCTTAGGTTGCTGTGTGACGAATTTAGTGTTCTTTGTAAGATGACGTAAGTTGCTTAGGTTGCTGTGTGACGAATTTAGTGTTCTTTGTAAGATGGCGTAAGTTGCTTAGGTTGCTGTGTGATGAATGTAGTGTTCTTTGTAAGATGACGTAAGTTGCTTAGGTTGCTGTGTGACGAATTTAGTGTTCTTTGTAAGAACATGTAAGTTGCTTAGGTTGCTGTGTGACGAATTTAGTGTTCTTTGTAAGATGACGTAAGTTGCTTAGGTTGCTGTGTGACGAATGTAGTGTTCTTTGTAAGATGACGTAAGTTGCTTAGGTTGCTGTGTGACGAATTTAGTGTTCTTTGTAAGATGACGTAAGTTGCTTAGGTTGCTGTGTGACGAATTTAGTGTTCTTTGTAAGATGACGTAAGTTGCTTAGGTTGCTGTGTGATGAATTTAGTGTTCTTTGTAAGATGACGTAAGTTGCTTAGGTTGCTGTGTGACGAATTTAGTGTTCTTTGTAAGATGACGTAAGTTGCTTAGGTTGCTGTGTGACGAATTTAGTGTTCTTTGTAAGATGACGTAAGTTGCTTAGGTTGCTGTGTGACGAATTTAGTGTTCTTTGTAAGATGACGTAAGTTGCTTAGGTTGCTGTGTGACGAATTTAGTGTTCTTTGTAAGATGACGTAAGTTGCTTAGGTTGCTGTGTGACGAATTTAGTGTTCTTTGTAAGATGACGTAAGTTGCTTAGGTTGCTGTGTGACGAATTTAGTGTTCTTTGTAAGATGACGTAAGTTGCTTAGGTTGCTGTGTGATGAATTTAGTGTTCTTTGTAAGAAGACGTAAGTTGCTTAGGTTGCTGTGTGATGAATTTAGTGTTTGTAAGATGACGTAAGTTGCTTAGGTTGCTGTGTGACGAATTTAGTGTTCTTTGTAAGATGACGTAAGTTGCTTAGGTTGCTGTGTGACGAATTTAGTGTTCTTTGTAAGATGACGTAAGTTGCTTTGGTTGCTGTGTGACAAATTTAGTGTTCTTTGTAAGATGACGTAAGTTGCTTAGGTTGCTGTGTGACGAATTTAGTGTTCTTTGTAAGATGACGTAAGTTGCTTAGGTTGCTGTGTGACGAATTTAGTGTTTGTAAGATGACGTAAGTTGCTTAGGTTGCTGTGTGACGAATTTAGTGTTCTTTGTAAGATGACGTAAGTTGCTTAGGTTGCTGTGTGACGAATTTAGTGTTCTTTGTAAGATGATGTAAGTTGCTTAGGTTGCTGTGTGATGAATTTAGTGTTCTTTGTAAGAACACGTAAGTTGCTTAGGTTGCTGTGTGACGAATTTAGTGTTCTTTGTAAGATGACGTAAGTTGCTTAGGTTGCTGTGTGACGAATTTAGTGTTCTTTGTAAGAACAAGTAAGTTGCTTAGGTTGCTGTGTGATGAATTTAGTGTTCTTTGTAAGAACATGTAAGTTGCTTAGGTTGCTGTGTGATGAATGTAGTGTTCTTTGTAAGATGACGTAAGTTGCTTAGGTTGCTGTGTGATGAATTTAGTGTTCTTTGTAAGAACACGTAAGTTGCTTAGGTTGCTGTGTGATGAATTTAGTGTTCTTTGTAAGGCCTCCTGAGATTGTCAGTGTTTACATACCAAGTTATCATTTTTTGCAGATTGGAAAATGACACCCACTGTCTTATTAAGTGGACTAACATCGAACACAACAAGTCTAACACATACTTCAAAACCTGGTACTCATGAAGCAACCCTTCATTTCCCAGCCGAGTCTCGCGTCCCTTGTTCATACTTCGATACTCAGCGACACCCCGGTTGGGGAGTGAAAGGCTACTTTTACAAAAAAAAAAAAAAAAAAAAGCAAATCGGGTGTCACGGGCGTTTGTGAATAACAGCACACTCTAGTGGCCATGCAAAGAGGATCGGTAACAGTGGGCGTCGCCGGGCAACGTGACCACGCCCACTGTTGCTTAACAGCATTTGCTCACACGCCGGCCCATGCAGCAGACATGCAGGGGGCGCTAAAGTTGAAACGAATAAGCGTGGCAGAAGAAGATAGGCAGGTAGACAAGCAGCGGCACAGGCGGTCGGTCGGGTCAGATCGAGCCGAACGGGGCGGGGCGGTGGCCCGGTCACGCGGCATCCGCAGGCGGGTCAGTCGGATACCTTTGGTTCTGAACCGGCCAGTCCAGATTCTCGGGGTTCGGACGCGACACTCTGAGTGGCTAGCTCAGGCCGGGGTCTCTTTAGTGAGCCAACCTCGGGGTCGGGGCTCGGTTGGCTGGCTCGGAGAGCTCCGGGAGCCTCGGCGGGGCTCGGGCCCCCTACAGTTTTTACAGCAGGGGTCACTGTCTCAGTCTGCTGAGGGTTGCTAGGGGCGGCAGTGGCTTCTGCTTTCTGTGAAGTGGGTCAAAAATGTTTAATAACACGTGCTGACACGCTAACGGTGCACTGCAAACAAGGGTTAGTACTGTCGCGGGATTCGCTACGTTCGCCAATGAGCCAATCACATCACTTCTTTTAGCCCAGATTAGGAATTAGGACACATTAGAGTACAAGTTAGAGTACACTAATTTGGCTTTAATTCTACCATAACAATACACGAATCCTAGTCCTTAGTCCTGTACGCTCACTAACAAGGTAGTCCCACTATTTGGATTCGGGAATCGAATTGCGGGTGAAATACATGTCACATCAACACGGACGTTTTTTTTTTTTTTCAACATGCACACAATACTTTCTGGTATCAACACAATTCCCGATTATCGGGATGACAGGTGGAGAAGTGGACATCGAGGAATTGGGTTACAGACACTTGGAACAAATTAGAAGGAACGTTGCCGCTCCAGTCAGTAACAGTCGTACAGATAAGTTGCGCTAATACAGAATACAAGAGGAACAGTTCATCTTAGCTGCTGGATGGAGCAGGGGTGTCCAAAGTGTGGCCCGTGGGCAAAGATGGACAAATCAGCAGTAAAGTAAAAATTTAATAATTTAATGAATTTTTTTTTCCTAGTCATATTTTAAACAGGACGAGGCTAACTAGTTAGCTCACGGGCTTGCTATTCTAGCAGTTGTGTTTAGTGTGGAAGTGGTAATTTTTTGGTTTCTCTGCCCTTCTTCCCCAATCGGTTTCAAACGCTTTCTTAACTTACATAAAATGGGGAGGCTAACTAGTTAGGCTAACACTAAAAAAACAGGAGAGAAAAAACGAATCCTCTCACTTAGTGTGGAAGTGGTAATTTTTTGGTTTCTTTGCCTTTCTTCCCCAATCGGTTTCAAATGCTTTTTTAACTTACATAATTTGGGGAGGCTAACTAGTTAGCTCACGGGCTTGCTATGCTAGCAGTTATGTCCCTGCAGTGATCTCGTAGCCTGCACAGTGTCATGTAAACAAATACATCTACATCACAGGTGTCCAAAGTATGCCCCCAGGGGCCATTTACGACCAGAGCTGTTTTTTATTGGCCCGTGATACATTCTAAACATAATTTAACAACACTCATTTAGTGTGGAAGTGGTAATTTTTTGGTTTCTTTGCCTTTCTTCCCCAATCGTTTCAAACGCTTTTTTTAACTTACATAATTTGGGGAGGCTAACTAGTTAGCTCACTGGCTTGCTATGCTAGCAGTTATGTCCCTGCAGTGATCTTGAAGCCTGCACAGTGTCATGTAAACAAATACATCTACTTCACAGGTGTCCAAAGTATGCCCCCGGGGGCCAGTGATACATTCTAAACATAATTTAACAACACTCTCATTTAGTGTGGAAGTGGTATTTTTTTTGGTTTCTCTGCCCTTCCTCCCCAATCGGTTTCAAACGCTTTTTTAACTTACATAATTTGGGGAGGCTAACTAGTTATCTCACGAGCTTGCTATGCTAGCAGTTATGTCCCTGCAGTGATCTCGTAGCCTGCACAGTGTCATGCAAACAAATACTTCTACATCACAGGTGTCCTAAGTATGCCCCCGGGGGCCATTTACGACCAGACCTGTTTTTTATTGGCCCGTGATACATTCTAAACACATAATTTAACAACACTCTCATTTAGTGTGGAAGTGGTAATTTTTTGGTTTATATGTTATGCTTATATTATTTTATATATTATTTTAAACATAATATTATGACAAAACAAAAAATCAGGTTGTCGTTTTTACACAATTGGGTTAAATTATAATATGTGAATACAGTCAAAATTCTGAGAATAAAAATTAGAAGAATAGTTTGAAAATAGCAAAAAAAACAAGGCAGAAAAAATTTGTAAAAATTTTATGAGAATAAAGTCAAAATATTGCGAGAAAAAAAAAATTCTAAGGGGAAAAATTATGACATTTTAGGAGCATAGAGTTGACATTTTTAATTAAAAATATATTATATTTGAAATAAAACAAATTCAAGTCGTTAATTTTGGAAAATATATTAAATAACGTCATAATACTCTGAGTAGAAAATTTATGAATTTAAGAATAATTAATAATTTTAAGAAAAAAAATAATGGTGAAAAAAGCCTTAAGATGTTGTTTTTTTTTCTTGAAATATATACGAGAAGTTTGGACACCCCTGTTCTTAAATATGACACACACACACACAAAGATTAGTCAACAAACACACACAAAGGGGTTGAATAAATACTCTTTCATAAGTACTATATACTGTAAGGTGTATACGTATATTCATTTTCACAGTAAGGCGATAAATACCTGACCACAATACTGCAGTTCTGACCATCATCACACTTGATATTGCGTTCGAACAATTAAAAGACAGAGAAAGATTCAATAGCGCCTCCAGAAAACCCTCCTAACGCACACCACGTCCTCCAGACAACAGGGGAGACGCACAGCTCTCAGAAACGCTACCTGCTGAGGCGCCGCAGCTTTGAAACCAGCCGGGTCGATGCGGTTCAGCGGGTCCGCCGACTGCAGCGCGTGCGGGTAGCCAGCGTAGCCCGGCGGTTCCTGGATGACGGGCGGGTCGTCGCGGACGGGCTCGGACGAACGGGTGATGGCGGGCTCGGCGGGCGGACCCACGTCGTCGTTAAGCGTTTCGTCCAGCTCCTGGTCGGTGTAGGCTCCGCCCTCCGTGTCCGTGTCCTCGTAGTCAGAGGTGTGGCGGCTGTCGGTGCTGTACATGGAATACTCGCTGCCCGGCGCCGACAGGTAGGACAGGCGGTCGTCGTGGATGTCCAGATCATCCTCCGCTGCCCCATCAGCCTGGGAGTTCAGGGAAAGGCATAAAATATATAGAAATTAATATATATAAATATAAATAAATATCTAATATCTCACTATATGGATACACAGATATGGTCTGAATGGGTGGAGGCGGGGCCAGGGTACCGTACACACGGTACCATAGACCTAATCTTTGTGTACCGTCTTGGGAACCCAGTGTCTCGTGACAGTGTCTTACCTCCACTTACCATGCTAACGTTAGCATACTGGCATCTCTTGCTATTTTCATGGGTAGACACATATATAAACACTTTGTGTCGCTATTATGCTAGTTGTTAGCATGCTAACATTAGCACAGTATCAGTTTTAGCCATTGTCATAGGTAGACATTAGTATTAGTATTTTTTTGCGATTTTCATGAATATAAACTTAAGCGGACACTATTATGCTAGGTGTCAGCATGCTAACATTGCTAGCATGCCAATATTATACCTCCACTCACCATGCTACCATTAGCATACTGGCATCTCTTGCTATTTTCATGGGTAGACACATATATAAACACTTTGTCACTATTATGCTAGGTGTTAGCATGCTAACATTAGCATAGTATCAGTTTTAGCCACTGTCACCATTGGTAGACACTAGATGTTAGGGGTTAGCATACTAGTATTTTTGTTGTGATTTTCATGAATATGAACTTAAGCGGATATTATTATGCTAGGTGTTAGCATGCTAACATTGCTAGCATGCCAATATTAGGTTAATAGCATTTTTAGCCCTTTTCATAGGTAGACACTTTTATAAACACCTAATACTATCATGCCAGATGTTAGAATGCTAACATTAGCATAGTATCAGTTTTAGCCACTGTCACAATTGGTAGACACTAGATGCTAGGGGTTAGCATACTAGTATTTTTATTGGTATTTTTATTTATTAAATATTTATAGTATTTTCATGAATATGAACCTAAGCGGACACTATTATGCTAGGTGTTAGCATGCTAACATTAGCACAGTATCAGTTTTAGCCATTGTCATAGGTAGACATTAGTATTAGTATTTTTTTGCGATTTTCATGAATATAAACTTAAGCGGACACTATTATGCTAGGTGTCAGCATGCTAACATTGCTAGCATGCCAATATTATACCTCCACTCACCATGCTACCATTAGCATACTGGCATCTCTTGCTATTTTCATGGGTAGACACATATATAAACACTTTGTCACTATTATGCTAGGTGTTAGCATGCTAACATTAGCATAGTATCAGTTTTAGCCACTGTCACCATTGGTAGACACTAGATGTTAGGGGTTAGCATACTAGTATTTTTGTTGTGATTTTCATGAATATGAACTTAAGCGGATACTATTATGCTAGGTGTTAGCATGCTAACATTGCTAGCATGCCAATATTAGGTTAATAGCATTTTTAGCCCTTTTCATAGGTAGACACTTTTATAAACACCTAATACTATCATGCCAGATGTTAGAATGCTAACATTAGCATAGTATCAGTTTTAGCCACTGTCACAATTGGTAGACACTAGATGCTAGGGGTTAGCATACTAGTATTTTTATTGGTATTTTTATTTATTAAATATTTATAGTATTTTCATGAATATGAACCTAAGCGGACACTATTATGCTAGGTGTTAGCATGCTAACATTCACATGTTAACATTGCTAGCATGCCAATATTAGGTTAATAGCATTTTTAGCCCTTTTCATGGGTAGACACTTTTATAAACACTTAGTACTATCATGCCAGGTGTTAGCATGCTAACGTTCACATGTTAGCATTGCTAGCATGCCAATATTAGGTTAATAGCTTTTTTAGCCCTTTTCATGGGTCGACACTTGTATAAACACTATGCTAGGTGTTAGCATGCTAACATTAGCATAGTATCAGTTTTAGCCATCGTCACCATTGGTAGACACTAGATGCTAGGGGTTAGCATACTAGTATTTTTTACGATTTTCATGAATATGAACTTAAGCGGACACTATTATGCTAGGTGTTAGCATGCTAACGTTCACGTGTTAGCACTGCTCGCATGCCAATATTGTATTTATCTATCAGTTATGCCTTACCTTGCCCTCTGAAACCCACACCAGCTGGTTTTGCTGCTGCTGGATTGTTTCCTTCAGTGCTCCAAACCAGCCATCGTTCATGTTGTTCAAGTTAATAGTTGCTAAAACAGAAAAAAAATCATTCTTATTATCGTAATAAATATGCATATCAGCTATATCTCACCCCCCCCTCCAACGGGTGACTCACTGGTGAAAAGATGGTGGTTGTTCTTCCTCAGTTTCAGGGCTCGTTCATACAGTTTCCGGGCACTCTTCCGAGACTCGGGGCAGAGTCTGGTCCTCATGTTCTTGACGCCTTGCTTTGTGTCTGGGTTGAGGAACACTACGATGGGATACCACTGGGCGTAGTTCAAACGGTCCACTGCATTTGGGGTGATGTCCAATACTGCATGTTTGTCCTTTCACACACAAAAAACAAACAATGGATGTTGTCATAATACATAATGAACCGGTCATACATAAATATTCATTTGTCAGCATTTTGCTGAGGTAACAGAGATGATCCACCAGAGGGCAGCAGTGAGCCATGCCTGAACAAATCTTAAAGTACCACACAGTGGGAAAACAAAAGGACAGAAGTAAAGCAGCATATGTAGGTATGCTAAGAAGTTATACATTTCAAAATAAAATATAAAACATTAAAACATAATATTTGGACTTTATTGCCATCATGTTCTAAGTTTATTCCGCAGACTAATTTCCAAATGATTTACACATTAATCTGTTTTGTTTGTCATATCTCACATATTTTTTCTTTCATAGTTCAACCATTATTAGTATTTTTCCTGATATTATTATGAGTTTATTCTCAGAAAGTGGAGACCTTTTTTCTCTTGTTAGAATGAAAAAATTACAGCAGTTTTTTTCATTTCTGCTGTTTATTTATTTTTCAACTCATCCAACTTTCTTGGAAATTATTTTGGTTTATTAACTCTTATAAAATAGTGACTGTTTTTTTATTTTACTTTTGTCTTGCAAATTTTCAAAAAAAATTTCAAATATAATTCTGGAATTATATTTGTAGAATGTGCTGCAGGCCAGAATAAAAACACAGACGCATATGGCCCCCGGGCCACAGTGTGGACCCCCTCCCCCCCAAAAAACAGACCAAACCAAAAAAAAAAAAAAAAAACAGACGCACATGGCCCCCGGACCACAGTTTGGACCCCCCTCTAAAAAAAAAAAAAAAAGACCAAACCAAAAAAAAACAAAAAATAAAACCACACGTACATGGCCCCCGGACCACAGTTTGGACCCCCCCCCCCAAAAAAAAACAGACGAAACAAAAAAAAAAACACAGACGCATATGGCCCCCGGGCCAAAGTTTGGATCCCCCTAAAAAAAAACAGACCAAGCAAAAAAAAACAAAGATGCACATGGCCCCCAGGCCATACTTTGGACCCCCCCCCCCCCCCAAAAAAAAAAAAAAAAAAACACACGCACATGACCCCTGCACCAGTTTGGACCCCCCCTCCCCAAAAAAAACAGACCAAACCCCCCAAAAAAAACACAGACGCATATGGCCCCCGGGCCACAATTTGGACCCCCGGGCCACAATTTGGACCCCCCCCCCCAAAAAAAACCAGACCAAACAAAAAAAACAAAAACAAAAGATGCACAGTTTGAACGCCCCCCCCCCCCCCCCCCCCCCCCATGCGTTCTGTGCTCTTATCAGGCATTCCTCTCACCCGGTCGATGATCTGCTTGATGGTGTGCAGGCGAATGATGCCAGAGCTTTTTTGATCACTTCCAGCATCCCGCGGCTCGCTTTCTGCGGAAGGCAAAGAGACAACGTTAACTGCAAACACGTCGACACTCCGCATAAACGCATAAAGACAAGGCAGTGCCCAAATTAGTCATCCTCGTGGCATGCGGTTGTCAACTCCCATAAAAAGAAGCGGAACGTGGACAAGAATGGAACGGCCTCTTGTACAGGAGAGGACAAGTGTTGAGAAAAACAGATGATGGTGCCAGTCAATCCATGCAGTAGCCATTAGATCGATGCAAATGGAAATGCTTTCTAGTGGCCGATAAGCTTATTTATTATTACTACCAGAAATGTATTTAGTCATAGAATATGCAGGAATTGAAGTCAAGCTGCGTAGGGGAGTTTATGAATCACATCAAAATAAAAAAAAAAAATGGTGTCCTGCCCGGAAACACGAAGGGGAGTATTCTCTTCTCATAAGGATGATAAGGGCAGTGACTCATACGATATGAAATAATATGAAATAATAAGAAATGCAGCTTTGTTAAACAGACATTGCCAAGTGTCAAAGTGTGGCTTTATATTTTCATATGTGCTTTTTTTTTGTGGGAATTTTGCCCATCATCCTTAATCCTTCAGTGTGTTTCATTTCTGTTTTGTTTGTTTCTCATATCTCACATTTTTTCTTTAAACATATTTTTTCTTTCATTGTTCAACCATTATTAGTATTTTTCCTGATGTTATTATGAGTTTTTTCTCTTGTTAGAATGAAAAAATTACAGCTGTTTATTTATTTTCCAACTCGTCCAACTTTCCAACTCTTATAAAATAGTGACTTTTTTTTTTATTTTACTTTTGTCTTGCAAATTTTCAAAAAATTTTTTCAACTTGATTTTTCTGAAATTACTGCAGATTGTTGCATTTTTTTTTCGGTGTGCTTCTGGAGGCCAGAAAAAAAAACCACAGACGCATATGGCCCCCGGACCACATTTGGATCCCCCCTCCCCTCAAAAAAAAAATTGACTAAACAAAAATTTTTTTTTTTGAATTTTTTTTTTTTGTGACCAAACCAAAAAAACAAAAACACATGGCCCCCGGACCACAGTTTGGATCCCCCTAAAAAAAACACAGACGCATATGGCCCCTGGGCCTCAGTTTGGACCCCCCACCCCTCAAAAAAAAAATTGACTAAACAAAAAAAATTTTTTTGTTTCAAATAGGGCTGCTTCATTGTTGCAAATTTCGTTTTTCGTTTTTTTAAGTTAATTTGATTAAATAGTCATGATTACGTCTGGTTTGCAAATATGCTTTTTTTTTTGCTCTATTTAAGAAATATTTTGCCAAAAAAAGCAGTGTACCGCAAATGGCCCCCGGACTGCACTTTGTACAATCTCGGTAAGGCTAAAATTAGCTAAAACTTGCTTTCTTGAACTACTCATAAACCATATTCAACTACTAAACAGCGTAATTTATTCATGAATATATTTTTGACAAAACTTGATAGAGTCAATCAATTAATTTCCGCGATGGAAATGAATTTTTTTTTTTCATTTTTTATTCATGTTTGCAAATGTGATTTTTTTTTTGCTCTATTTAAGAAATATTTTGCCCCCCCCCCCCAAAAAAAAAGCAGTGTGCCGCAAATGGCCCCCGGACTGCACTTTGTACAATCTCGGTTAGGCTAAAATTAGCTAAAACTTGCTTTTTTTTAAACTACTCATAAACCATATTCAACTGCTAAAAATATATAATATATATTTGACAAAATATATCATTGAATTTCCGCGATAGAAATAAATGTTTTTAACATTATCAGAGCCCCTTAGTCACATTTACTATTATTATTATTATTAATATTCATTATTTACACCACATTGCACAACTCTTATGCTGCAGGCACTCGAGACAGCCGCAAGCCAGCGAGCTAGCTAGCTTTTTCTAAACCTAAGAAGCCAGAAAGGTACCACTTCCACACAGGATGGGAGGAGATTTTTTTTTTTTTTTCTCTATTCTAGCATGCGGGACATGCCATGGCTGACTTCATGCAGTGTCAAGGTAATGTCACGTAAGCTAATGTTTTTGTCATGACCTGAAAGAGTACACATCACTCGTATTTCTCATCAACCCCAATGAGATCACAGTACTTGATCGAGTCTGTTATGCAGTATTGGTAGTGAGTTAGTAGTATTTGACAGGTAAATAGCAGGCCCCTAGGCAGTGTTTGGCATTTGGATGTTTGATTGTTCCAGAGTTCCTTCCATCAAGCGGTATTTCCCCGTAAAATCGAGCGGCAAGCCAACTACCAAACACGCTCGCCGGTTCGCCATCTGCCATTTTTTTGTTTTTTTTTCAATCAAATAAAGCAAATGCAAGTTGATGCGCTATAAATGACATACTTTCCCCTCCTTGTTGTTGCTGTGTTTCTGAAAAGACAATACAGTAACACAAACGTCACCAAAGTGGCAAAGACACACGGATGGGATGCATTTAGGAATGCTAGGAAGTCACAGATGGAAAATACTGCAAGGTGAAAAAGTCAAAAGTAAAGTACATTTTATTTTTCTAATAATATGACTTTATATTTTATAATATAATAACATTTTCCAATTGCATTTTCTTTCTCATATTTTCTAAATTATAACATATTTTTCTTGAATATTTCAGCTCCATGCAACTAAAATGACTAAAATGAGTATTTTTTCCATTATATATTACCAGTTTATGACTTTAAATTTTATAATATAATAATTTTATTTCTCATATTTTCAAAATTATAACATATTTTTCCTGAATATTTCAGCTCTATGCTACTAAAATTACAGTATTTTTTGTATTGTATATTACCAGTTTATGACTTTATATTTTATAATTAATAACATTTTACAACTGTACTTTCAAAATTATAACATTTTTCTTGAATATTTCAGCTGTATACTTCTAAAATAACAGTATTTTTTCCCATTATATATTACCAGTTTATGACTTTATATTTTATAATATAATAACATTTTCCGACTGTATTTTCTTTCTCATATTTTCAAAATTATAACATATTTTTCTTTAATATTTCAGCTGTATGCTATTAAAATGACAGTATTTTTTCTATTTTATATTACCAGTTTATGGCTTTATATTTTATAATATAATAATACTAATTTTCTTTCTCATATTTTCAAAATTATAACATATTTTTCTTGAATATTTCAGCTGTATGCTATTAAAATGACAGTATTTTTCTATTATATATTTCCAGTTTATGACTTTATATTTTATAATATAATAACATTTTACAACTGTATTTTCTTTCTCATATTTTCAAAATTAGAACATATTTTTCTTGAATATTTCAGCTGTATGCTACTTAAATGACAGTATTTTTTCTATTATTTATTACCAGTTTATGACTTTATATTTTATAATATAATAAATAATTTTCTTTCTCATATTTTCTAAATTATAACATATTTTTCTTGAATATTTCAGCTCTATGCTACTAAAATGACAGTATTTCTTCGATTATATATTACCAGTTTATGACTTGATATTTTATAATATAATAATAATAATTTTCTTTCTCATATTTTCAAAATTATAACATATTTTTCTTGAATATTTCAGCTCTATGCTCCTAAAATGAAAATTTTTTCTATTAGTTATTACCAGTTTATTCTTGTAAATTTATATAATATTTTTTTCTCTGAAATATTGTGTTTATATTCTCGTAAAATCACAGCTGTTTTTTTTCTATTTTGGCTTTTTATTGAATATTTTCTCTATTTCTCTGAATTATGACTTTGTTACCTTAATATTTTGACTTTAGTCTTGTAACATTAGAAATTTTTTCGTAGTACAATTCTCCTCTATTTTGTTATATTTATATATATTATATATATATATATATATATTAATATCACAACCGCACACATGAAGATAAAACCAGGACTGGTTTTTGACTACTTACTTGCCAGTTCGAAAATATCCGGCTCCTCTCGTGCCAGTTTTTCTCTCGCCACGTCTGCTATGGGTCCAAAGATGACCACGGGCCTCAGGAACCCAGCTGTGAGGGATCAAGAGGTCAAGGTCAAGGTCACGACTAGAGATGCCTGTCACATGACTACTACCCACATCACTACTGTCAGGAGAACCAGAGTATAGAGGGGAGGGAGCCACTTGGCGTGGCCCAGCAAGGTGCACTATATTCGGGCACATGCTCCGAGTATCCGGTGTGATGCCATGGAGGTCTTTGGCACACTGTTCAGTTTTTGGGTTTTTGTGTGCTCAAAGTCCCCCCACGACCCCCACCCCTCGGAGCGCTTGATTTACTCACCCGTACAGTACAGATAATTGATATTATATACTAGTTCGTTCAGAGACCCCGCCCCCCAAAAAAATGCAATCTAAACGTGCGATCCCCCTCAACGCCTTGCACTGTGCTTACCTTCCCTCAGCACCACCCTCTCGTAGGCGGGGAACTTGGTCTGAACCGGTTGTGCCGACAGGTCCTCCCTGCTCTTTCGCAAATTCCTCTTTGAGCTTCGCAGGCCACGGAAGCGCCAGAAATCCGCTCTGTCGCCCCCTGGTGTTTTGGGGAGGGTGTACTGCACACTGGACAGCTGCTCAGCCCTGAAGCAAAGTAGGAGAGTTGGGATTCGTTGTTAGGACCTTCAAAAGAAACGCTAAGGTAGTTCAGTTATAGTACGCTTTAGTTTACATGGGATTGACAAAAGTGTGTCTTGGTTTTCATACGTTGTCTTGGTTATTGTACGGGCAAACGCTTTTGCAACATTGTGTTGACAAACAGTATTCTTGCATTAGTGACTCGAAGAGTGGAGTGGAGTGGAAAGTGGACACTACAGACAGATTCATCAACGGTCTTTATTATGTGTTTAACTCCGTGTCTGTCTCCTTTTTTGCGTCGGAGCTGTGTGCCCCGCACTGAGGCGTTCAAAGGCAATGCGCACTGAGTGTTCGTCTGTGTTTTGTTTTGGTTTAAGTCAATACGGCTGCAAAATAACACAATGTGAAAGCAAAAGAAGTTGCAGGAAGTTTCCCATTACATTTAAAATTAAAATTAAAATTAAAATTAAAATTAAAATTAAAATTAAAATTAAAATTAAAATTAAAATTAAAATTAAAATTAAAATTAAAATTAAAAAAAAATATTTTTTTAAATATCACAACTTCATTATTGTGAATGAGTTTCCGATTACATTTAAAATTAAAATATATTTTTTTTAAATATCACAACTTCATTATTGTGAATGAGTTTCCGATTACATTTCCAATTAAAATTAAAATTTTTAAAAATATCACAACTTCATTATTGTGAATGAGTTTCCAATTACATTTCCAATTAAAATTAAAATTAAAATTTTTAAAAATATCACAACTTCATTATTGTGAATGAGTTTCCAATTACATTTCCAATTAAAATTTAATTTTTTAAAAATATCACAACTTCATTATTGTGAATGAGTTTCTGATTATATTTCCAATTAAAATTTAAATTAAATTTTTTAAAAATATCACAACTCCATTATTGTGAATGAGTTTCCGATTACATTTCCAATTAAAATTAAAATTAATTAAAAATTAAAATTATATTTTTTTTAAATATCACAACTGCATTATTGTGAATGAGGTTCCGATTACATTTCCAATTAAAATTAAAATTAATTAAAAATTAAAATTTTTAAAAATATCACAACTTCATTATTGTGAATGAGTTTCTGATTACATTTCCAATTAAAATTAAAATTCTTAAAAATATCACAACTTCATTATTGTGAATGAGTTTCCGATTACATTTCCAATTAAAATTAAAATTAAAAATTTAAAAAATATCACAACTTCATTATTGTGAATGAGTTTCCGATTACATTTCCAATTAAAATTAATTAAAAATTATTTTTTTTTAAATATCACAACTTCATTATTGTGAATGAGGTTCCGATTACATTTCCAATTAAAATTAAAATGAATTAAAATTAATTTAAAATTAACATTTTTAAAAATATCACAACTTCATTATTGTGAATGAGTTTCCGATTACATTTCCAATTAAAATTAAAATTTTTAAAAATATCACAACTTCATTATTGTGAATTAGGTTCTGATTAAATTTCCAATTAAAATTAAAATTAATTAAAATTATTTTTTTTTAAATAACACAACTTCATCATTGGGAATGTAAAAAAAATTAAATTAATTTTAATTTCTAAAAATTGAAATTACATTTTTTTAAATTAATTTTAATTGCATCCGGGAACTTCTCGCATTCTCCAAAAAATCGCATACTGCCATTGTAGACACACCGAATACTCAAAAAGTTACTACGAGTAGTAGGTAAGTATGCGGTTTCGAACACAGCCATGGATTGTAACCCTGCAAACCCACCCGCAACCCACCAGGTAAGAATCGGTGCACCCGTGCGTCTGCATCAGTTAATGTAAACAAATACATCCAATCATTTCTATATGAGCGAAACATGCTCAAACATGGAAGGCGAAGTTTGTAGTCCAATCGTCCAATTGAATCATCCAGATCCCAAAAAAGCGGGGACTCACCTGTTCTTGTTAGGGATGATGCCCCTCTCCACTTCCTGATGGTTCTTCCCGATGCGGATAGCAAGCCAGGAGCCTAGCTTGCCGTTGTAGAGCGTGTCCACCACACGGAACACCTCGCCCTTGTTGAAGCTCAATCCATACGGCGACTCTTTCTCGTATTCAAAATGTGTGCGGATGTAGAAGGAGTCGCCGACGTCCGATTCCACTATTCTGCGGTACACTAAAGCGGATGTAAAAAAAATAAATAAATAAATAAATAAAATGTGAAATGATTCTGGAAAAGATGGCTGACGTGGTTCTCACCATCTTTCTTCTTCTGAGCGAGGATTGTAACTTCCTCTCCTCTCGGCAAATCAAGCAGGAATAGCACCGCCTCCTCCCGGATAATGTTGGCAAAGTCCACATTGTTCACCTGCCAGCACGAAAAAAATAAATATTCAAATAATCGACTTCAGTGTGCGAAACAATTTGTACTACGTTACTACACTGTGTGTGTATGCTAGTGGACCCCGCCTCCACCCACCGAGACACACAGACTGTATGACTGACAAAAGGGAAAGCAATGCACAGAGTGAACCCTCTCTTCCTGCCTGAAATTAGTCAAATTATTGAGTTAATTTTTATTTATTGTGTGATTAATTCATTTATTTATAAATTTTATTTATTTGATTTATTTATACATAATATTTCACCTTAATGCATTTTTTTTAGCTTTGTTAATTTTTTTTTTTTTTTTTTTTTACAAATATTTCACAATTTTTTGTGAGAGTGGAATTGAACTCGGGTCTTTTTTTGGTAGTTCCATGTTTGAATAGCCATATCTTCTAAATCCATCTAAATGACCTAAATTTTTATTTTTTTTCACATAATATTTCAACTTTATGCAGTTTTTTTTTTTAGTTTTGTGTAATTTTTTTTTTTTTACAAATATTTCACCATTTTTTTCTTTTAATAAAACCCACGCATGCAAACTCCACACAGAGATGGCAGAGAGTGGAATTGAACTCAGGTCTTTTTTTGGTAGTTCCATGTTTGAATAGTCATATGTTCTAAATCCATCTAAATGACCTAAAAAAAAATTTTTTTTTCACATAATATTTCAACTTTATGCAGTTTTTTTTTTTTAGTTTTGAGTATTTTTTTTTTTTTTTACAAATATTTCACTATTTTTTTCTTTTAAGAAAACCAGAGATGGCCGAGAGTGGAATTGAACTCGGGTCTTTTTTTTTGGTAGTTCCATGTTTGAATAGTCATATGTTCTAAATGACCTAAAAAAAAAAAATTCACATAATATTTCAACTTTATGCAGTTTTTTTTTTTTAGTTTTGTGTATTTTTTTTTTTACAAATATTTCACTATTTTTTTCTTTTAAGAAAACCACCAGAGATGGCCGAGAGTGGAATTGAACTCGGGTCTCCTAGCTGTGAGGCCTGTGGGCTAACCACTCGTCTACCGTGCAGACAAATAGTTCATATTTGTCAAATTATTAAAATCAAAAAATATTTGTCAAAGTGAAAGTTGAGCTTTTTTTTGTTTGAAACTGATATTTTCCTGAAACTTACCTATGTTCTACCACTGATTACTAAAATACGGAAAGTGTCTAATCTTTCTTTTTTTTTGGTAATTCCATGTTTGAATTTTCTAAAGCCATCTAAATGACCTAAAATTCTTTGATTTTTTTCACATAATATTTCAATTTTTATGCAGTTTTTTTTTTTTAGTTTTTGTGTAATTTTTATTTTTTTTTACAAATATTTCACAATTTTTTTCTTTTAATAAAACCCACGCATGCAAACTCCACACAGAGATGGCCGAGAGTGGAATTGAACTCGGGTCTCCTAGCTGTGAGGCCTGCGGGCCAACCACTCAACCACCGTGCAACCATAAATAGCTCTGAAATGTACTAGCAGGAATTTTTCAAAAGTGTGAGCCGCGCCTACCCTGAGGGGTGCCAGATGGGCGGCACTTGGAAAGCTTGTAGTGAGAAGAATACGACAGGAAAACAAAGTGAAAAGCGTACATGGTTCCGCCTTAAGCCCACCAGATGATTCCCAGCTACTCGGAGTAGCCGTCCGGCTTTCCGTGCCATCTGCCCGCCCGTGAGGGAAGCATGTGGATAGGCTCAAAAGTGGCGACAACGGCGTAAAGAAACAATGTTTGTTAATCAGCACGGCCTTGGAGTGAGACTACAATGTTTAGACTTTGGAAAAACCCCAAGTCCAAGTCCGAGTTCTGTGACAAATAACAAATATGGCTGAATCGGGGGAGTTAAGCAAAGTTAAAAATCTGTTTGTCATCAGAAGCTGCACAACGTTTCCCCTCCTGGTCTCAAACGCCTCCCCCTCATGTCCTGCAGATTTTTTTTTCTATTGTTTCCTTTTCTTTTTAAATAATCTTTGTAAATTATTTTTTATTGTATTTTTTTTATTATTTTTTATAATTATTTTTTTTACAATATTATGCCTTTATCCCCGTAGCATTATATTTCAAGAAAAAAATGTGGTGAAAAAGCGTTTTATTAATATCAATTTCATTATTTTCAGATTTTTTTCTATTGTTTCCTTTTTTTTTAAAAATAATCTTTGTAAATTATTTTTATTGTATTATTTTTTATTATTTTTTATAATTTTTTTTTCACAATATTATGCCTTTATCCCTTTAGCATTATATTTCAAGAAAAAAACTGGTGAAAAAGCGTTTTATTAGTATCAATTTCATTATTTTCAGATTTTTTTTTCTATTGTTTCCTTTTCTTTTTAAATGATCTTTGTAAATTATATTTTCATAACATGAAACATATGAACATGACATCCATTTTATTGAAGTTATATATACGTATATTTCAAGAAAAAAAAACTGTGGTGAAAAAGCATTTTATTAGTATCAATTTCATTATTTTCAGATTATTTTTCTATTGTTTCCTTTTCTTTTTTAATAATTTTTGTAAATTATTTTTTTATTGTATTATTTTTTATAATTATTTTTTTTCACAATATTATACCTTTATCCCCGTAGCATTATATTTCGAGAAAAAAACTGTGGTGAAAAAGCTCTTTCTTAGTATCAATTTAATTATTTTCAGATTTTTTTCTATTGTTTCCTTTTCTTTTTAAATTATCTTTGTAAATTATTTTTTTTTACTTGTATTATTTTTTATAATTATTTTTTTTCACAATATTATGCCTTTATCCCCGTAGCATTATATTTTGAGAAAAAAACTGTGGTGAAAAAGCGTTTTATAAGTTTCAATTTCATTATCTTCAGATTTTTTTTCTTATTGTTTCCTTTTCTTTTTAAATAATCTTTGTAAATTATTTTTTTTTATTGTATTATTTTTTATAATTTTTTTTTCACAATATTATGCCTTTATCCCCATAGCATTATATTTCGAGGAAAAAACTGTGGTGAAAAAGCGTTTTATTAGTTTCAATTTCATTATTTTCAGATTTTTTTCTATTGTTTCCTTTTCTTTTTAAATAATCTTTGTAAATTATATTTTCATAACATCCATTTTATTAAAATTATATATTTCAAGAAAAAACCTGGTGAAAAAGTGTTTTATTAGTATCAATTTCATTATTTTCAGATGACTAAAAGCTAAAAATCTGTTTGTCATCATCAGAAGCTGCACAACATTTCCCCTCCTGGTCTCAACCGCCTCCCCCTCATGTCCTGCAAGCCTCCCAAATACAATAAGTGCTGTTTATTGACTTTGCTTGTGGGGGGGCGGGGAGCGGCGGAAGCAAAACCACATGGGCTGAATCGCTGGACTTCAGAATGATACCTTCATCCTTTTTCCAGAAAACAGAAACGATTTGATGTCTTTTATCTTTTATCGCCAGCACACCGGGCGGACAAAACGACCCCAAGAACAATGTCCAGGAAATTTCGACATGTTTGTCCGCACACATAAAAAAAAAAACAAAAAAAACAAAGCGATCCGAAACAGAAGCCAAACCACGACGCCGTCATACTGTGATGTCATCTTACTTCGAGTCCACACAGAATAGAATTCCGAACAGTCTACAATAACGGCTAAGAATCTGGCATCAATAGCGTCTCCGTCATCCAGTCCAAAACACAAAGAAAACCGTTGAAGGGGGTCAAGGGACCGAGAAGGACTTCTATTGTGTCCTCAACACTTGGGACACAAGTGGAGTCTTAGAACCCAAGGCACGGCTTGGTAATGACTCACAGACTTACTGATAAAGTACATTGTACTGTATTCCCCCCACAGAGTCCCATTGCTTTGTTAAAGATAGCGTGGGCAGCTAACACGGGTTAGCTACCAGATGTTCCTCCCACTATGATGGGATGTGGGGAAAAAAAATAAACAGAACGACAGTTTTTGTTTTTCTGGAGACAGATGACATTAATATTTCATGATTGATATCCATCCAAAAATGAATAATTATGTTAGCATGCTAACATTAGCATGTTAACACCTATCATGATAGCATCCATCCATATCCAAAAATGAATAATTATTGAATGAATATAATTGTTAGCATGCTAACATTAGCATGTTAACACCTAGCATGATAGCATCCATCCATCCAAAAATGAATAATTATGGAATGAATATAATTATGTTAGCATGCTAACATTAGCATGTTAACACTTAGCATGATAGCATCCATCCAAAAATGAATAATTATTGAATGAATATAATTATGTTAGCATGCTACCATTAGCATGTTAACACCTCGCATGGTAGCATCCATCCATCCATCCAAAAATGAATAATTATTGAATGAATATAATTATGTTAGCATGCTAACATTAGCATGTTAACACCTAGCATGATAGCATCCATCCATCCAAAAATGAATAATTATTGAATGAATATAATTATGTTAGCATGCTAACATTAGCATGTTAACACCTAGCATGATAGCATCCATCCATCCAAAAATGAATAATTATTGAATGAATATAATTATGTTAGCATGCTAACATTAGCATGTTAACACCTAGCATGATAGCATCCATCCATCCAAAAATGAATAATTATTGAATGAATATAATTATGTTAGCATGCTAACATTAGCATGTTAACACCTAGCATGATAGCATCCATCCATCCAAAAATGAATAATTATTGAATGAATATAATTATGTTAGCATGCTAACATTAGCATGTTAACACCTAGCATGATAGCAGTCAGTGTCTGCTTAAGTTCATATTCTTGAAAATCGCAACAAAATGCTTGCACGATAATGCACATGGAACACCTAGCATAATAGCTATGCTAATGTTAGAATGGGCACATATAGACAAACAACCATTCACACTCACATTCATACCTATGGACAATTTGGAGTCGCTAATTAACCTAGCATGTTTTTTGGAATGTGGGAGGAAACCGGAGAAAAAACCCACGCATGCACGGGGAGAACATGCAAACTCCACACAGAGACGTCCGAGGGTGGGATTGAACTCGGGTCTCCTAGCTGCGAGGTCTGTGCGCTAACCACTCGACAGCCGTGCAGCCCCACAAACGGAGATAATATATTAAAAAAGTACAGAACGATGAGTTTTGTTAGCATTGTAGCATAGCATTTTTAGTTTTCACGGGTTGACACAAACACTTACCACTATCATGCTAGGTATTAGCATTAACAGCAGTAACATTAGCATAGCTATTACGCTAGGTGTTCCATGTGCATTATCATGCTAGCATTTTGTTGCGATTTTCAAGAATGTGAACTTAAGCAGACACTAACGGCTATCATGCTAGGTGTTAACATGCTAATGTTAGCATGCTATCATAATTATATTCATTCAATAATTATTTTTGGATGGATGGATGGATGAGAGTGTGATTGAGGTGCTTCGTACCCTGAGAATCTGGTCCCCTTCTTCGAGCCCCTCCTTGGCTGCAGGACTGTCCTCCAGAACCCCCGCTACAAATATCCCCACGTCGTTGCCCCCGGCGAGGCGAAGACCGACACTCTCTCCCTTTTTGAACTTGACGAGCTTCATACTCGGTCTGAAAGAAGAAAATAGTCATTCTTATTCTTATTCTTATTCTTATTCTTATTCTTATTCTTATTCTTATTCTTATTCTTATTCTTATATTTGTAGCAAGGCCAATTTCATTTTTTCAAATTTTTTTCCTATTGTTTCCTTTTCTTTTTAAATAATCCTTGTAAATTATTTTTTTATTGTATTATTTTTATTATTTTTTATAATTATTTTTTTCATAATATTATGCCTTTATCCCCGTAGCATTATATTTCAAGAAAAAAACTGTGGTGAAAAGCGTTTTATTAGTATCAATTTCATTATTTTCAGATTTTTTTTTCTATTGTTTCCTTTTCTTTTTAAATAATCTTTGTAAATTATATTATCAGAACATGAAACATATGAACGTAACATCCATTTAATTCAAGTTTTATATACGTATATTTCATGAAAAAAAAACTGTGGTGAAAAAGTGTTTTATTAGTATCAATTTCATTATTTTCAGATTTTTTTCTATTGCTTCCTTTTCTTTTTAAATAATATTTGCAAATTATTTTTTTTATTGTATTATTTTTATAATTATTTTTTCACAATATTATGCCTTTATCCCCGTAACATTATATTTCAAGAAAAAAACTGTGGTGAAAAATATCAATTTATTGAAATTTATTAATATCAATTTCATTATTTTCAGATTTTTTTTCTATTGTTTCCTTTTCTTTTTAAAAAAATTCGTAAATTATATTTTCATAATTTTATGCCTTTATACCCATAGCAAGTTTTCAACCTTACATTGAAAAAAAATGTTTTAAAAAATGTGTCTATTTTGTCTTATTTGTTTCTCATAAATTTGAAACTTTAAAAATCTTTATTTAAAAATATTTAAAAAAATATTTCAAATCTACAGTCCCTGACAAAAGTCTTGTCGCTTATCCAAGTTGTAGGAACAACAAATAATAACTTGACTTGTAGTTGCTCAATTGGAATCAGAAATGACTTATATGAAAGGCAAAGCCCTCTAGATTATGCTTTTTATATCAAAATAAAGTTTTGTACCATTCATTGAGTTTTATCATTTAATTAGGACATAAAGGTCAGATTTTGCTTGGACAAAAGTCTTGTCGCATACAAAAAAATGTTGAAATAATACATATACTTAATGTTGAATACACAAATATGCTACAATAACATCAGAACATAAAGTCATTGTACCATGGAAAAAAGAATTAATATTGTGTATGGCTTCCATGAGCTTGGAGGACTGCATCCATACGTCTTGGCAATGACTCAAATAACTCATCTGGAATGGCCAAGAAAGCAGTCTTGCAGGACTCCCAGAGTTCATCAGGATTTTTCGGCTTCATCTTCCAAGCCTCCTCCTTCATCTTACCCCAGACATGCTCAATAATGTTCATGTCTGGCGACTGGGCTGGCCAATCCTGGAGCACCTTGACCTTCTTGGCTTTCAGGAACTTGGATGTGGAGGCTGAAGTATGAGAAGGAGCGCCATTCTGCTGCAGAATTTGCCCTTTCTTGTGGTTTGGAATGTAATGGGCAGCGAGAATTTCTTTATTTCAGGCTGTTGATGTTGCCATCCACTCTGCAGATCTGTCGCACACCCCCATACTGGATGTATCCCCAAACCATGATTTTTCCTCCACCAAACTTGACTGTTTTCTGGGTGAATCTTGGGTCCATGCGGGTTCCAACAGGTCTTCTGCAGTATTTGCGGCGATTGGGATGCAGTTCAATGGATGATTCATCAGAAAAATCAACCTTCTGCCACTTTTCCACTGTCCATCCTTTCTGCAAGCTGTGGGCCTTTGCAAATGCAACACCATTTTTTTGTTGGCTGTTGATGGCATTCCAAACCACAAGAAAGGGCAAATTCTGCAGCAGGATGGCGCTCCTTCTCATACTTCAGCCTCCACATCCAAGTTCCTGAAAGCCAAGAAGGTCAAGGTGCTCCAGGATTGGCCAGCCCAGTCGCCAGACATGAACATTATTGAGCATGTCTGGGGTAAGATGAAGGAGGAGGCTTGGAAGATGAAGCCGAAAAATCCTGATGAACTCTGGGAGTCCTGCAAGACTGCTTTCTTGGCCATTCCAGATGAGTTATTTGAGTCATTGCCAAGACGTATGGATGCAGTCCTCCAAGCTCATGGAAGCCATACACAATATTAATTCTTTTTTCCAAGGTACAATGACTTTATGTTCTGATGTTATTGTAGCATATTTGTGTATTCAACATTAAGTATATGTATTATTTCAACATTTTTTTGTATGCGACAAGACTTTTGTCCAAGCAAAATCTGACCTTTATGCCCTAATTAAATGATAAAACTCAATGAATGGTACAAAACTTTATTTTGATATAAAAAGCATAATCTAGAGGGCTTTGCCTTTCATATAAGTCATTTCTGATTCCAATTGAGCAACTACAAGTCAAGTTATTATTTGTTGTTCCTACAACTTGGATAAGCGACAAGACTTTTGTCAGGGACTGTATGCTGTCACTTTTACTTGTTGGAATATTTTTTTTTCTAAAAATTACAGCAGTTTTTTCATTATTGTCTTTTTGTACATTTATGTCTTGTAATCGTAACTTTTCACTAATTTATTCTTTTTCCACCGCTTATCCTCCCTGGACTGGTGGCCAGCCAATCACAGGGCACATATAGACAAACAACCATTCACATTAAAAAAAACATATTTCATATTTAAAATCTATGATGCTAAAAAAGACTCTTGTAATGCTGTAAAATTGTGTAAAAGACCGACACTTTCTCCCTTTTTTTGAACTTGACGAGCTTCATACTCGGTAGTACTTGCTAGAATCTGTACATTCCGTACAATACACTAATAAAGTACATACAATATTCATTTCATACAATATGCAGATTCCCTGTTAGCATGCATGCCAATGATTTAGTATGTTATTTTGGAGAGGATATTGACCTGAGGATACTGTCATCGTGAGCGGCGCTGGGCACAGGTGCATCAGAGGGGCTGACTGGCAGGTCCACGTCCGGCTGGCCAGGCTGTGCGTACACAGGCTTTGGTTCTGCCCAAAAATGCAAACACAGAGGGGGTCACGGTTCGATTCTCTGGGGAAGAAAATGCCATCGCAGTTTTCTGGTCTTGTCATTATTATTATTAAGCATTGTTTTTTTTGCAGACGTTTATCTGTTTATCTTCAAAATAACTAAGTTCTGTATGCATTACATTTGGGTGAAATTTTCAGAAATTGTTAGAAAAAATATGATATGTAAAAACTGATAACATTTTGGCGGTGATCTGGATCACCTTCAGGATCCAGGAATTTTTTTTATGATTCTATAACACTGCGAGATTTTGGATATAACTCCACAAAAAAATGGTCAGAGCATTTATCATGCTAGCTGTTAGCATACTAGCATTTTCGCGGCTATACGCATATATAAATACTAGGTGTTAGCGTGTTCGCATTCGTATGCTAGCATTGCAGCATAGTAGCATTTTTAAGTTTTCACGGGTTACCACTATCGTGCTATGTATTAGCATTCTAACATTAGCATAGCTATTATGCTAGGTGTTCCGTGTGCATTATCATGCTAGAATTTTGTTGCGATTTTCAAGAATACGAACTCGAGCAGACATCAACTGCTATCATGCTAGGTGTTAGCATGCTAACATTAGCATGCTAGCATTTTGTTGCGATTTTCAAGAATATGAACTTAAGCAGACATCAACTGCTATCGTGCTAGGTGTTAACATGCTAACATTAGCATGCTAGCATTTTGTTGCGATTTTCAAGAATACGAACTCAAGCAGACACTAACTGCTATCGTGCTAGGTGTTAACATGCTAACATTAGCATGCTAGCATTTTGTTGCGATTTTCAAGAATACGAACTTAAGCAGACATCAACTGCTATCGTGCTAGGTGTTGACATGCTAACATTAGCGTGCTAGCATTTTGTTGCGATTTTCAAGAATACGAACTTAAGCAGACATTAACTGCTATCGTGCTAGGTGTTAACATGCTAACATTAGCATGCTAGCATTTTGTTGCGATTTTCAAGAATACGAACTCCAGCAGACATTAACTGCTATCATGCTAAGTGTTACCATACTAACATTAACATGCTAGCATTTTGTTGCGATTTTCAAGAATACGAACTCAAGCAGACATTAACTGCTATCATGCTAGGTGTTAACATGCTAACATTAGCATGCTAGCATTTTGTTGTGATTTTCAAGAATACGAACTTAAGCAGACACTAACTGCTATCATGCTAGGTGTTAACATGCTAACATTAGCATGCTAGCATTTTGTTGCAATTTTCAAGAATACGAACTTAAGCAGACACTAACTGCTATCGTGCTAGGTGTCAACATGCTAACATTAGCATGCTAGCAATTTGTTGCAATTTTCAAGAATACGAACTTAAGCAGACATTAACTGCTATCGTGCTAGGTGTTAACATGCTAACATTAGCATGCTAGCAATTTGTTGCAATTTTCAAGAATACGAACTCCAGCAGACATTAACTGCTATCATGCTAAGTGTTACCATGCTAACATTAGCATGCTAGAATTTTGTTGCGATTTTCAAGAATACGAACTCAAGCAGACATTAACTGCTATCATGCTAGGTGTTAACATGCTAACATTAGCATGCTAGCATTTTGTTGTGATTTTCAAGAATACGAACTTAAGCAGACACTAACTGCTATCATGCTAGGTGTTAACATGCTAACATTAGCATGCTAGCATTTTGTTGCGATTTTCAAGAATACGAACTTAAGCAGACATTAACTGCTATCATGCTAGGTGTTAACATGCTAACATTAGCATGCTAGCATTTTGTTGCGATTTTCAAGAATACGAACTTAAGCAGACATTAACTGCTATCATGCTAGGTGTTAACATGCTAACATTAGCATGCTAACATAATTATATATTATAATATTATTATATATACATATATAATTATATATTTTCAGAGGTAGGTTGGGAATGTTAACAATAGCATTGTTAGCATTGCTCAAGTCATTTAAACCCTTCCAAAGCTATCATTCCAAAGAAATAAAACTACCAGGCAGTGGAGGTAACTGTTTGTCGTCTCTGGAGCTGGCTTGATCGCTAGCCTGAGACAAGACGCCGTCATCAGAACTTTTGACCGGCGTGGACATCGCTCCCGGCTTGGAGCGCTCCTCGTCTCGACTTCGATGGCTGAAAAAAAAATGTATAAAAATCGAAATTACATTTGGATGAATGAACAATGTTGCCGAGTACTAGGCAGATCTGCTACTTTTTTTAAAGTAAACAGTAGTTGTCAGTGACCCCCCCCCCCTTCCCCACCCCCACCACAAAGCTCCCCTAGCACCAAAAGACATTTGCAGGAACATGAATTATGTGTACTATATTGGGTAATAGGACTGTAAAGCTACTATAGGGGTGTTATTTCATGTATTGAGGTCTCTAATATTCACTATAAAGGCCCATAAACGGGTTTTCTATGCTCAAACTACAAAAATATTCTATTTATAAATAAGAAAGCCTACTTTGCAGAATTACTGTGCTCTTTTTTTTCCATCTCGGAATATTACCCCCCCCCCCCTCCCCCACCACCACCAAGCTCCCCTAGCACCAAAACACATTTACAGGACCATGAATTATGTCTACTATATTGGGTAACAGGACTGTAAAGCTACTATAGGGGTGTTATTTCATGTATAGAGGTCTCTAATATTCACTATAAAGGCCCATAAACGTGTTTCCTATGCTAAAACTACAAAAATATTCTATTTATAAATAAGAAAGCCTACTATGCAGAATTACTGCTCTTTTTTTTCCATCTCGGAATATTACCCCCCCACCCCCCCACCACCACCAAGCTCCCCTAGCACCAAAACACATTTACAGGAACATGAATTATGTGTACTATATTGTGTAATAGGACTGTAAAGCTACTATAGGGGTGTTATTTCATGTATAGAGGTCTCTAATATTCACTATAAAGGCCCATAAACGTGTTTTCTATGCTCAAACTACAAAAAATATTCTATTTATAAATAAGAAAGTCTACTTTGCAGAATTACTGCTCTTTTTTTTTCCATTTCGGAATATTACCCCCCCCCCCCCCCAACCACCACAACAAAGCTCCCCTAGCACCAAAACACATTTGCAGGAACATGAATTATGTGTACTATATTGTGTAATAGGACTGTAAAGCTACTATAGGGGTGTTATTTAATGTATAGAGGTCTCTAATATTCACTATAAAGGTGTTTTATAAGGTGTTTTATAAGGTGTTTTCTATAAAACGTGTTTTCTATGCTAAAACTACAAAAAATATTGTATTTATAAATAAGAAAGCCTACTTTGCAGAATTTTTTCCATCTCGGAATATCGGAATATTACCACCCCGCCCCTCCCAAAAAAAGTGTGATATCCTGTAACCGAATTTGAATGTATTTGTTCAAAATGTGATTATCTATGTAGGATTACTGTTTAAAAGTTATAGTCGTAGTACTGAAGGTACACACCAAGAGAAAATGGAAAAACCCTGACTCTGGACAAGACAACTTTGTTCAATTTCCTGTTGGGATTGGGGAAAAGTAAACAGGGTTTATCTTTATGTGTTTGTGTGTGTGAGAGAGAGAGACAGCAAAGAAGGGGGGGGAAGGGGAACGAGGGGGGGTCCTACGGAGAGAATGAGAGCGAGGCAAAGAAAAGAAAGAGCCGTGCTACTTAAAAACAATAGGTGAATTCCAATCTCATCACATGACCGCCTGCCCCGCCGCTCCACTGTACTCACACCCTTTCACAATGTGCGTACCGCTTTAAATTTCTAGGAATAGCAATGTGGAAATATGGGCTAATAACTATAAAAGCAATCTTCACTCGCTAAATGTACTGCAAAAAAAAAAAAGGTCAGTAAGGATAATTCATAACGGCGCCTACAGAGAACATACTAACTCCTTATTTCTAAAATCACAAATACTTCAACTTGCTGATGTAGTTCATCTTCAAACAGCTAAAATAATACATAAGGCTAAAAATAACCAACCAGAGAGGAGAAATATGATCTCAGGGAAAGAACTACATTTGAAACACTTATATGCTAGTATATATAAATATAGCTAGTATATATAAAATTAAAAAAAAATTTAAAAAATAAAATGAAACTAAAATACAACAAAAATAAATAATTAAAATAAAATAAAAATAAATCACTTAAATTAAAATAATAATAAAAAACTTAAGAACTTAGACAAAAAATAAAAAAAATAAAAACTAAAATAAAACTAAAATGAAAAATAAAAATACTGAATATTGTCATAGTACAAAACAGACATGAAATAACACACTTACAGTCACTTTTACACTCTTGTGCAGGTAATGGAATCATAACAGACATAACAGATGGCCACCGCTAGCATAGCAAGCTACCAAGCTAGCTAACCATTGCCATGTACTTATTCTAGACTTAAGAAACTGTTTCAAGTGGAGTGGGAAGAAAGACAAAAGGAACCAAAAATTTACCACCTCCACACTAAATGAGAGGAGATCCTTTTTTTTTTTTTTTAATTCGAGCTCAGCCATGTCGGCTTGGCTCTGCTGGCCAACTGATGCCTGGTGACCAGAATGCTACATTTTTAGTAAACCATAGTCAAACAGCAACCATTGAGTATGTTTTGAAAATAAAAATAAAAATAAAAATAAAAATAAAAATAAAAATAAAAATAAAAATAAAAATAAAAATAAAAATAAATATAAAAATAAATATAAAATATAACAAAAAATAAATAATTAAAATAAAATAAATCACTTAAATTATATTAGGAAAGCAGGAAGTGAACAAATGTAACAGTTACTGATTGTAAAAGTACCAGATGGAGGGGTAGGATTTAATAAGCTTTGCTTCTTCCTACTCCTTTTGGACATGTGGAACTGTGAACTGATTATGGGATGCATTCAATTGTAATGTGATGCATGTTCAAATCAAATTAAACCATTACCATTACCTAAACTAAGCTGTACTACAAATTGCAGTACATCATGTACATTAAAAGAAGAACAGGAAGAAACATCTAATAGCTACTGTAAAGTGATACAATAAATGTTATCATTATTGTTATAATAATAAAAAAGTAATAATAAATATTATAATCATTTTTTTATGTTTTTTTATTTTTTATATTTATTTAATTTTTTTTAATTAATTATATAATTATTTTTTTTTATTATATATATATATATTATATTATTATTTATATAATAAAAATAAATAATTAATTAATAAATATTTATTTAAATATTATTATATTATTAATAAATAATACAAATATTTTTAATAATAATAAAAAAAAGATTACTCACACACATCTCTGGCTAAGCTGCACCATGATACGATATTTCTTTTAGCCGATTCTAAAAATAAACTCTCAGTTGTAGATCCTGCGCATGGAGAGAGTTTGAAATGGTCTGCTCCATTGAAAAAACAGCACACAGTGTCTGGTCCGAGGGAAAATAACGCATCTAAGCCCTGCAGCCAATCAGGTTAAGCGAACCATCTGGCCTCCGGCAAAGCACTGTGGGAAGTATGTCAAATTCCTTTCATCCTTCTGAAACGGAGAGATAATGAAACATTCGCTCACGGTCACAGTCCAGTGGCCGTCATACATTGCTGGTACTGCTTTTATGGCTTTATGTAAAAATCATATGAATAAAAAAGGGTTCACAAAAAAATGCAAACATTCATTTCATTCAAGTTATATATATTTCAAGAAAAAAACTGTGCTGAAAAAGCGTTTTATTAATATTATTATATTATTTTCAGATTTTTCTTTTTCAGATTTTCCTTTTCTTTTTAAATAAATATTGTAAATTATATTTTCATAATATTATGCCTTATCCCCGTAGCATTATTAAGTTTTCCACAACCTCATATTGAAAAAAAAATTTGAATTTTTTTTGTCCTGTTTCTCATAAAATTGCAACTTCAAAAATCTTTATTTAAAAATATTAAAAAAAAAATATTTCAAATCTATGCTGCTAAAATGACTCTCAGACTTAGGATAATTTTTTTCTAAAAATTTCATTATTTTCAGATTTTTTTTCTATTGTTTCCTTTTCTTTTTAAATAAATATTGTAAATTATATTTTCATAATATTATGCCTTTATACTTGGAGCATTATTAAGTTTTCCACAACCTCATATTGAAAAAAATGTTGAAAAAATTTTTTGTCCTGTTTCTCATAAAATTGCAACTTCAAGAATCTTTATTTCAAAATATTAAAAAAAATATATTTCAAATCTATGCTGCTAAAATGACTCTCAGACTTAGGATATTTTTTTTCTATTGTTTCCTTTTCTTTTTAAATAAAATTATATTTTCATAATATTATGCCTTTATCCTTGTAGCATTATTAAGTTTTCCACAACCTCATATTGAAAAAAATGTTGAAAAAAACTGTCTATTTTGTCTTATTTGTTTCTCAAAAAAATGCAACTTTAAAAATATTTATTTAAAAATATTTTTTAAAATATTTCAAATCTATGCTGCTAAAATGACTCTCTGAATTCTGTCACTTTTACTTGTTAGAATATTTTTTTTCTAAAAATTTCATTATTTTCAGATTTTTTTCTATTGTTTCCTTTTCTTTTTAAAAAAATTGCCTATTTTGTCTTATTTGTTTCTCATAAAATTGCAACTTTAAAAATCTTTATTTAAAAATATTTAAAAAAAATATTTGAAATCTATGCTGCTAAAATGACTCTCGGAATTTTGTCACTTTTACTTTTTTTCTAAAACTGTCATTACGCAGTTTTTTTTGGCTCTTTGTTTGTTCTTTTGTTCTTTTTGGTTAACTCCCAAGAATCCTCTGATGAGTGTGCGTCAAAGAAAAGGAAAGCCATCACTAAGGAAGTGAAATCTCCATGTGTTCTTCTTGTGCAATGATACAACGAGGAATGACTGAGCCACTTTTGCTCTTTTTGGTTAACTCCCAAGCATCCTCTGATGAGTGTGCGTCAAAGAAAAGGAAAGCCATCACTAAGGAAGTGAAATTTCCATGTTTTCTTCTTGTGCAATCTAAGGGTTAAAGCAAAGACGTACGAGTTGGCGCTGTGGATGTGTGACAGATCATCGCTCCGCCTACCTGCCGTTGGTGATCTGCCGAGGCGATAGCCGGAGATGATCGGATGCCTCGTTCTTGTCAGGTGAGCGTGATCGCCCCCGGCCGAGGGAGCGATTGGAATGGTCCGATGTCAACGAATGTATTTCCGAAATGTCTGCGGAAAGCAATTTAGCACTGAATCAGTTCCCTGGACAATAATAAATCCCGACGGCGGTCTTACCATCTCTGTCGGAGTTATTGGCCGATGGAATGCTGTCATCCAAGTCGGGAATGTTGAGCAGCGTGGCGCGGTCGTCTCTCTGCACAACCATCTTTAACTTGCCCTTTGATCTCTCAATCAGCTTCTTGGCATCTATCAATGATAGGTTCTCAGTAACTGTGCCATTGATCTGGTAATGGAGAGGGGGGGAGGGGTGGGGGGGTCGGCGTTAGGTCACAGTTTCATTCTGAAGCGTCCCAAATGTGTCACAAAGGAGATGGATGAAATTTGCGCCGATTTGTTGATCATCACTCATCAACTTAACATCACTCTACAAGCCACAATTAGGGATGTGTATTAGCAAGAATTTGGCGATACGATACGTATCACGATACCAAGCTCACGATACGATATATCACGATTCTGTTAACAAGGTGGAAGTTGTGCTGATTTGTTGATCATCACTCATCAACTTAACATCACTCTACAAGCCACAATTAGGGATGTGTATTAGCAAGAATTTGGCGATACGATACGTATCACGATACCAGGCTCACGATACGATATATCACGATACTGTTAACAAGGTGTAATTTGTGCTGATTTGTTGATATGCGATGACATCACTCTACAAGCCATAATTAGGGGCAAGAATCTGGCGATACGATACGTATCACAATATGATATCACAATATATCACGATACTGTTAACAAGGTGGAATTTGTGCTGATTTGTTGATATGCGATGACATCACTCTACAAGCCACAATTAGGGGCAAGAATCTGGCGATACGATACGTATCACAATATGATATCACAATATATCACGATACTGTTAACAAAGTGTAATTTGTGCTGATTTGTTATGCGATGATATCACTCTACAAGCCATAATTAGGGGCAAGAATCTGGCGATACGATACGTATCACGATACCAGGCTCACGATACGATATATCACGATACTGTTAACAAGGTGGAATTTGTGCTGATTTGTTGATATGCGATGACATCACTCTACAAGCCAAAATTAGGGGCAAGAATCTGGCGATACGATACGTATCACGATACGATATATCACGATACTGTTAACAAGGCGATATTTTTTTGGTTTTTCTTGTAGTTAAAGATGATAAATTTAGGATGCTTGAAATAATTATATATTTTAAATAATTTTTATAATTTTAATATTTTTTAAAAATAATTTAAAAATAATTTTTAATAATTTTTAAAAATGTAATAATTATTTAACAAAATAGTGATATTTGAAAAACAAAATACCTGCAATATCACAGTACTACCTTTGTAGTATATGTACAAAAGGACCTTGGCATTGCTTGCTAGCGGCGGGTCCTTGTGGTTTCTATGATATGATATGATAAATGCCTAAAAATGTCGATATCATACTTTTTAATATCGATACAGTATAGTGGAACCAAGTATCGCGATATATCGGCAAAACGATATTATCTTACACCCCAAGCCAACTACAATGATGACTTTACTATTAAGAAAAACATTTGCTAACATTAGCAGGTACTTGCTACTTGCTAGCATGCGTGCGATACAGACATGGAATGAGCCCACCTTCAAAACAACATCTCCCTCCTGGATGTTCCCGTCTCTGGCAGCAAGGCTCTCGGGAGAGATGTCCTTCACAAAGATATGGCTCGCTAACCGCAGTCCGTATTCTGCTTTCGGAGTGGGAATGCAAGACGTGGAATTTTAGCACATAGCTAAAAAAAGATGGCTGTGCATTCACAGTACAACTCACAGAACTAACAGTGTAAACTGAACATGATAAATAAGACTAGATAAAGACTAGATAGGACAGATCTATAGTTAGACAGATATCTGGACTCTGTAGACTCCATCTAGACCAGGGGTCGGCAACCTTTCCTATTAAAAGATTGATCCATCTATCAAGTATCCATCGATCTAGTATATATCTAGTATCTATTATCCAGTATCTAGTATCCAGCTATCTAGTATCTATCTAGTGTATATCTAGTATCTATCTAGTGCATATCTAGTATCTATCTATTATCCATGTATATACTGTATATCTATCTAGTGTAAATCTAGTATCCATCCATCTGTCAAGTATCCATCCATCTATCTAGTATCCATCCATCTCTCGTATCTATCCATCTAGTATCTAGTATCTATCTATCTAGCATCTAGTATCTATCTATCTAGCATCTAGTATCTATCTATCTAGCATCTAGTATCTATCTAGCATCTATCTAGCATCTATCTAGCATCTATCTATCTAGCATCTATCTAGCATCTATCTAGCATCTATCTAGCATCTATCTATCTAGCATCTATCTAGCATCTATCTAGCATCTATCTAGCATCTATCTAGCATCTATCCATCTAGCATCTATCTCGCATCTATCCATCGAGCATCTATCTCGCATCTATCCAGCATCTATCCAGCATCTAGCATCCATCTAGCATCCATCTATCTAGCATCCATCTATCTAGCATCCATCTAGCATTTAGCATCTATCTAGCATCTAGCATCTATCTAGCATTTATCTAGCATCTATCTATCTAGCATCTAACATCTATCTATCTAGCATCTATCTATCTAGCATCTAACATCTATCTATCTAGCATCTATCTAGCATCTATCTATCTAGCATCTATCTATCTAGCATCTAACATCTATCTATCTATCTAGCATCTATCTATCTAGCATCTAACATCTATCTATCTAGCATCTATCTATCTAGCATCTAACATCTATCTATCTAGCATCTATCTAGCATCTATCTATCTATCTAGCATCTATCTATCTAGCATCTAACATCTATCTATCTAGCATCTATCTAGCATCTATCTATCTATCTAGCATCTATCTATCTAGCATCTAACATCTATCTATCTATCTAGCATCTATCTATCTAGCATCTAGCATCTATCTAGCATCTATCTAGCATTTAGCATCTATCTAGCATTTAGCATCTATCTAGCATTTAGCATCTATCTAGCATTTAGCATCTATCTAGCATCTATCTAGCATCTATCTAGCATCTATCTAGCATCTAGCATCCATCTATCTAGCATCTATCTAGCATCGATCTATCTAGCATCTGTCTAGCATCTGTCTAGCATCGATCTATCTAGCATCTGTCTAGCATCTATCTATCTAGCATCTGTCTAGCATCTATCTATCTAGCATCTATCTATCTAGCATCTATCTATCTAGCATCTAGCATCTATCTATCTAGCATCTATCCATCTAGCATCTAGCATCTATCTAGCATCCATCTATTTATCTAGTATCTAGCTAGCATCTATCTAGCATCTATCTATCTAGCATCTATCTATTTATCTAGTATCTATCTATCTATCTAGCATCTATCTATCTATCTAGCATCTATCTATCTATCATCTATCTATCTATCTTATTAACTTTGAAAAGTTTCTACCTGATGCCTGAAGAAACGTGTAGCGACGTGCGCGTCTCCCATGATTTCCATTGACTGGCAGATTAAGAGGGAATTTTGGGGTATCAAAGTAGTTCAGAGTAGAAAAAAGCGGAGTTGATGGAGTACTCTTGCTAGTATTGGATCCTGCTAATATAGAAGCTAAATGGACATAAATATCTGTGTAAAATTCCCCAACCAAGTTCGGGCTCATGTGGCTCCGGAGCCGTGGGTTGCTGACCCCTGACCTAGCCCTTCTAAAACAACAAGCCCTCGTTTCTCGGACATTGTGTTGCCCACCTTCATTTTTCCGCGACTTGACGAGTGTGACTTTGGAAGGCCTGGTGGGAGCGGAAGAGGCTTGCGAACGCCGATCGGAGCGCGGCGACACGCTCCTTTCCCGCGAGGCACTGTGATCCCGTCTACCGCTGCTGCTGCGTTCACGGTCACGTCGTCGGCCGCTGCTCGTGCCTCCGCTCGCGCTCGCTCCGCCGTAGGCACTTTGTCCGGCACGACCACTGCGATGCTCGTAGCCGTCTTCCTCGTCGCTGTCTTCTTCTTCGTGCTCCGACATCGTCTCTCTGTCCCCCGGCCGAGAGACGGGGATCTGTACTTTCCTTTTCCTACGAATAGTCTGAAAACGAACATACGCGGTTATCGTTTTACCAGAATGATGCGTTTATTCACAACATGAACCTCAGGACAGTCCTTGAGGGTACTCGAACCATGGGCACAAGATGTCAGACTTACTATCTTTGCATTTTTGCCGCTCTTGCGGAGTTGTTGCACGGCGTAGGCATGCTCCACATTGTCCATGGACACGGCATTGACCATCACCACGCGGTCATTTTCTCTGAAACATCAAACACAACAGCCTGTGTTTTTATTTTTTTAGATAATTTAAAAAAAAAAAATATTTTTTTTATTGGCCCGTGGAACATTCCAGAAATATACAATTCCACAAAAAAAATATGATTTTACAAGAATAAAGTCAAAATATTAAAAGGAACAAGTTGTAATCTAACCAAAAAAATATTGTTATTTACAAAATTTTATGTTGTAATAGGCTGCACGGTGTTCAAGTGGTTATCACAAAGGGCTCACAGCTAAGAGACCCGAGTTCAAGTCCGTCCTCGGCCATCTCTGTGTGGAGTTTGCATGTTCAACCCCCCGTGCATGCGTGGGTTTTCTCCGGGTACTCCGGTTTCCTCCCACATTCCAAAAAAAACATGCTATGTTAATTAGCGACTCCAAATTGTCCATAGGTATGAATGTGAGTGTGAATGGTTGTTTGTCTATATGTGTCCTGTAATTGGCTGGCCACCAGTCCAGGGTGTACCCCCGCCTCTCGCCCCAAAGACAGCTGGGATAGGCTCCAGCACCCCCCTCATACCACCTATAAGCGGTAGAAAATGAATGAATGAATGTTGTAATATTATGCAATATATTGTTGCCGCTATGGATATTTTTTTTCCTCCCTTAATAATGTTTTTATTTAATAAATAAATATTTTATTTATTTATTTATTTTAATTTATATTATATGTATAATATATATATATATACTTAATTTAATTCAATTTAATTAAACTTAAATTAAAATAAATAAATAGATAAATAAAATCCTTCCTGATTTCTTTTATTTATTTTTTGCATGTTTGTCAGATTAACAAACATATTTAAATATTAGTCAATTGATTTATTATTTATTATTACATATTTATTTTAATTTATATGTATATATATGTATATATATATATATATATATATATATAATTTTAATTTAATCTAATTAAAATGTAATTAAAATAAATATATAATAATAAATAATAAATCAATTGACTAATATTTAAATTTTATAAACATTGTATAAAATTATAGATTTGTAATATTTATTTTAATTTATATTATATGTATAATATATATATATACATATTTAGTTTAAATCAATTTAATCAAACTTAAATTAAAATAAATATATAATAATAAATCAATTGACTAATATTTAAATGTTATAAAAATTGTATAAAATTGAAAATTTTTAATATTTATTTTAATTTATATTATATGTATAATATATATTTAATTGAATTCAATTTAATGAAACTTAAATTAAAATAAATATATAATAATAAATAACAAATGTTAGTATATGATAGTAAATGTTATAAAATTGTATAAAATTAGAATTTATTAATATTTATTTTAATTTATATTATATGTATAATATATATTTAATTTAATTCAATTTAATTAAACTTAAATTAAATTAAATATATAATAATAAATAATACATAAATTGATGAATATTTAAATATGTTTGTTAATCTGACAAACATGCAAAAAATAAATAAAAAAATCAGGAAGGGGGAAGATAATTTTTTTTTTTTGTTAAGTATGGAAACTTACTGCAGCAGTCCCTCTGCCGGACCTCCTTTTAGAACATCCGATATCACAATCGACGTCTCCCCGCTTTGAAAGTGTGGGTTGTCTCTCCCACCTGAGATGGCAATACCAAACCCGAATCCAGGAGCCTGGACACACACACACACACACACACACACACATCATCATCATTCATTACTAATATGGCTTTTTATGATATAGATTATCAGCATAGCTATAATATGAATATATCAGTCATGTACATTAAGATGGCTTTAACAGACCCATCGCCTGCAGCTCTGAGGGAGCAGGCCATGTGATGCAACCCCCACCACCACCACCACATCAGATGAGAGCCAGAAATGGAGGAATCACAGCCAACAACGGTCTTCTCCTTCGGCCTCGCTGAAGCTGCTAACTAATTAGATTACAACAACCGGGACCGTCTAGACAGGTTCTCTATTGTACACCAGGGATTTTCAATGTGGGAGGCGCCAGAAGAAAAATAAAGAAAAACATCCTTTTTAGCCTGCTAATCTGTTGACAATATTTTTGTCTCAATTAAACTAACTCAATGAATGAGATTTTTTAAAGGCAGCAGCTGTACCATTACACCACCATAGACACCATAGATTTGACTTGGGCTAACTTGGTGCCGGGGCGGCACGGCGGTCGAGTGGTTAGCGCATAGACCTCACAGATCTACGGAGGGAGGGGGGCGGGATTGGGTAAAAAAAAAAAAAAAACATTAAAAGTGAGAACACTGAACACCCTCTGGACGGATGAGAAGCCTTTCACCTTGGAGGGTTTGTTAGCAGCATTGTTTATACTTAAATGATGGACAGGTTTGCATGAAATTTGATGTTTCATGTGTGATTCACTGGTTTTTGGTCAAAAATATATGCTTGTAAGAGCTGTCACTATTAAAGTGCATGTTGGGCTGCACGGTGTGAAAAGTGGTTCGCGCTCAGGCCTCGCAGCTAGGAGACCAGGGTTCAATTCCACCCTCGGCACATCTCTGTGTGGAGTGTGCATGTTCTCCACCGTGCATGCGTGGGTTTTCTCCGGGTACTCCGGTTTCCTCCCACATTCCAAAAAAAACATGCTAGGTTAATTAGCGACTCCAAATTGTCCATAGGTATGAATGTGAGTGTGAATGGTTGTTTGTCTATATGTGCCCTGTGATTGGCTGGTGATCAGTCCAGGGTGTGCCCCGCCTCCCCGCGACCTTGGTGAGGATAAGCGGTAGAAAATGAATTAATGAATACATTTGAGGCTAAGTAGTAGCGGCCGTTTGACCTGCAACAACATAAGATTTTCCAATGCAATGTAAACAAAGAATTATTATTGGCGTTTTCTCACAATATTTAGTTTCTATCAAACATATGGAGCATTTCTTTAAATATTGGCATTTTGATATGGAAAAAAGTCTTTAAAAATGACATCTTTCACTCTGTAAAGTTGCATAATTGGCGTTTGTGATATGTATTTTCTTACAATATTTCATGTCTATCAAACATTTGGAGCATTTCTTTAAATATTGGCATTTTTATATGGAAAAAAGTCCTCTAAAATGACATCTTTCACTCTGTAAAGTTGCATAATTGGCGTTTGTGATATGTATTTTCTCACAATATTTCATGTCTATCAAACATTTGGAGCATTTCTTTAAATATTGGCATTTTGATATGGAAAAAAGTCCTCTAAAATGACATATTTCACTCTGTAAAGTTGCATAATTGGCGTTTGTGATATGTATTTTCTCACAATATTTCATGTCTATCAAACATTTGGAGCATTTCTTTAAATATTGGCATTTTGATATGGAAAAAAGTCCTCTAAAATGACATATTTCACTCTGTAAAGTTGCATAATTGGCGTTTGTGACATGTATTTTCTCACAATATTTCATGTCTATCAAACATTTGGAGCATTTCTTTAAATATTGGCATTTTGATATGGAAAAAAAAAGCCTTTTAAAATGACATCTTTCACTCTGTAAAGTTGCATAATTGGCGTTTGTGATATGTATTTTCCTCACAATATTTTGTGTCTATCAAACATTTGGAGCATTTCTTTAAATATTGGCATTTTTATATGGAAAAAAGTCCTCTAAAATTACATATTTCACTCTGTAAAGTTGCATAATTGGCGTTTGTGACATGTATTTTCTCACAATATTTTGTGTCTATCAAACATTTGGAGCATTTCACCAGTCCAGGGTGTACTGGGGATAGGCTGTAAAGCAGTAGAAAATGAATGAATGAATAACTTGGTCCCTTTTGCGCATTAGCCAAGAATGCGCCCCCTTCTATAAAATCGGGCCCTGTGAGAGTATTTAGAACATTATATACTTTCTATACATAAACCTGACTACATTAAGACAAGAAAAGAACGAGTGTCATACGGGCTGCCTTGAGCAGGAAGGAAGAGAAAAGAAAGGAGAGAGGAAGGAAGTGGATGCTGATGCCTGTCTTCCTTCGCCTTCGTTTCCTGCCATCTGGGCTCCCTGACTATTGTTCCAGCGCCATGCATCCTGCTCTTACAGCTGGTACTCTCGCAGACGGAATACGCATTATTGGGGAGTAGACACGGTGGAGTATGGAGTAGATACAGGTGGAAAAAAAATGTCCGACTGGATGACAAGTGTTGCAGACACCTACCCTGTGAAGGGTGACTGTGTGCTGTTCCCATATGACCGTTTCTTCCATCGCTGCACTCTGCAAGACAAAAAAACAAGACGGAAATGATCATTATGATTTCATACGGCGGATAATTAACCCAGTCGATTATGAAAAATCCCTGAAAAGCTGCTAACTGAAGGCATATGCATTCACTGGGAGGATTTCTTGTTCAAAGTGTTGAGTGTTAAGTTGCTGTGTGATGATTTTAGCCGTCTCTGCAAGACGACTTTTTGTAAGTTTGTAGTTTTGTAATTTAGTAAAGCGCAATCAATGAACATGAAAATGGAAACACAGTTGAGTTACTGTGTAGAGCTGCATTAAAAAAAAAAAGAAAAACAACAACAACAAAACGCATTCAAAATGCATTCACTAGGAAACTCAATAGTGGGGCAGAGATTGACTGGGAATAATGCATGATGGGAAGAAATTAAATAGTTGTTATTTTTATGTTTTAAAACAGTACTGTCACTTGCTTGAACATTTCCTAGCTACCTTTTGAGTGTTAAGTTGCTGTGTGGTGATTTTAGCCTTCTCTCCAAGATGACTTGAGTTTTGTAATTTGACTTTTAAATGCAAACCGGGCCATCTAGTAAACCACAATCAGAAAACACACATGAAAAATGAAAACCCAGTTGAGTTACTATGTAGAGCTGCATTAAAAAAACAACAACAACAAAAAAAAAACACACACGTCATCATGCAAAACAAGATGCGTGATGACACACAAAAGGTCAACGACGAGTATTAAGATTGAGCGAATAAATATTGTTGCGCTTTTCCCCCCTCTCAGGAAAGGAGTATTAAAAAAGGTAGGCAATCTCCTTTGCTCATTTGCATGACTGGGGACCCTCAAGTCCACATGTGAAAAGATTATGAATGACAGCAGCGTTGAGTAAATAGCCTCAAGAGATTGAGCGAGATTTATTATTTATTACATATTATTCCCGGGCTGGGTCATTTGAGAGAGCTGAAGCAAAGATGGGAGTCATTTAGCTACTCGTCTGTCATGCTGGAGTTAACTGAGGCTAGATTTGGTTGCATCGAACGCCGCGCCGTTTCCGTTAGCATGACTGCGTCGGTTTGTTTTGCTTTAATGCACTTCAAGTCAGTAAAAAAAAAATAAAAAATACAATAATTAGGGCCGAAGCTAACATTTTTAACATAGTGGCATGACATTTTTTTTTTTTTTTAAACGTTGTCGGTCGTGTCCGCCTGCAGGGAACCGGGCTACAGCTGTCCGTGGCGAGCGAAGGGAAAAAGATATAAACGGCGCCGGCACATGGCAGACCGCACGTTAATTACCACTTCCATTTAATCAGGCTGTCGTAATAATAACACGGTGATATCTACCCACCCCATCGTTGCGATAATCCCCCCCCCCCACACACACACACACACACAACCCTTCATCTGCAGCCCTCATTACAGTCATTACCTTTCTCATCAGGAAAATATTCCATTCCGATGTTATGAAGAACGTGCAACAGATGTCTTGTAAGAAAGGTTGTTTAGTATTTATATAGTCGATTTGGACTAAGTTTTTTTTTTTATTATTTTTACGAGGACATTGCGCAACATCCACCATTGTTTGTTTTCGCTGAACAAGAAGCCACCCATCAGTGGAACTGGAAGAGGTACCAAGGCCGTGAAGTCTTATCGTGACCGGCGGCAGCAATAATAAGTGGAAAGAAATAGTAATAAAAATAATAAATAAGAATATATATAAATAAATAAGAAATAATAATAATAATAGGCAGGGCGGCACGGTGGTCAAGTGGTTAGCGCGCAGACCTCACAGCTAGGAGACCAAAAAAAAACAAACATTAAAAGTATGGTGAAGTGAGAACACTGAACACCCTCTGGACGGGTGAGAAGCCTTTCACCTTGGAGGGTTTGTTAGCAGCATTGTTTATACTTAAATGATGAACAGGTTTGCATGAAATTTGATGTTTCATGTGTGATTCACTGGTTTTTGGTCAAAATATATATGTAATTGTAAGAGCTGTGACTATTAAAGTGCATGTTGTGCAATAGGGCTGCACGGTGTTGAAGTGGTTAACGCTCAGGCCTCACAGCTAGGAGACCAGGGTTCAATTCCACCCTCGGCACATCTCTGTGTGGAGTTTGCATGTTCTCCACCGTGCACGCGTGGGTTTTCTCCTCCCACATTCCAAAAACATGCTAGGTTAATTAGCGACTCCAAATTGTCCATAGGTATGAATGTGAGTGTGAATGGTTGTTTGTCTATATGTGCACTGTGATTGGCTGGCAACCAGTCCAGGGTGTACCCCGCCTCTCTCGCCCAAAAGACAGCTGGGATGGGGAAAAAGCGGTAGAAAATGAATGAATGAATAATAAGCAGCAATAATAAGTGTAAAGAAAATGGAATGCAACTCTGTTGTTCTCTTATTTTGAAGGCAGGAAGTGTGGTCTCTTGACAGTTAAGTTGAGCTGGGTGCAAAAAAATAATAAACGTGCCTCTGGTCTATTTTTACCCCACTCAGAACTTGCGTGATGTCGTTAAAAATCATCGTAAAATGCTTGCTTATATTGAAGCGAGAAAACACACTCATATAGCCATGCTAGCATGCTATGCTAATAAAAGGGTTAGTTGGGCTTAAATTTTTTTTTGGTGTTTTAGCCTGCCGTTTCAACATGTCCATGCATTTTCTATTTTTGGAATGTGGGAGGAAGTCTTCCACAGATCCCCTTGTCCTGACCATGTGACCGACATGCTAACCACCAGGAAACTTTGCAACTTGCCGGGAATTTTTTTTTTTTTTTTACTTTTAATTCATTAAATGTGTTTTTCCATACAGTGTGTATAACACACTGTTTTTTTTTCAGTGCTGGAACTAAACAGCCTCACAATTCCTTCATCACACACTTTGTCGGCCTCTCTCGCTATTTTGTTGATTCTCAAGTGTCAATTTCATTTTGAAGCAAATTAGCCATTGATGTTGTGCTGTCCTTTTTGTCACGCGGTAGACCCACCCGTCAAACCCCGTTGGTGCATTTTTTTGACACTGCTCCACGAGGTTCTCGATCAATCTCCTTTAACTTAAACTGTCATGTGTATTTTTGTGTTTTCCATAATGTGTGTGTGTGTGTGTGTGTGTGTGTGTATGAAGTGCAAAATGACTTCTGAAACTTAAGAAAGTTTCAACAACAACACAACAACATCAACACAACACAACAATGACTCTGTTAGCATCACCTACTGAGTCCACAGTTAACCTTTTCACCCTGATTTCCATGGCAGCTCTGTGTCGATGTTATTTGTGTCCATAATTGGCACAAAGGGCCACAGTGTCCTCAAAAACTTATCACCCCCCCTCCCTCTCCCCTACCCATGTCTGCCACTACAACTCTCACAGTAATGCCGCCCATTGTGTGACGGGACGTGACCCATTTAGCCACCACAGCTCCCTCTCTGACGTTCCGCAACACATCCATTTCTCTCAAGTGTTTTCTGACACAAGCAGCCATCCGTTCACCCCCCCCCCCCCCCATCAAACAGTCCGGGCCCCACCGAGGGGAGTGATTGTGTCATGTGACCAGGGGGGTCAACCAAGCATGTGGCCTTGTCCTTGAACTATGGGGCTGTGCTGAAAGGCAGGGAAGCAGAATGAAAAAAGGAAATGAACAGTCAATGACTTGTTTCACTAATTGCATAAGAATGTAGCCTGAAACTCATTAGGGACACACATACATAACTCAAATTTTTTTTTTTTTTTTGGACAGTGTGTATTTTGTTCACAAACCAAGCAGGACTGTATGCAATTTTAGACACAAAACAGAAATAGCGAGGAAAACAAAAGGCCGGGGTTTATCTAATAAAGTGACAAGAGTCGTGTATAAAAATGGTGGGCTTGATGTTGCCCAAACTCGTAACGGTCTAGTGTGTTTACACTTCAGTATTAGTCAGGCTTGAACTCTGGGCCAGGTCGGGGAACAAAGAGCTGCCATTAAAACCTTATGGACACAATGATGTCTTAGATATGACTTAAATAATATAGTAATGGTAATGGTTTTATTTCATTTGAACATGCATCAGATTACAATTGAATGCATCACATAATCAGTTCAGAGTTCCACATGTCCGAAAGGAGTAGGAAGAAGCAAAGCTTATTAAATCCTACCCCTCCATCTGGGACTTTTACAATCAGTAATTGTTACATTTGTTCACTTCCTGCCTTTGTGATTTATTTTTATTTTTATTTTTTAATTTTGTCTTCGGGCGAGCCAGCCAATCACAGGGCACATATAGACAAACAACCATTCACACTCACATTCATACTTATGGACAATTTGGAGTGGCTAATTAACCTAGCATGTTTTAGGAATGTCGGAGGAAACGGGAGGGCCCGGAAAAAAAAGTGTTACATTTGTTCACTTCCTGCTTTCCTAATATAGTTTAATTTTTTTAAATAACTGTTTAATCGGTTGATTATTCTTTTCCTAATTGGTTGATTATATTTTCCATTCAGAAAGAAGACTTGAACTGACACGGCAAATTTTACGGAAGGCGCAGTTTTTTTACAGAAATGTATTTTAATTTTAATTTTAATTTTAATTTTAATTTTAATTTTAATTTTAATTTTAATTTTAATTTTAATTTTAATTTTAATTTTAATTTTAATTTTAATTTTAATTTTAATTTTAATTTTAATTTTATCATAATGTTAATATGGAACATAATGTAACATAATGTTAATGTTTATGTAATCTTAATGCTAATGACAATGCTTATTTTTATGCTTATGTTAATGTTTCATTAATTTTAATTTTAATTTTAATTTTAATTTTAATTTTACTTTTACTTTTACTTTTACTTTTACTTTTACTTTTACTTTTACTTTTACTTTTACTTTTACTTTTACTTTTACTTTTACTTTTACTTTTAATTTTAATTTTAATTTTAATTTTAATTTTAATTTTAATTTTTATTTTAATTTTAATTTTTATTTTTATTTTTATTTGATCCATTCTGCGACCAAGTAAAAAGTGAGCTGAAATGTGTCACAAAAAAAAAAACACATTCATTTTGAAGCACTAAATAAACAACACCGATACAGATCACAATCCAGGGCAGCCTGAGAACTAGCTGATGTTCTTCCGCCATCAAAGAAAACTTGTTTTAATAAACATTATCGGATTCTAAGAAGCAAAACACATAATATAATCCAGTTCGGCCAATGACAGAGTACATTACGTACCATTCTTCCATCACATTTGTATCACTTAAGGACTCCATATTGATTGTAATGGCTAGCAACACAGTGACTGTTGGAGGGAGGGACACCTTAGAAATCTTGAGGTCAGTGTTCCTGCACTCCTTGACAGCCTGAGGCAGGATGTAAGCAAGAGCAACCACAGCACCCACAGGAAAACACTCAGCTTCCTGTTTGCCGGAAATGGCTTCAGCTTCCAATGAAAAGTTGGAAAAAAATCTTCCTCACATAGCTCACCTAATCTTACGGCCTTATCTTTTTTTTTTTTTTTTTGGGGGGGGGGGGGGGGGGGGGGGGGGTCATGAGCAAGTCGGGATGTTCCTATCCACGTTTTTTTTGGCTTCAGTAGTTTTGCCTATCCCAGCTGTCTTCGGGCGAGCCAGCCAATCACAGGGCACATATAGACAAAGAACCATTCACACTCACATTCATACCTTAATAAAAAATAATATTTAATCAAGAATTTATCAAATATATTCATACATTAAACAATATATAAATAATGTATTAATAATTATTTATATAACAATTATAATTGAAATCATAAATAATGCTATACTTACTAAATAATTATATATAATTATAACATACATATTCATTCATTCATTCATTCATTTTCTACCGCTTTTTCCTCATGAGGGTCACGGGGGGTGCTGGAGCCTATCCCAGCTGTCTTCGGGCAAGCCAGCCAATCACAGGGCACATATAGACAAACAACCATTCACACTCACATTCATACCTTAATAAAAAATAATATTTAATCAAGAATTTTTCAAATATATTAATACATAATGAAACACATTTATTTAAACAATATCTAAATAATGTATTAATAATTATTTATAGTAATTATTTAATAATATAATAATAATAATTATTATTATTTATATAATAATTATAATTTATATAATAATTAATTGTATAATTATAAATAATTATATATTTAATTATTATTTATATAACAATTATAATTGAAATTATAAATAATGGTATATTTATCATTATTTATAGACTAAATAATTATATATAATTATAACATACATATTCATATTAAAATATATTTTATGTAAATAAACATTTATTACAATATATAATTTTATTTTTATATTTTATGTTTTATTCACACAGAGATAGCCGAGGTTGGAATTTGCACCCTGGTCTCCTAGCTGTGAGGTCTGCGCGCTAACCACTCGACCGCCGTGCCGCCCCGGCACCAATTTAGCCCAAGTCACCACACAGCAACTTAACACTCAAAAGGTAGCTAGGAAATATACAAGCAAAGTAACAGTACGGAACAGAACATGCAAACTCCACACAGAGATAGCCGAGGGTGGAATTTGAACCCTGGTCTCCTGGCTGTGAGGCCTGAGCGCGAACCACTTTACACCATGCAGCCCTATTGCACAACATACACTTTAATAGTCACAGCTCTTACAAGCATATATTTTTGACCAAAAACCAGTGAATCACACATGAAACATCAAATTTCATGCAAACCTGTTCATCATTTAAGTATAAACAATGCTGCTAAGAAACCCTCCAAGCTGTGAGGTCTGCGCGCTAACCACTCGACCGCCGTGCCGCCCCTAATTAACAACAGAAGAAGAAAAACACCACGAAGAAGACATAATGGCTATTACCATAATATTTGCAAATGATAATTAATAAATATTAATTATAAAAAGTGATATTGGATAATTCCTCACGGCACACCTGACGGTTTCTCAAGGTACAAGAAGACGAAGATGATTTTTGCAATAACAACTGCATGCAAACGTATCCTGAACCCAAAGATGGCCGACTTCAACGCCGCACTCAAACAATACATAAACTAGAAGCAGTCTTTTTGTCTGCTTGGCGGGGCCCCCGCAATGAAAACAATGACATAAGCTCTTACGTTCTTCCTCTATGGTTGCTCTGTGATGCACATTTTAGTAACCGCGCGTCGATAACATCGTATCGCAGGAAGCGCTGCAAAAATAACACGGCCATTTTTAGAAGGAGCTTGTGCGACCGTAATGAAGAAATGGGTGTGTGTAGGAAATCGCCAGTAGGCACATGACAATGACAACGATGATGATGATGATGATGATGATGATGATGATGATGCAGCGCTGTGTTTTGGCATGCCTAAATACACTTGAGTTAATTAGTCTCCAACAGCGAGCTCCACCCGGTCAAACATCTCCACGAGGACTCGGTTGAGCACAACAAGCTGATAAGTACACTTCAACGCACCTTTGATTGACAAGTATCCGACAAAGAGCTACCGCTGGAATGTCGAGGCTGGGAATAAAAAATACAAAACCTATAATCCAGGCTTTTGGATTAAAACGTTAATCTGAGCCATGCTTCCCTATGAAGTCTATTCCTGATGTCTCGTGAAAAAGGAGGCAAAGGGAAATAAATAGAAGGATGGATCGAGGGGGACGGGAAAGGGACCGTCATGCCTCTCCGTCTCCAGGCTGACATATACATATACCGATACTGATTATCCGTGAAGTGATATCGGCCAATACCGATCATTAACATGGATTAACATTCCTCTTGTGTAAGATTTCTGGTATCATCTCTTATGTTACCGGGTCGGTTTTCACCCATGTATTAAATCAGCTATAAAATACACTAAAAATAATAAGTTAATGGTAATGGTTTAATTTCATTTGAACATGCATCAGATTACAATTGAATGCATCCCATAATCAGTTCACAGTTCCACATGTCCAAAAGGAGTAGGAAGAAGCAAAGCTTATTAAATCCTACCCCTCCATCTGGTACTTTTACAATCAGTAACTGTTACATTTGTTCACTTCCTGTTTTCCTAATATAATTTAAGTGATTTATATTTATTTATTTTAATTATTTATTTTAGTTTTATTTTACTTTTACATTAAAAAAAAATGTCACGTACCGAAGTACGAGGTGATATTCACTCCTGATGTTCACTTCCTGCTTTCCTAATATAGTTTAAGTGATTTGTTTTATTTTAATTTTTTTCTGGTTTTATTTTAGTTTTATTTTTTAATTTTATTTATTATTATTATTTTAATTTAAGTGATTTATATTTATTTTATTTTATTTTAATTATTTATTTTAGTTGTATTTTAGTTGTATTTTATTTTTTTAATTTTTAAAATAACCGTTTAATTGGTTGATTATTTTTTTCCTAATTGGTTGATTACATTTTCCATTCAGAAAGAAGACTTGAACTGCAAATTTTACGGAAGGCACAGTTTTTTACGGAAATCGGCCGATATTAATCGATCAACGCATCCCTAATTGAAAGCTGTATTTCATGTGCAGAGGAGGAAAGGCAATTGACGTACCCAGAACTCGCAAATCTTTTTCCATTCTTTTTCAATCCTATTTTATAACTGTTTATCTCTGAAAGCAGTATGTTTTATTAAGTGAGTACTTTCAACTGTTTTTGGTGTCATGAGTACTTTAACATGTTACACAAATGTACAGGTCAGTTCATATTCGGGGCAGATGACATTCTGTATGGTTGGCCTCTTGTGACATTTCGGTCTGGTGCTGACCCAGGAAAAAAAAATATGAACATATTTATATTATATTGTATAAGAATATTGTGTGCACTACTGAAGAGGACACACAGCTAACGACTGGTTTAGATCTCATGCAGCTTATCCAGCAGTGAAGTCGTCCCAACTCAACCACACTAATTGTTCAGCACAAACAAAGTGCTGAGGATGGCAAAGAAAAATAAAGGCTGGGATTGTGTGATTTTGCATATTCTACCCTCATTTCCATTAGTTTAGCTAGCAGTTCTGCAATATTACCGATCATACATAGAAAAACAGACTGAAAGAAATGTTGAGAAGAAAGTACATGGACGGACAGATGAATCTCATCTGATTTTTTCTGTGTTTATTATTTGTAAATTTCCAACTGGAGCTAAATAAAAAATAAAATAAAACTAAAATACAACAAAAATAAATAATTGAAATAAAATAAAATAAATATAAATAATTGAAATTAAAATAATAATAATAAATAAAAAAAAATAAAATATAAAACTAAAATAAAACTAAAATAAATAATTAAAATAAAATAAAACACTTAAATTATATTAGGAAAGCAGGAAGTGAACAAATTGTGAACATTTACTGATTGTAAAAGTACCAGATGGAGGGGTAGGATTTAATAAGCTTTGCTTCTTTCTACTCCTTTTGGACATGTGGAACTGGGAACTGATTATGGGATGCATTCAATTGTAATTTGTATGTTCATTCATTCATTCATTCATTCATCTTCTACCGCTTTTTCCTCACGAGGGTCGCGGGGGGTGTTGGAGCCTATCCCAGCTGTCTTCGGGCGAGAGGCGGGGTACACCCTGGACTGGTCGCCAGCCAATCACAGGGCACATATAGACAAACAACCATTCACACTCACATTCATACCTATGGACAATTTGGAGTCGCTAATTAACCTAGCATGTTTTTGGAATGTGGGAGGAAACCGGAGTACCCGGAGAAAACCCACGCATGCACGGTGGAGAACATGCAAAACTCCACACAGAGATGGCCGAGGGTGGAATTGAACCCTGGGCGCTAACCACTCGTCCGCCGTGCAGCCAAAATAAAAATTAAATTAAAATAAAATAAATCACTTAAATTATATTGGGAAAGCAGGAAGTGAACAAATGTAACAGTTAGTGATTGTAAAAGTACCAGATGGAGGGGTAGGATTCAATAAGCTTTACTTCTTCCTACTCCTTTTTGGACATGTGGAACTGTGAATTGATTATGTGATGCATTCAATTGTAATCTGATGCATGTTCAAATGAAATTAAACCATTACTATTACTTTCTGTAGGTTGATCTGTTGGGACCTGAAAACTAAGTGGCGGCCGATGCACTGAGAGCAATAACCAGGCCTCCAAGTGAAACCTTTGGATTCAGCCTATCAACACAAACACCCTACACTCGGTATTTCCATCTCACACTCCTCCCAGCTTGTGCTTTTTTTTTTTTTTTTACACACTCATACACACAGGAATGTGTAGATAAGGACTCGATCCAACGCTCTCTGCCAGTTTCTCATTCCAAAAGGTTTCCCTCACCTTTTTCTGACTTCTCACTATAGACTCAATCAACAGTGTTTCACATATAATCATTTTTTTTTTCAGTATTTGTACCCTTGTTATGTTATAATTGAACCGATGTATCGTGTTGTTACTACGATACAGCGATACAGTAGTTGGCTGTGACTGCTTGTATCAGTGGGCTAATATTGCTGATTTTTGATGCAGGCCGATACAGTCTGATACCTGACTATGGGCCGATATCCGATATCAATATAACAGTGATTTTCAAGGAATTATCCAATATCACTTTTTATAATTAACATTTATTAATCATCATTTGCAAATATTACTAGTATTAATAGTACACCTCGGTTAGCATACACCTCGGTTAGCATACACCTCGGGTAGCACACACCTCGGGTAGCACACACCTCGGGTAGCACACACCTCGGTTAGCACACACCTCGGTTAGCACACAACTCGGGTAGCATACAACTCGGTTAGCATACAACTCGGTTAGCATACAACTCGGTTAGCATACACCTCGGGTAGCATACACCTCGGGTAGCATACACATTGTTTAGCATACACCTCGGGTAGCATACACATTGTTTAGCATACAACTCGGTTAGCATACACCTCAATTAGCATACAACTCGGGTAGCATACACATTGTTTAGCATACAACTCGGTTAGCATACACCTCGGTTAGCATACACATTGTTTCGCATAGACCTCGGGTAGCATACACATTGTTTAGCATACAACTCGGTTAGCATACACCTCGGTTAGCATACAACTCAAGTTAGCATACATATTGTTTAGCATACAACTCGGTTAGCATACACCTCGGTTAGGATACACCTCGATTAGCATACACCTCGGGTAGCATACACATTGTTTAGCATACAACTCGGTTAGCATACACCTTGGTTAGCATACACCTCGGTTAGCATACACCTCGGGTAGCATACACCTCGGGTAGCATACACATTGTTTAGCATACACCTCGATTAGCATACACCTCGATTAGCATACACCTCGTTTAGCATACACATTGTTTAGCATACACCTCGTTTAGCATACACCTCGGTTAGCATACACCTCGGTTAGCATACAACCCGGTTGAAAAACACTGCAATATAAGATATAATAGTCAGAGGCAAAGTTCAGTTCACCTCGGGAACCATGTCAAACTACAACACCTATGCACGCAAATGACACCCCTATCTACACACCGCAAAGCATGCTGGGTAAACAAACACCCGATGAATCAGACCCCTTTCGACAGTATTGGAGATTGACATGAATGCATGGTCTGTCGTCCGGGTTCATGTTTTTTTTTTTTTTTTTAAATGCGTCATTGCCATTATTATTTACATTTTAATTCAATTCGATTTACACTGCCCAGCTCTGAAGCAATAGTTAGCGACACACGGTGGCATAAAACAAGAGACCAAGCCCCCTCAACGGCATTCCCGAGCCCTCTGAAGGCCGAGCCACAATAGACATTCTGTGCCGGCACACAATCTATAGTGAATTAATGAGTTACTGTTTGACGTTCCATTTTCCCAAGCACTTAACTAGCAACATAATTACCATTTCCTGATAACTATAGAAAGGGGCGCTTTCATTCTTCAGTAAGCCCGGGAAAAACATCAAGCAAACTTATTCTACAGAAGAGAAACCTTTTCGGGATCTACAATGCAGCCTGGATTCATTATTTAAAGGTATACAGTTTAAAATATTCACATATACAGCATATTATATGTAATTATGTCAAAAAACGTCTACATGACTAGGCCATAATCGGTCATACGGGATGTTCCGGTATATATTGTTTGTGTTCTACGTTGTAAACGTAAACCTTCATCTTTTGGAAAAGAAAAATTTGTGAACATCCAGCAGCAACACAATGTTTCGGCATGACTACTGTTTTGATGACAAAAATACTGAACCACGTTGACTATCCGCCTCTGTTTACTCTGCTTTAGCATCACTTCCGAAATTGAGGCTGAACTATAAATATAATTTTTGTGGATTTACCACTTCCTGTCAAAAATATATCAATTTGGAACCAAATTAAATGAAGACATAAAAACAATATAAAACATATTCAAGAAAACAGCACTGTAATACACAGCGACCAAACAGAAATGTAAGCAAATGAACCCAAAACCTTCATCTTTTGGAAAGGAAAAACTTGTGAACATCCAGCAGCAACACAATATTTCGGCATGACTACTGTTTTAATGACAAAAATACTGAACCACGTTGACTATCCGCCTCTGTTTACTCTGCTTTAGCTGAAGGATCAATGACATAAATTCCGGAAATGAGGCTGTAACTTTTTGTGAATTTACCACTTCCTGTCAAAAATACATCATTTTAGAACACAATTGAATAAACAATATATAACATATTCAAGAAAAAAGCACTGTAATACACTGCGACCAAACAGAAACGTAAGCAAATGAACCCAAAACCTTCATCTTTTGGAAAAGAAAAACTTGTGAACATCCAGCAGCAACACAATGTTTTGGCATGACTACTGTTGTAATGACAAAAATACTGAACCATGTTGACTATCCACCTCTGTTTACTCTGCTTTAGCCCCAATGACATCAGTTGAGGCTGAACTATAAATGTAATTTTTGTGAATTTACCACTTCCTGTCAAAAATTTATCAATTTAGAACAGAATTAAATAAACAATATATAACATATTCAAGAAAACAGCACTGTAATACACTGTGACCAAACAGAAACGTAAGCAAACTTGTGAACATCCAGCAGCAACACAATGTTTCGGCATGACTACTGTTTTGATGACAAAAATACTGAACCACGTTGACTATCCGCCTCTGTTTACCCTGCTTTAGCTGAGGGGTGTCACCCCAATGACATCACTTCCGAAATTGAGGCTGAACTATAAAATATAAAATATAAAATATAAAATATAAAATATAAAATATAAAATATAAAATATAAAATATAAAATATACTATAAATATAATAAAAATTATAATTAATTAATAATTATATAAATATAATTTTTGTGAATTTACCATATATTTTATATCAAAAATATATAAATTTAGAACAGAATAAAATAAAATGAAAGCAAAACCTTCATCTTTTGGAAAAGAAAAACTTGTGAACATCCAGCAGCAACACAATGCTTTGGCATGACTACTGTTTTAATGACAAAAATACTGAACCACGTTGACTATCCGCCTCTGTTTACTCTGCTTCACCCCAATGACATCACTTCCGGAAATGAGGCTGAACTATAAATGTAATTTTTGTGAATTTACCACTTCCTGTCATTTTAGAACATAATTAAATAAAGACATAAAAACAATATGTAACATATTCAAAAAAAAAACAGCACTGTAATACACTGCGACCAAACAGAAACGTAAGCAAATGAACCCAAAGCAGTGTGTTTGTGTACATGTGTGTATATGTGTGTATGTGTGTTTATGTGCTGTGTAAAGACATGTAGGGCAACAAGCCTTAGGACGAATCTGTTCCATCTCTTTTCTATCTTTGCTAACCAACTGAGCCATGGAAAACCCAAATCATCCTCCACCACTACACACTCTCTCTCTCTCTTGCTATCTCTTGTCTCTCACACACAAACACACACACACACACACACACACATTCCTTATGCCTGTAATGTGAATGATAAATCCCTGCACAGGCCGAGCCGACTCTCTCCTGCCAAAAATGATGCAGGAGTTGCCTGGCTCTGCTAGACTGGCTGTCTGATGTGGAACAAGGTACCTACCTAAACCGGTTACATAATGTTTCCTAACTGCTTGAGCGGGAACGTGTAAATGTACTGCATTTCTGCACAAAAGGTGCAAGAAAATGTTTTCCATATACATATATATATATAACGACCATATAACACATATATAGCGACATGTGAATATGCATGAATATGGACGATTACAAACTAAACAATGACATTAGCGTCTGATTTACAAATGATCTTATACCTCAGGGGTCTCAAACATGCGGCCCCCGCCTGGATATGAAAGTTTAATGTTAGTGCGGCCCGTGCAAGTTTTGATATGGATGCCGTATGGTATCATGTACCCAGAAAAAATTATTACGTTTGATTAATGTTCATGTTAAAGGTTAAATAACTGTTAATAGTTATCCTCCCTATCCGTGTGGAAGTGGTAAGTTTTTGGCGATTTAAGTTGAAAGGAAAGAACTTGGAAGGCTACCGTTTAAGGTCGCTAGCTCTCTAGTTTGCAAGTTAGCATGTGTCTCAAGACCATGCAGTTGCGCAATATGTTGTAAATAAAAAGAGTATAAATGTGACTATAGTCGTGTTTTGTTAATTTTAATCTGAAAAAAATAATGTGTCTACCCACCAACTATATGTGGTTTATTAAGTTTTTATTATTTGCCGTTTTATTATTATTATTATTATATTTATTTATTTATTACTGATTGATTTTATTTATTCTTGATTTGTTTATTTATTTTTCATCTTATTTTGTGTAGAAAAATAAAAATTAAGATATTCGACAACAGTGGAATGTTTTATCAGAGCTTTTCTTGTAGAAAATCGAAACCAAAGCAAAGTTTATTAATTTTTCTGTTTTTAATAAATGCGTTTTTTGTTGTTTTTTTGGGGGGGAAAACCTGATGCGGCCCAGTTTCGCCCAGACCCTAGCTCCAGTGGCCCCCCAAGTAAATTGAGTTTGAGACCCCTGTTATACCTGAATGGTTCCAGTTACCAAAAGGAGGCTTTTCAGCCGATCAACCATGAGTGAGTTTAAAATAACCAGTCGCCATCACGTGAGACAGCCATATGTCTATTTAAAGAACTCGCTGATTAGATTGTGCATACTTATCTCGTTTAATGACGATCAACAAAAGCATTCTTTGCCATTTTTTTTTCCATTACCCCCCCCCCCCAATTGAGATGCAAGAATAAACATAAGGTTGACTGATTTGAGAAAATAATGTAAAGCAATTACCAGGTGCTGTTTTGTTACTCAGTGGACTATGTGACAGTTATGGGTCAGTAATGCTATTCGTGTTGGTGTTTTTATATAGTCCTGGGTCAGTGAAGGCACCGTAGGCTTCAATTGAAGTGACGAGTGATTGGTTGAAAACAAGGAAGTGTGATTTGGTCTGTTACTTCGTAAGTCTACGAACTATTAAACTAATTTAAGCTAGGTGTAGAGCCCTATGAAATCCCTTTTACTCATTTTTTTATATTTATTAACTAATTTGCTCCAAAAGATGCATTGATATGTCTTTTAAGGTTTTTTTTTTTTGCACAAAGAGATGATAATACAACTCCACAATAGAAGAGAGCATGTTTGGTGCAGTTTTTAGCCACTAAAATTACCATAAGGTGGCAGCAGTGCATTTCATAAGAGCCCTGCACGCATCTTTCCCATGGAAATGCTCCGCAGCAACCAGGAAGTGTTGCTCAAGTGTTGATTTATTGTAAATGTATACACACGCGTGTGAACAGCGGAGTTGAAAATTAATTTAAATTAATGCTAACCGAGGTGTATGCTAACAGAGGTGTATGCTAACCGAGGTGTATATTAAACCGAGGTGTATGCTAAACAATGTGTATGCTAAACAATGTGTGTGCTACCCGAGGTGTATGCGAAACAATGTGTATGCTAACCAAGTTGTATGCTAAACAAGGTGTATGCTACCCGAGTTGTATGCTACCCGAGGTGTGTGCTAACCGAGTTGTATGCTAAACAATGTGTATGCTACCCGAGGTGTATGCTAACCGAGGTGTGTGCTAACCGAGGTGTGTGCTAACCGAGGTGTGTGCTAACCGAGTTGTATGCTAAATAAGGTGTATGCTAACCGAGTTGTATGCTACCCGAGTTGTATGCTAACCGAGGTGTGTGCTAACCGAGGTGTGTGCTAACCGAGGTGTATGCTAACCGAGTTGAATGCTAACCGAGGTGAATGCTAACCGAGTTGTATGCTACCCGAGGTGTATGCTACCCGAGGTGTATGCTACCCGAGGTGTATGCTACCCGAGGTGTATGCTAACCGAGGTGTATGCTAACCGAGGTGTATGCTAACCGAGGTGTGTGCTAACAGAGTTGTGTGCTAACAGAGTTGTGTGCTAACAGAGTTGTATGCTAACCGAGGTGTATGCTAACCGAGGTGTATGCTAACCGAGGTGTATGCTAACCGAGGTGTATGCTAACCAGGTGTACTATTAATACTAGTAATATTTGCAAATGACGATTAATAAATGTTAATCATAAAAAGTGATACTGGTGACTAATACTGTGCTTATGGAAGAGCAGTGGAGAGGCTGACTTTTTAAGATCTCCCATGTGATCCGCACCCACCCTAGCTTTCTCACTTTCACCCCTCCTCCTTGCCCCGTCCTTGAGAAGGTATTCTGTTTTTCTTCTTTTTTCCCCGTCTCGGACCTATTAACTTTGCCTCAATGTGTTTCTCTCCTCTCGCTCGTCACAAAACAGCTCATTGACTCTGCGTCGTCGAGTCGTTTCGAGATGAAACTGTGAATCACGTATCCAGATAACGTTATAGACACAAACGCCAGAGTTCAGAATGAGTTCAAAACAACACTTCAACAAGCAAGTAAGCTAGCTGGAGCCCTGCTGAACAAAATGGCCTCTGGCTGTTGTTTTCAATATGGGGAAGAGACTACCGCCTCATCCGTGGCGACAGCTTACACCTGCCTACCTGGAGGCCCAGGAGACCCGTCCAATCAAAAGGTCTGTATGCAGAACTCGGAACTTGTATGTGTTTGTAATGTAACTCAACGCCAAATCGTGTTTGTTTCCGGCTGTGTAAACAGCATGACGTCATGACGACCAGCAGGACACGGTATCGACATCAACTGCGACAATGGAACATCCGAACTGTTATTCAAAACAACAAACAATGGATACCATCATTAGCCACGTTTACATGAGGAGTAGTCCAATCTCTATAATCAAACAGAATAGTCAATGGGGCATGCCCAGTAAAACGTAAACATCAACATCCACCAAATATGCTATGTTTATATGTTCATTCGGATTGGCACTTTTCTTTGGGAATGAGGGAATTAAGGTTCAATTCCTTCCGTTTCAGCAAATAAACCGAATGCAATCGGAATATTTGGGTCCATGTATACGTGGCTACTAGCAAAAAAAAACCCTCATACAACAACATAGGTACAAATAAGCACACTTTACAACATAAGAACTCAAAGACTTGCACCAAAATATGGTACGTTTATATATTCATTCGGATTGGGACTTTTCTTTGGGAACGAGGCATATATAAAAGGTTCAATTCCTTCCGTTTCAGCAAATAAACCGAATGCAATTGGAATATTTGGGTCCATGTATACGTGGCTACTAGCAAAAAAAAACCTCAAGAACACTTTACAACATAAGAACTCAAAGACTTACACCAAAATATGGTACGTTTATATGTTCATTCGGATTGGCACTTTTCTTTGGGAATGAGGTGTATAAAAAGGTTCAATTCCTTCTGTTTCAGCAAATAAACCGAATGCAATCGGAATATTTGGGTCCATGTATACGTGGCTACTAGCATAAAAAACCTCAAGCACACTTTACAACATAAGAACTCAAAGACTTACACCAAAATATGGTACGTTTATATATTCATTCGGATTGGCACTTTTCTTGTGGAATGAGGTGTATATAAAGGTTCAATTCCTTCCGTTTCAGCAAATAAACCGAATGCAATCGGAATATTTGGGTCCATGTATACGTGGCTACTAGCAAAAAAAACCTCAACAACAACATAGGTACAAATAAGCACACTTTACAACATAAGAACTCAAAGACTTCCACCAAAATATGGTACATTTATATATTCATTCGGATTGGGACTTTTCTTTGGGAACGAGGCATATATAAAAGGTTCAATTCCTTCCGTTTCAGCAAATAAACCGAATGCAGTCCATGTATACATGGCTAATGCTATTTAAACGTCCTTTGCTAAGACATGAATTCCGCTCATTGTCAGTGTCGTTGTGTTAAAAATAAAGGCTGACGACTAAAGACGGCAAATAAACAAGGTAAACAAAGTGACTGTATAAAACACTCGATGTTAGCTGTTCGGTGTTCTCTTTTTACGACTGGATACATATGCTGTGATTCTCACCGTGAACCAAAAACAACATTATGCCGTGTTCCTCCACGCAATCGGTGGTCTAATTACACTTCCCTCCTTCAGTGATGTAAATGGAGACGAGTAATCATCAAAGCAAAGCAGAGGCTGTTCTTGGCCCACTGTGCAACACTAATTAACAACACCTCAAATGCATTCAAAATGTATTTTACACTCTTTATATATTTTTTTTTCAAAACACAAGCCTCAAGACTAGTTTAACATTTATGTCTTTTTTTTGGTGTCTACAACAGCAAGGTCAAACATACACGGCCAAAACCCTTCATGTCAATCCCTGTAGCCAAGTGTTTTCTTGGCTATAACACACCTAAATAGCGGAGTAAGCCCTATGCTAACCAGGAGGGACGGGACTAGGAATAATACGGATACGGCCTAAAATCCATACACTGTACACCAGAGACTCAGTTCACGAGGTGTATGATAACTAAGGTGTATGCTAGCCAGGTGTATGCTAACCGAGTTGTATGCTAACCAAGTTTTATGCTAACCGAGTTGTATGCTAACCGAGGTGTATGCTAACCGAGGTGTATGCTACCCGAGGTGTATGCTAACCGAGGTGTATGCTAACCGAGGTGTATGCTAACCGAGGTGTATGCTAACCGGGGTGTATGCTAACCGGGGTGTATGCTAACCGGGGTGTATGCTAACCGGGGTGTATGCTACCCGGGGTGTATGCTAACCAATGTGTATGCTAACCAATGCTAATCACGAGTTGTATGCTAACCGAGGTGTATGCTAACCGAGGTGTATGCTAAACGAGGTGTATGCTAATCGAGGTGCATGCTAATCGAGGTGCATGCTAACCGAGGTGCATGCTAACCGAGGTGCATGCTAACCGAGGTGCATGTTAAACAATGTGTATGCTAACCGAGGTGTATGCTAATCGAGGTGTATGCTAACCGAGGTGTATGCTAACCGAGTTGTATGCTAACCGAGTTGTATGCTAACCGAGGTGTATGCTAACCAAGTTGTACGCTGACCGAGTTGTACGCTAAATAATGTGTATGCTAACCGAGGTGTATGCTAAACAATGTGTATGCTAACCAAGGTCCCACTGTAATAAGCCCAGTACTTGATGAGTGAGTCCACATTGGACAGGTTGTTGATATAAGCAGGATCAACTTAATATGTTTCCACTGTACCTTGCCCTTTTATTAAACATACTAAGTAGTGTTATTTTATTGGTCTTATTTACATGACGGCATGTGCCATTTAAAATAGCAGTATCTGTACTGCGTTTGTTTTGTTTTTTTTCATGAAATGTGACGTTTATCATGTAGAACTGGCGAGGAACACAAACATTTTAGAACACGCCGCCAATAAACACAACAGCAAAAGAGATAACACCCACGGCATAAAACACATTTGACGTATTACAAACAGCAAGTTTACAATCGGAAGCCCGACGACGACGACAACGAGGCGCGAGCGTACGTCGCGACGTCACCGCAATTACAGTTTGACAGAGCCGGTTTCGTCTAACTGGAACAACCGACCCAGCCTGAATATCACCACCTCTGTTAGACAAACACAGCACATTCCTCGCTTGTCAACGTGGAGGGAGAAGAAAAAAAAAAAAAAAACATAAGTCCGCACACGGCCGGCCGGGGACTATTGAACACACATGGCCGTCTAAATATGCAGCCGTAAATAAGAGGATTGACCCACTTTAAAAAAATACACTCCGGCATTCTATGTTTACTAAACACTTCCTCTAACTCGACTAAAGTATTGTAAAGTATTACAGTGACATCATAACGCCAAACTGTGGTTACTCACACATGAAAAAAATATATATATAATTCCCAACACAATAGTGTGGCATGGGAACTGAAATAATAATAATAATAATAATTCACGTATACTTTTCACACTTTAATATTCCAATGCTAATATAATAGTTGGGAAATGTATTTTTCACATCAAAGATAATAGCATGTACAGCAGTGGTGTCCAAAGTGTGGCCTGAGGACTACTTTCACCATTGGCGCATTCTAAAAATACAGTGAAAGTGTGTGTGTGTGGGGGGTTATTAGCTTCTTACATGTTGATGCTAATAGCGAAAGGGGGTCACAAGACCAGGCGATAGGAGAACAAGACGAGACCCGAGTTTAACATTACTTTTAAGAAAAGTACAATAATATATATATATATGACAATATAGCTTCAAGGTGCTAATAAAACCAATGCACAGAGTGAACCCTCATCCTGGCTGTTGGGAGGCATTGCTTAATTAATGAATATATCATTACCCCAGCTTTTTTTCTAAAAATATTTAGAACTTTACTGTGTTTTTTTTTCCGAGGAGAACAAGACGAGACCAGACTTTAACATTACTTTTAAGAAAGATACAATTATATATATATATATATATATATATATATATATATATATATTATATATTTATGACAATATAGCTTCAAAATGCTAAAACCAATGCACAGAGTGAACTCTCCTCGTGGCTGTTGGGAGGCGGGAGACGAGGAAAACAGAAATTATCCAGCTCATATTCATTTATGATGTGCTTAATTAATGAATTTATCATTACCTACTGCCCACAAACAGTTATTTTGTTTTCTAAAAATATTTAGAACTTTACTGTGTTTTTTTTTTTGAGGAGAACAAGACGAGACCAGACTTTAACATTACTTTTAAGAAAAATACAGTAATATATATATATATATATATATATATATATATATATATATATATATATATATATATATATATATATTTGAATATAAAAAGTCATTTTTTTGGTGATGATTTTTGTCACCGTAATACAAATCTAACATGCTAAGATGTTAGATATAGATATAATTAATTGATATTTTGTTGTCATGTCCCGAGACAGTAAAGTATGAATTAAATGTTTAGATAAAAGTAAAAAAAGTGAGAAAAAATCTCAATAAATTACAATAAAAATAACACAGCTTCTTATTCTTATATATATATATATATATATATATATATATATATATATATATATATATATATATATATATATATATATATATATATATATATATATATATATATATATATATGACAATATAACTCCAATGTGCTAAAACCAGTGCATGCACAGAGTGAACCCTCCTCCTGGTTTTTACCCCAGGCTCAGAGCCCACGAGATAATTTTTTTTCTTGAAATATTTACAACTTTACTGTGTTTTTTTAGTAATTATACCACATACTGTACATAAGAAGTTGTATTATTTTTATTGTAATTTATTGAGATTTTTTCTCACTTTTTAAAAAACTTTTATGTAAACATTTAATTTGTACTTTAATGTCTAGAGACATTACAACAACATTTTTATTAATTATATCTATAGCTAACATCTTAGCATGTTAGTATTTTTATTTTTATAGATTTTTTTTAATTTATTAATTTTTGTTATATTTGTATTACTGTGACAAAAATGACTTAATACAGCCAATTATTTCATCTTCAAGGCTGATTATTTGCATCCAATAATGCTCAGGGACACTTGCAAAATCAACAGGTTGTACTAATGGATACCACATGGACACAGCAGGCCGATATTATCATCAGCCAAAATCGGCATCTTATCAAATGGACCACATTAGTAAAAGTCACACTCAACACAAAGATCGTGTCTGATTAAGAAGATGTATTACAAAGTGTAGATTTCAGAACAACCTTGAGCTATACAAACAACCACGGTGCCCCTACGCCTTTGGCCTCACTTTTTACACAGGCACCTAGCAAAACTTATACCGCCACGCTAATGTGGAATTACGGTTTAAAAAAAACTGTCCCGAGTGGAAAAGCCACGGACACTTGACCTTATTTCCCGAGCGTGTACACACCTTATTTGACGCCTTGGAGGACATTTTGCTGTCCTGTTAAGACTTCCGAAGTGACAGCTTTAACGTTCCCCCGGCTTGCCTTTGTTTTGATGGCGACTCGGCCGAGTGTGCTATTCCGGTTGAATTGTCGCCCAGCTGCCGCCACGCCGGGCCCCGCTGTGTTATTTGACTTTATCCAGGAAACATGGCACGAAAAAGTCCAAAGTTCATTATCTTCTCTTCGGTGACTGGAGTGAGTGCTAATAACGGCAGTCCAGTCAGATATCCAGACATAGAAAAATAGAGAGCTTGTAAAAAAATAAAAATAAAAAAAAAGCCACACGCCAAGGATTAAGTTAGCTTTGTGTGAATGATTTTTTTAGTAGCTATCGTCCACTCCGGGATGAAAAGTTGGGAAGAGAAGGCATCATGACGACGGCTAACAGCAATGGCAGGCGGGGGTAAACCTCTCCCTGCTCTCTCTCTGTGCTCACTGTGGAGGCTATGTGGACCGTACCACTTGCACAAGCATGGGGGAGCACCGAATCAAAAACAACGAGGACACTGCGCATTAACGGTACAAATGCAACAAAAACGTACGTAGCGTAAAATTAAATTCTTAATTATTATGTCTTTTTGCATTTGGGGGCGAATTGGTTTTTATTTTGTACATTTATAATAATTTTAAGGACGTCTACAACCCCTGTTACCTCATGGGACACAGGGTCCCGGCGATACAATGAGGAGCAGCGACGCCGCTGTCCCCGCTGATGTTGGATGTTCTGTGCGGGCGATACTGCAAATGTGGGTATCGAATCGATACCAACCAGGTACAGGAACAGTATTGCTGAGCAATTTTTCATTTTTTAATTTATTATTACAATCGTAAGAAAACACAATGTAAAAGATAATAATAATAATAATAATCATAATAATAATAATAATAATAATAATAATAATAAATTAAAATAATAATAATAACGAATAAATAAATTTAATAATACATTAAAATAATAATACACTTTCATTACATTAATAATAATAATAAAATAATAAAAGATAATACATTAAAGATAATACATTAAAATAATAATAATAATAATAATAATAATAATAATAATAATAATGAATAAATAAATTTAATAATGAATTAAAATAATAATACAATTTCATTACATTAATAATAATAATAATAATAAAATAATAATAAATTAAAATAATAATAATAACGAATGAATAAATTTAATAATACATTAAAATAATAATACACTTTCATTACATTAATAATAATAATAATAATAAAATAATAAAAGATAATACATTAAAGATAATACATTAAAATAATAATAATAATAATAATAATAATAATAATGAATAAATAAATTTAATAATGAATTAAAATAATAATACAATTTCATTACATTAATAATAATAATAATAAAATAATAATAAAAGATAATAAATTAAAGATAATAAATTAAAATAATAATAATAATAATAACGAATAAATAAATTTAATAATAACTTAAAATAATAATACAATTTCATTACATTAATAATAATAATAATAAATAATTAAAGATAATAAATTAAAGATAATAAATTAAAGATAATAAATTAAAATAATAATAATAATGAATAAATAAATTGAATAATAAATTAAAATAATAAATCACTTTCATTACAGGGACAGTATTGCTGAGCAATTTTTCCTTTAATTTATGATTAATTTTCGTAAGAAAACACAGGCCAAAGATAATAATAATATAATCCTAATAAAATATAATAATAATTAAAATAATAATAATAACCTCACACATTATTAAACACATTTTAAGTATAAAATATATCGATCCTCACCATTACTGCGTGATAATACACAATACCGGATGAAAAGAAGGACTAGTACTTTCATTGTCAAATAAACTCTTGCTGCGGTGCATTCAAGGACCGCCGAACAAAGTCAGAAACCTCCAAGCTTGTAAAAAAACATTATCACACAAACATAAAAGCATAAACATGTTAAAATTGTGATCTTAGCATGCATTTTGAATGTATTATGTACCCAAATATCGAATTAATCGCTCTGCTATCGATATGTCGATTGATATCGACAAAAATCGATATTTGTATCGATCCACCCACCCCTGGATGCTTACTTTCTATGCAGTGATGTTCCTGAGGTGTTGTTACACAAGCGTTTTGCATTAGAAGGATGCCGCAAAGGACAATATGGTTCCTTACACTCACAAATAAGACATAGAACCACATAAAAGCCTACAATGCTACATTCATGTTGGCGGGCCGATAAGTCACCCTCACAGGAGACCACAAAAGCCATTGAGTCAAAGTTCCTGCCACTTCCTGAACCCGACCCCACCCCACAGGATACAACAATGTCAGCTTGCATTGTTTCATAATTTACTTCTGTTGTGGCAAACAATTTAACATAAGAAAAAGCAGGGGGGAAATCAGAAATGGCCGCCCGTAATGTTGCTGTACAAACTACATCCAGCATTAAAATTATACCGGGGTGTCACTAGGTTCTGAAAGACAGGGGGGGCTTAGCAGAAATTTAGTAGAAAAAAATATATATATTTAAGAACATTTTAGGGGGGCCATATTATAGGAAATTTGTCAGAGATTTTTTTTGTAAAAAATAAAAAATCAATAAAAAAAATTTAAAAATCAAGAACAAATATCAAATTATTTAGGGGGGCTCAAACACATTTAGGGGGTCCCTATTATAGGAAATTTGTCAGAGATTTTTTGTAAAAAAAAAAATCTATAAAAAAAATCAATAACAAATATCAAATTATTTAGGGGGTCTCTATTATAGGAAATTTGTCCGAGATTTTTTTGTAAAAAAAAAAAAAAATCAATTTTAAAAAATCAATAACAAATACGAAATTATTTAGGAGGGCTTAAGAACATTTTAGGGGGGCCCTATTATAGGAAATTTGTCTGAGATTTTTTTTGTAAAAAAAAAAAAAAAATCAAAAACATTTTAAAAAATCTACATTACAAATGTCAAATTATTTAGGGGGTCCCTATTGTAGGAAATTTGTCAAAGATTTTTTGGGTAAAAAAAGTAAAAAAAAAAAAATCAATTACAAATATCAAATTATTTAAGGGGGCTTAAGAACATTTTAGGGGGACCCTATTATATATGAAATTTGTCAGAGAATATTTGTAAAAAATACAAAATCAATAAAAATAATCAATAACAAATATCAAATTATTTAGGGGGGCTCAAGGACATTTTAGAGGGCATATTTTTTGTAAAAACTAAAAAAAAAAAGAAATCAATAAAAAATATCAAATTATTTAGGGGGGCTTAAGAACATTTTTGGGGGACCCTATTATATATGAAATTTGTCAGACATTTTTTTGTAAAAGAAAAAAATCAATAAAAAAATATCAAATAATTTAGGGGGCTTAAGAACATTTTTGAGGGACCCTATTATATATGAAATTTGTCAGACATTTTTTTTGTAAGAGAAAAAAAATTGTAAAAAAATATCCAATAATTTAGGGGGTGCTGAAGAACATTTTTGGTGGGCCTTATTATATATGAAATTTGTCAGACATTTTTTTTGTAAAAAAAAAAAAAATCAATAAAAACTATAAAATAATTTAGGTGGAGTTAAGAAAATTTTGGGGGGGCCCTATTAATATGAAATTTGTCAGACATTTTTTGTGAAAGAAAAAAAAATCAATAAAAAATATCAAATAATTTAGGGGGGGCTTAAGAACATTTTTGAGGGACCCTATTATATATGAAATTTGTCAGACATTTTTTTTGTAAGAGAAATAAATTATAAAAAAAAATCCAATAATTTAGGGGGTGCTGAAGAACATTTTTGGTGGGCCTACTTATATATGAAATTTGTCAGACATTTTTTTTGTAAAAGAAAAAAAATCAATAAAAAATATAAAATAATTTAGGGGGAGTTAAGAACATTTTTGGGGGGCCCTATTATATATGAAATTTGTCAGACATTTTTTTGTAAGAGAAAAAAAATGTATAAAAAATATCCAATAATTTAGGGGGGGCTTAAGAACATTTTTGAGGGACCCTATTATATATGAAATTTGTCAGACATTTTTTTTTGTAAAAGAAAAAAATCAATAAAAAATATCCAATAATTTAGGGGGGGCTTAAGAACATTTTTGGGGCCCTATTATATATGAAATTTGTCAGACATTTTTTTGTAAAATAAAAAAAACAATAAAAAATATCAAATAATTTAGGGGGCTTAAGAACATTTTGGGGGGCCCTATTATACATGAAATTTGTCAGACATTTTTTTGTAAAAGAAAAAATAATAATAATTTAGGGGGGGCTTAAGAACATTTTTGGGGCCCTATTATATATGAAATTTGTCAGAGATTTTTTTTGTAAAAGAAAAAAAAATCAATAAAAAATATAAAATAATTTAGGAGGTCTTAAGAACATTTTAGGAGGGCCGAAGCCCCCCTAAAATAAGCCTAATAGGTACAGACAATGCAATAACTAAATTAGTTTCTGTCCTTTCCCCGAATCCGAATCCGAACTCAACTAGACTGAAACCACAACAATTCACACTCACACTGAATCCGTTGAATTCCGCGAGATTGAATTTTTTTTTTTAGGCTGAAGGAGATGATGATGATGATGATGATAATGATACATACTAGAATGGACGCCAATCTCTCGCTCCTTCTGAAGCTCCTCAAGCGCCTGTCGGGATCGAGCAACGCGGACAGCAGGATGTTTAACATGACGACCTATCCTTCAAAATGACGGGAGTCTGACCCCTTCGATGTCATCCACACCTGGGTTTGGACCTCAGATGTTCTAAACCAGGAAGAGCAGGACATTCATGACATTCCATCGGGATCAAAGTGATGGCATCCCTTGGAATGATATCTTCTCTTTCTCTCTCTCGCTTTCTCTCTTTTTCGCTGTGTTTGAACACACAAAAGCACAACAACACAACTCGTTTTGTTGCCTTCAAAGCTCAGGTGCTTCTCACGCACGAGCAGACGCGTGGAAAAAATCAGGCGAGCGTGCACGCCGACATCACAGGGTTCACATCACTCGGCAAGCGAAGAGGCAAAAAAAAAAAAAAAAAAGGCGAGCGTATAAGCTCAATGCTTGTTTGGAGTTCAAGCTCCCAGGCAGATGTTTCATTATCTCCATCTGTCTTCTCGGGTTCGGGAGTGTGTGATCCCTCCGTGAGCGCCATGTTGACTCAAGCCGTCCCGCCTGGTCCAGCAGAGGTTTACTCTAATAGAAACCTTCTGGAGACCACAGGAGGTTTCTATCCAGACTTTGGAGCGACGCTAACCGTTCACGGTGAGGATTCTAACCGTCAAAATATGGTGTAGAGCAGCGATTCGGTGCCGCCAACAACGGATTATGGTCCAATTTCACTTTTATTTATTATCGATCATGTATTTGTGTGCATTCATTTCCTACCAAAATAGTTATAAAAATAAAAAAAATATATATTTGTTACATATTTACTCTCTATATATTTACATTTTATTTTATGTATTTTTTAATCATTAAAAATAAGTAATGATAATATTTAATAATGAATTTATAATATATATTAATACATAATTATACTAATTTATTCAAATAATATATACATAATTGTGTATTTATAACTATTTATATAAGCAATGATAATATTTAATAATAAATTTATAAAATATATTTATACTTCATGAAAAAATTTATTTAATAATATATAAATAATTGTATATGTATAATTATTTACATAAGTAATGACAATATTTAATAATGAATTTATAAAATATATTAATACATAATTAAACAAATTATTTAAATAATATATAAATACTTGTATATTTATAATTATTTACATAAGTAATGACAATATTTAATAATGAATTTATAAAATATATTAGTACATAATTAAACAAAATTATTTAAATAATATATAAATACTTGTATATTTATAATTATTTACAGAAGTAATGACAATATTTAATAATGAATTTAGAAAATATATTAATACATAATGAAACAAATGTATTTAAACAACATATAAATAATTGTATATTTATAATTATTTATATAAGTAATGATAATATTTAATAATGAATTTATAAAATATATTAATACATAATGAAACAAATTTATTTAAACAATATATAAATAATTGTATATTTATAATTATTTATATAAGTAATATTTAATAATGAATTTATAAAATATATTAATATATAATAAAACAAATTTATTTAAACAATATATAAATAATTGTATATTTATAATTATTTATATAATAAATAATATATATTTATAACAAACATATTCATATTACAATATATTTTATGTAAATAAAAATGTATTAAAATATATCATTTTATTTTTTTTATCTATGTTAATTTTATTTTGGTTAAAAATATATTCATTCATTTATTCATTTTCTACCGCTTATCCTCACGAGGGTCGCCGGCGAGCCAGCCAATCACAGGGCACATATAGACAAACAACCATTCACACTCACATTCATACCTATGGACAATTTGGAGTCGCTAATTAACCTAGCATGTTTTTTTGGAATGTGAAAGAGGAAGCACGGATGCACGGGGAGAACATGCAAACCCCACACAGAGACGAGGGTGGAATTGAACCGGGGTCTCCTATAGCTGTGAGGCCTGATTCTACGGACTGACTAAGAGACAAACAAACAAAACGGACAGATGTGCGTGAAAACTCAGCCTCCTTGATGGAGGTTTTGAAAGTACTTAGCCGCTAATCCTTAGCGATGACTCGCCAAGTAGGCAAACATCAGGCAATCAGCAAACAGCTATTATCCTCTCAACTCCACACTGAGCTGTGGACTGATGCTATCGCCATTGGGGTGGGGGCGGGGGCGGGGGGTTGGGGGGTACGGCCAAAGTGGCTCCACAAACCCCAAGATGCAACTCGACAAAACCTAACAAAATTCTACATAATTATGAAGCGTTATGAGGAGTTTGCCAAAAGTCAACCCAAGAGGTCACAAAAGACCCCACAACATCACCCAAAGAACTATAAGTCTAAAACAAACAAAAATCAACAAACATCATTTTGTCATTTTATGGGAATAAAGTCGCTATGTCCGATATTTTCCAACTCTCAATTTCCGATACCGATATCAACCGATATCACATGCTGATTCGGGCCGATAATTATCGGACATCTCGAGAATAAATTCATAATATTACAAGGACAAAAATTTAAGTAACAAAAAAAATGAACGTTTTTTTTTAAAGAAAAAAGTTGAAATATTTGGAGAAAAAAATCCCAAAAATTGAGAAAAAGAACAAAATTGATACACTTTTTTTTTTAATTATTGGACATCCCAAGAATAAAGTTATAATATTACAAGGACAACATTTAAGTAGCAAAAACAAATTAAAGATTTTTTAAGAAGAAAGTTGAAATATGTGAAAAAATAAATCAGAAAAATTGAGAAAAAGCGCAAGGTTGAACTAATGATACCATTTTTTTTTAAATTATCGGACATCCCGAGAATAAATTCATAATATTACAAGGACAAAATTTAAGTAGCAAAAACAAATGAAAGGTTTTTTTTTTCAAGAAAAAAGTTGAAATATTTGGAGAAAAAAATAAAAAAAATTGAGAGAAAGAACAAAATTGAACAAATGATACACTTTTAAAAAAATAATCGGACATCCCGAGAATAAATTCATAATATTACAAGGACAAATTTTAAGTAGCAAAAACAAATGAAAGATATTTTAACAAGAAAGTTGAAATATTTGGAAAAAAAAATTTGAGAAAATTTAGAAAAAAGCGCAAAGTTGATACAAATGATATACTTTTTAAAAAAAAAATTATCGGACATCCTGAGAATAAATTCATAATATTACAAGGACAATTTTTAAGTAGCAAAAACAAATGAAAGTTTTCTTTTTAAAGAAAAAAGTTGAAATATTTGGAGAAAAAAATCGAAAAAATTGAGAAAAAGAACAAAATTGATACAAGTGATACACTTTTTTTTAAATTATCAGACATCCCAAGAATAAAGTCATAACATGACAAGAATAACATTTAAGTAGCAAAAACAAATTAAAGATTTTTTTAAGAAAAAAGTTGAAATATTTGAAAAAATAAATCGCGAAAATTTGAACAAATGATTGAATGATGATTAAATTATCGGACATCCCGACAATAAATTCATAATATTACAAAGACAAAATGTAAGTAGCAAAAACAAATGAAAGATATTTTAACAAGAAAGTTTAAATATTTGGAGAAAAAAATGTAGAAAATTTAGAAAAAAGCGCAAAGTTGATACAAATGATACACTTTTTTTTTTTTTAATTATCGGACATCTTGAGAATAAATTCATAATATTACAAGGACAAATTTTAAGTAGCAAAAACAAATGAAAGATATTTTTTTAAAGAAAAAAGTTGAAATATTTGGAGAAAAAAAATCCAAAAAATTGAGAAAAAGAACAAAATTGATACAAGTGATACACTTTTTTTTTTTAATTATTGGCCATCCTGAGAATAAATTCATAATATTACAAGGACAAAATTTAAGTAGCAAAAACAAATGAAAGATATTTTAACAAGAAAGTTGAAATATTTGGAGAAAAAAAATTAAGAAAATTTAGAAAAAAAACAAAATTGATACAAATGATACACTTTTTTTTAAATTATCAGACATCCCGAGAATAAATTCATAATATTACAAGAACAAATTTTAAGTAGCAAAAACAAATGAAAGTTTTTTTAAGAACGTTTAAATATTTGAAAAAAATGTTTTTAATTCAGAAATTTTTTTTTTTACTTATATTATTACCCTTTAATTTTTCTGTAAAAGTTGTAAATGTAGGACGGGGGGCATCTTTAGGACCAAGTAGCTCTATCCAGGCTAAGTGCGTGGGTGTAAAAGTGTTAACGTTGGTCATCGGCTAGCATATTTTAGACCGTGTGATTAAAAGTGTGACAAAAAGGCAATAAACGAGACTGCGACTCGTAAATCAAGAGGCGGTCCAACAGCCGGGAAGCGGCGGCCACCGAGGGGGCCGTTTGACACATACGATAAGTGGCGTGTAATTGAATTTCATGGAAACGGCCAAGATTTCCAAGTCTAATGCGAGGAGCCGTCGTAGATTTAGAGCTGCCACACAAATCTGTCCGAGGGAAGATGGATCTGGCAACCTGAACCTCACGCTTACATCTTTGGTGGGAAGCAACCCCAGGAAATTTACAACTGAGAATATGACTTCATATTGCGCTTTTACATTAGTATGGATATATTAAGATATTAATATTATGATATTAGGATCAACTTTATATTGTATTGTATTGTATAATTACAATTTCAACTCATATTGTTATATATCAAGTCGTATTCTAAAATTATAATTTCACAAAAAAAATTTTTAAACCATTAAAAAAAAAGTTAAAAGTCATTTTAAAAGACTAAATATTCAAAGAAAAAAAGCTGCAACCTAACAAGAAAAAGTTTGTAAAATGTTATATTATTGAAATAAACTCCAAATATTATGGGAATATTTTTTAATTAACAAGAACAAAAATGTAACAAAAAAAATCGAAAAATATTATTGGAATAAAGTCATAATATATATATATATATTAACATAATATTGGAATATAGTCATAATATTATATAATATAATATTATAAAGTCATAATATATATAAAATCATAATATATCATAATAATAATATAATATTTATAAATAAAAAATTGCAATAAAATAATTTTTGCAATTTTACACAAATAATGACAAAACAATAATGCCATTTTAATAGCGTAGAGTTGAAATGTTAATATTTTCTAAGTCATAAAATTCTGAGAGTAAAATAAAAAGTCCAAATATTATGGGAATATTTTTTAATTAACAAGAACAAAAATTTAACTAGTTGGAAAATGAAAAAATTCAAAAAAAAAATTCAAAAATATTATTGGAATAAATAAATATATATATATTATATATTATATAATAAATAAATATATATATATATATATATATATATATATATATATATATATATATATATATATATATATTAACATAATATTGGACTATAGTCATAATATAATATAATATTATAAAGTCATAATATATAAAGTCATAATATATCATAATAATAATATAATATTTATCAATAAAAAATTTGCAATTTTATACAAATAATGACAAAACAATAATGCCATTTTAGTAGCGTAGAGTTGAAATGTTAAAATAAAAATATTATGGGACTAAAGTCATAATATAATTCATAAATATATGTTTTTCATATATGGTAACGTTATTTCATATATGTTTTTTTCATACATTTATTTTTTTTCTTGTAAAACTTTCTTCTCATTAATTTAACATTTTTTTCCGCATAAATGTTTTTTTCTTGTAAAACTTTCTTCTCATAAATTCACAACTTTTTTTCTATTTTATTATTATTTTTTATTTATTTTTTTTCTTGTGAATTTATGACTTTGTTGTCATTAATTTACACAATTTTTGTTAAAAATAGCCAACTTTATTCCCAAATTCTGAGATTATTATATATATATATTTTTTTTACCAGAGTTGTGCCTCATTATGATATTCTATTCCTGTTTTTTTTTTATATTTTGTGATGAAATATGGGACATTTACGTGAAATTATTATCAACAAAACGATAGTGATGGAGATGAGCGTAAATGTGATTACCGGAATGACATGAAAGGATATTAAGAGGCAGGGATGAGGACCTTGGCTTTGGGCGGAAAAAGGGAAAACATACATTGGCGGGAAAAAGGGATTAAGCATGTCGGGAGGAAAAGGAGCAAAAAAGGAAGGAAGGAGATTAGCCCGATTTAAAAAAAAAAAAAAAGTAAAGTCGTGCAGTGAAAAGTTCAAGGTTGAAAAGTTGAACGAGTGTGAAAAGGGTCGAACGACACTCCAACGCAGCACCGCAGTGTTTCAAGTCCGGGTGAGGTCACTGAAGGCCCCCCCCCCCCCCCCCCCCCCCCCCCCCAGCCGGTTGACTCTGGCGCTGGTACCGCTTGTTACGGCTGCATTCCGACGCCGTGAGTTTGTCTGTGAAAACAGCGGGGGCTTCTTTCAGAGCCGAGAGCAGCCGCACGCACCCGACGCCGGGGCCGCGGCGGGGTGGGGGGTGGGGGGGTAGTATGAATATTTCACGACGAGAAGCGGCTGTCACTTTAAAAAATAATTCTGCGGAATCATTCATTCATTCATTTTCTACTGCTTTTCCTCACATGGGTCGCGGGGGTTGCTGGAGCCTATCCCAGCTTTATTTTATTTTATTTTTTATTTTTATTTTATAATTTTAGTTTTATTTTAGTTTATTTTAGTTTTATTTTAGTTTTATTCATTCATTCATTCATTCATTTTCTACCGCTTTTCCTCACATGGGTTGCGGGGGTTGCTGGAGCCTATCCCAGCTTTATTTTATTTTATTTTTTATTTTATTTTAGTTTTATTCATTCATTCATTTTCTACCACTTTTCCTCACATGTGTCGCGGGGTTGCTGGAGCCTATCCCAGCTTTATTTTATTTTTTTTAATTTTATTTTATCATTTTAGTTTTATTTTAGTTTTATTTTAGTTTCATTTTAGTTTTATTCATTCATTCATTCATTCATTTTCTACCGCTTTTCCTCACATGGGTTGCGGGGGTTGCTGGAGCCTATTCCAGCTTTATTTTATTTTATTTTTTTTTTTATCATTTTAGTTTTATTTTAGTGTTATTTTAGTTTTATTTTAGCTTTATTTTATTTTATTTTATTTTAGTTTTATTCATTCATTCATTTTCTACCGCTTTTCCTCACATGGGTTGCGGGGGTTGCTGGAGCCTATCCCAGCTTTATTTAAAAAGACAAACAACCATTCACACTCACATTCATACCTATGGACAATTTGGAGTCGCTAATTAACCTAGCATGTTTTTGGAATGTGGGAGGAAACCGGAGTACCCGGAGAAAACCCACGCATGCACGGGGAGAACATGCAAACTCCACACAGAAATGCCCGAGGGTAGGGATTGAACCCTGGTCTCCGAGCTGTGAGGTCTGTGCGCTAACCACTCAACCACCGTGCATCCCATATATTATATTATTATATATATTTTTGTATTTTTGCCATATTTTGAACATGCAAAGTCCACACAGAGATGGCGGAGTGTGGAATCGAACCCTGGTCTCCGAGCTGTGAGGTCTGCGTGCTAACCACTCGACCGCCGTGCCGCCCATATTGTGTTCTATGGTTACATAAAACATGGGCAGTTCTGTGCGGTGGGGGTGCTGGAGCAAAAAATGTACCACTTCCACACTAAATGTGCACTCGATCTCATGTCATGCAATGTTTGTCTTAGCTAATTAACCTAGCATGTTTTTGGAATGTGGGAGGAAACCCACGCATGCACGGTGGATAACATGCAAACTCCACACAGAGATGGCCGAGGGTGGAATCGAACCCTGGTCTCCTAGCTGTGAGGTCTGCGCGCTAACCACTAGCCCGCCGTGCCGCCCCCCATATATTATATTATTATATATATTTTTGTATTTTTGCCATATTTTGAACATGCAAACTCCACACAGAGATAGCTGAGGGTGGAATTGAACCCTGGTCTCCGAGCTGTGAGGTCTGCGTGCTAACCACTCGACCACCGTGCAGCCCATATATTATATTATTATATTTTTTTTTGTATTTTTGCCATATTTTGAACATGCAAAGTCCACACAGAGATGGCGGAGTGTGGAATCGAACCCTGGTCACCGAGCTGTGAGGTCTGCGCGCTAACCACTCAACCACTGTGCAGCCCATATATTATATTATTATATATATTTTTGTATTTTTGCCATATTTTGAACATGCAAACTCCACACAGAGATAGCCGAGGGTGGAATTGAACCCTGGTCTCCGAGCTGTGAGGTCTGCGTGCTAACCACTTGACCGCCGTGCCGCCCGTATTGTGTTCTATGGTTACATAAAACATGGGCGGGTCTGTGCGGTGGGGGTGCTGGAGCAAAAAATATACCACTTCCACACTAAATGTGCACTCGATCTCATGTCATGCAATGTTTGTCTTAGCTAATTAACCTAGCATGTTTTTGGAATGTGGGAGGAAACCCACGCATGCACGGTGGAGAACATGCAAACTCCACACAGAGATGGCAGAGGGTGGAATTGAACCCTGGTCTCTTAGCTGTGAGGTCTGCGCGCTAACCACTAGACCACCGTGCAGCCAATTAAATGAGATATTGAAGGAAAAAAAAAAAACTTAGTTGAGCATATTAACATCACGGCGGCGTTCCGACGAGGGCGCGCTATATATATGTGTGTGTTTTTTTGGGGGGGGGGAAGCATACAGGGACACGGGCAGCCACAGGCCCCGCTTGAAGCCGCCCCGCTGACGAGATGCGATAGGACCCGACCGTGCAGAAGCTGCGGCCTGTGTGCTAGCTGACTAATCCTCTAGCCGTCCACTGCCAGGATCCAGACTCATCAGCTTTGGGTGTTCTCTTGTCAAGACACATTTTTATAAACGTCCCGCTGGTGGTTTGTAGCCGCTAATGCCCAACACAACAGGCCCCTAATGCCAAATGATGACGTCGTGCTGATTTAGCACATTAGTCGCCTGAAAAGAAAGAGCCCAGCCACAAACCAGGCAAACCATGGCCTGACTGCCTGCTCAAAAGGGGACCGGTGTGATGAACTCAGCAGAAAGGGAGTGGAAACCCGAAAGCCGGTCTAAGCCGCCGCCGCCGCCGCTCTCGGGGGCGGGCACGGCGGGGGGGGGGCTGATCTGGGTCGGGACTGAACCGGGTCGCCCGGGGGGAAGGGGATTTACCGATTTACCTCTTGTACGGTTCTAGAGACGGTTCTATGTATCCATCCATCCATCCATCCATCCATCTATGCATCCATCCATCTATGCATCCATCCATCCATCTATGCATCCATCCATCCATCTATGCATCCATCCATCCATCCATCCATCCATCTATGCATCCATCCATCCATCTATGCATCCATCCATCCATCCATCCATGCACCCATCCATCCATCTATGCATCCATCCATCTAAGCATCCATCCATCCATCTATGCATCCATCTAAGCATCCATCTATGCATCCATCCATCCATCTATGCATCCATCCATCATCCATCCATCCATCTGTGCATCTATGCATCCATCCATCCATCTATGCATCCATCCATCATCCATCCATCCATCTATGCATCTCTGCAACCATCCATCCATCTATGCATCCATCTATGCATCCATCCATCCATCCATCTATGCATCCATCCATCTATGCATCTCTGCAACCATCCATCCATCTATGCATCCATCCATCTATGCATCCATCCATCCATCTATCTATGCATCTATGCAACCATCCATCCATCTATGCATCCATCCATCCATCTATGCATCCATCCATCCATCTATGCATCCATCCATCCATCCATCAATGCATTCATCCATCCATCTATGCATCCATCCATCTATCTATGCATCTATGCAACCATCCATCCATCTATGCATCCATCCATCCATCTATGCATCCATCCATCCATCTATGCATCCATCCATCCATCCATCCATCAATGCATTCATCCATCCATCTATGCATCCATCCATCCATCAATGCATCCATCCATCCATCCATCTATGCATTCATCCATCCATCTATGCATCCATCCATCCATCCATCTATGCATCCATCTATGCATCCATCCATCCATCCATCCATCCATCCATCTATGCATCCATCCATCTATGCATTCATCCATCCATCTATGCATCCATCCATCCATGCATCCATCCATCTATGCATCCATCCATCCACCATCCATGCATCTATCTATGCATCTATCCATCCATCCATGCATCCATCCATCCACCCATCCATGCATCCATCCACCTATGCATCTATCCATCCGTCTATGCATCTATCCATCCATCCATGCATCCATCCATCCATCTATGCATCTATCCATCCACCCATCCATGTTCCCATCCACCTATGCATCCCTCCATCCATCCACCCATCCATGCATCCATTCATCATGTTCCCATCCATCTATGCATCCATCCATCCACGCGGCCATCCATACATGCATCTATCCATCCATTCATGCATCCATCCATCCAATCATCCATCCATCCATATTCCCATCCATCATCCATCCATCATCTATCCCATTTGAGAAACAAGCTTATTATGTCAGTGCGTGTAGGGCAGGGTGGTGGTGGTGTTAGGGGCGGGTAGGGGTGGGTGGTGATCCAGACGGTAGCTACAAGGCTGTGATTCATGCAGTGGGTCAGTGTGTTCTGTGTAAGAAGAGTCATGTGGGAAGGTCACAATGCATGACAACACAAGGACTCTCCATCTCAGACCACATCGTGTGGGAATCTATCACCATTCAGACTGGGCTACGGAGGACTTCATCATGGAATGGTCAGAATTTATTTTTATTTTTATTTTTATTTTTATTTTTATTTTTATTTTTATTTTTATTTTTATTTTTATTTTTATTTTTATTTTTATTTTTATTTTTATTTTTATTTTTATTTTTATTTTTATTTTTATTTTTATTTTTATTTTTATTTTTATTTTTTGTCCCATCCAGCCATTGGGGGAGATAGTATTGTTGATCTAAATGCCCATTTTTTGCTTATATATATATATAAGCAAATGATATATATATATATATATATATATATATATATATATATATATATATATATATATATATATATATATATATATATATATATATATATTTCTTATATATATATATATATCAAATAAAATAAATAAAAATATATAATAAAAATAAAATAAATATAAAATATAATAAATAAAATAAAAAATATATATAAAATGTTATTTTCACAATAATTTCACATATAATAATTATTATAATAAACTATAATAATGACAAATTTAATTATAATAAATTTAATAATAATTAAAATACAATAATTTCAATAATTTATTATAATTAATTTATCATTATTTATTATTGTATTATTATCCTATATATTACTGTCATACTATATGATATTTTATTTTTATTTTGTGTCCTGTCCAGCCATTGGGTGAGATAGTATTGTTGATCTAAATGCCCTTATATGCTAAACATGCTTTTATTTATATTTATATATATATATGAAATTATTATGAATTATTATATGAAATTATTGTGAAAATAACATTTAAAAATATATATTTATATTATATATTTTTTTTCATGTTATTTTCACAATAATTTAATGCAATGTCCAGATTTTTTTTTTTACAATAATTTAATGAATTCTTCATTATTTTACAAATATTGGATGCCATGTCATAATTTATTCCTCTTATTATTATTGTATTATTATCCTATATATTACTGTCATACTAGACTAGACTATATATTAGTCATTCATACAATATCCTTGATTTATTATTATATGTGTTTTAATGATGATACAATGATGATGATACTGATGAATATGCAAAAAGGCGTGTTGCCATACGTCCTTCTTTAACAATGTTAGCGCTGTGCTAACGCCAGCTTAGGCCCCCATTTCATGTTTCCAATAAAGAGAGGTGTGCTGTGCCTTTTAGCCGCTTCTATTTTTAGCTCCATCCGCAGCCACGGTTAGAGAACCACTCTAAAAAAAACCAAAAAAAAAACCCTCACAAACATTTTAAGACAGGCAGCCCAGGACATCATTCTGTCGTGCTCTGACTCGGAGAGAGAGAAACGGCGGCGTTTGCATTATGCAGTGGCTTAGTGATTGGTTCACGTATCCGATGCCCGGTTTGCACGGAAGAAGCAACACAGCAGCATGAATTAAAAAAAACAAAAAAAAAAAACCATCAACACATCTCCGACGTTCCGGAGATACGCCAGCCCACATAGGACGCTCCTACCTGTGCACCGATTCCCAACGCATACACGCTATCATGCGAGCCGCGGCGTCTCACACGCGCTAACCAACATGGCGTGACATCTGTGAAGGCCGCGCCATCATCGACATGGCAGCGCCACTGACAGGAAGTAAGATATTGATTTAAAAAGCTGAGAACTACCCCGACGCCCTGATTGGGTCAAAACGGGCGACGCCCACAAAGACTAGAAGTCAAGCTAACGGCGGCGTTAGCGTGACCTTCTTCTCCCCCCTTTTCCTCCCTTCATCCCCCTCTCTCTCTCTTGCTGTGATAACAGAGACATTCCTGAGCCTCCCACTTAATTCCACTGGAGTGTGTGGAATGTTGGAATGACGAGCGGGAGTGGAGCGGGAGCGGTCGGGATGGATGGAGAGGAAATGAACAACATTAATAAACGGAGTCGGGTAAAAACCTTGCGATGAGTGGCGCGCCCAAATGCCCGCGGCAGCATCAACTCATTCGAGGGCATGCCCACGTTTGGAGGGGGGGGGGGGGACGATGCCTGTGTATGAAAACTATAATAATAAACTCCCTCCAATGTTGTTGGACGGGTTGGAATTGGACCAGGGGGTGGGGGGGCCCTCAGTCGGTGCAGGGTTCATACAAGGATATCTATTTTATCGCTTATGTCTACTATATTGGCTGGTAGGAGGCTATAATGATGACTATAGGGGTGTTATTTCATGGCTAGAGGGCTCTTTATTATTAACCTATTGTATTACTAATAATATTATGTTACATATATTTTTTTTGCCAAAAATCTGCTAAAGTATACAATAAAATTAACATAGAAAACATAAAATAATATAATAAAAAAATATATATAAAATATAATATTTCAAGAAATTTTAATTTACATAAAATATATTTTAATATTCTTCTTATAAATACATATAATTATTCATTATATAATAATAAATATACAAATATTTATCATTGATATAGTGTTTAAATATTAATATTATTAAAATATAAATTTATTTTATAAATTCACTATTAAATATTATCTTTACTTATTTATATTCTTAAAAATAAATACATAAAATGTTTATTTATTATATAAATAATTATAAATATACAATTATTTATATTTATAATTTATATATTGTTGAAATATTAATGTTATTAAAATATTAATATATTTCATATATTCATTATTAAATATAATTATTTTTTATTATTAAATCTAAATACATAAAATATTTATTTATTATATAAATTGTAATTCATAATGTATATATTGTTCAAATACTATTATTAAAATATTCATATATTTTATAATATCATTATTAAATATTATCATGGCTTATTTTTATTATTAAAAATAAATACATGAAATATTTATTTATTATATAAATAATTATAAATATACAATTATTTATATTTATAATGTATATATTGTTTACATATTAGTATTATTAAAATATTTATATATTTTATAAATTACCCGGAGCTGCTAGCATAGCCACCAACTAAGCTAACCAGTCAGGCTGCAAATAACTTATTCTCAGATTAAAAAAGTCTTTCAAAAGAAGCAAAAAATTTACCACTTCCACACTAAATGAGAGGATAACCTTTTGCACTCAATCTCATGACATGCAATGTTCGTCTTAGCTAATGTAGAGGGACGACTGTGGGGGGGGGGGGGGGGTACACCCTGGACTGGTGGCCAGCCAATCACAGGGCACATATAGACAAACAACCATTCACACTCACATTCATACTTATGGACAATTTGGAGTCGCTAATTAACCTAGCATGTTTTTTTTTTTTTGGAATATGGGAGGAAACCGGAGTTCCCGGAAAAAAAAACCCACGCATGCACGGTGGAGAACATGCAAACTCCACACAGAGATGGCCGAGCGTGGGATTGAACTCGGGTCTCCAAGCTGTGAGACGTACAGTAAGTGTTCCTATTTAAGGGTGAGGCCAACACTTCCTAAAGATGGAATGTTTGGGAATACAAGAAAGGGAAGTGTTGGTTGTCTTATGAGGCGTGAGAGACGTGGGAGTGGAATGACCCAACGGTCAGGTGATGGGGATTTGGTCATCCATGGCTGAGTGCCTCATCTTTGGAGCTTTGGAGCTCGCCAGAACCCCCCCCCCCAAAAAAAAAAAAAAATCTGCTTTGACTTTTATTTGTCTACATCCCGCCCGGAATGTTCCTTTTCGCAATCTCACAGAGGGCGGCGCCCAAATTGGAGACAGTACCCCCCCCCCCCCCCCCCGCCCCGCCCCCTCCCAAACGACCGGTATGTCACTTTCATAAAATATGCTGGCAAAGGCACAAGCAGGTGGGCAGAAAAAGCCCATCGGAATTTCATTGTGTGAGATGAATTCCATCATCGGCCATTTTTCTGTGCGTTCTAAAGATACCCAAACAGATAAATAGGCAGCTAAGAATGCGCCTTAATCACGTTACAGAGACATTATTATTATTATTATTATTGTTGATGTTAGCATTGTTACGCTGAAGAACTAAATTACTGAGGTTGTGACACCTCGCCACAACATGCTAATGCTAATACTTGAAATGAGCAACCCCCGTGAGGATAAGCGGGAGAAAATGAATGAATGAATGAATATATTTTTAGCCAAAAATCTGCTAAAATATATAATAAAAATTAAAATATAAAAAATATTTAAAAAATTATATAATACATTTTAATATGAATATGTGTGTTATGGATATATATATTTATTTATTATATCAATAATTATAAATATACAATTATTTACATATTGTTGAAATAAATTTGTTTCATTGTGTATTAATATATTTTATAAATTCCTCATTAAATATTATCATTGCCTATTTTAATTATTAAAAATAAATACATAAAGTGTAAATATGTAACAAATATACATATATTGTATTTTTATAACTATTTTGCCCAACAGTGAATGTCGACTGTGCCTATTTAAAATATGTATATTATAAATACATATAATGATTTATTATATAAATAATTATAAATATACAATTATTTATATTAATATAATATATATTTATATTAATAGCAACATATATTAATATAAAATTATTTATAATGTATATATTGTTTAAATAAAATGTGTTTCATTATGTATTAATATATTTTATAAATTATGAAATATTAATTTATTATTAAAAATAAATACATAAAATAAAATGTATATATATATATAGAGTAAATATGTAACAAATATACATATATTGTATTTTTATAACAATTTTGCCCAACAGTGAATGTCAACTGTGCCTATTTAAAATATGTATGTTATAAATACATGTGATTTATTATATAAATAATTATAAATATAAAATTATTTATATTATATTAATATATATATTTACATTAATAGTAACATATATTAATATAAAATTATTTATATTAATAATTTATATATTTGTTTAAATAAAATGTGTTTATTATGTATTAATATATTTTATAAATTCATTATTAAATATTAATTTATTATTAAAAATAAATACATAAAATAAAATGTAAATATGTAACAAATATACATACATATATTGTATTTTTATAGCTATTTTGGCGGACAGCGAATGTCGACTGTGCCTATTTAAAATATGTATATTATAAATACATTATTTATTATAAAATTCTATAAAATTATTTATATTATATTAATATAATATATATTTACATTAATAGTAACATATGAATATAAAAATATTTATATTTATAATTTATATATTGTTTAAATAAAATGTGTTTCATTATGTATTAATATATTTTATAAATTCATTATTAAATATTAATTTATTATTAAAAATAAATACATAAAATAAAATGTAAATATATAACAAATATACATATATTGTATTTTTATAGCGAATATAGCGGACAGCGAATGTCGACTGTGCCTTATTTAAAGACCACATCCACGTCCGCGTGTCCCTGTCATGTACGGTCAGACCAAAGTCCAAGTCCGGATGAATCAGCATCCATCCGGCACTCTTCTCCCGTTTCCATCCTCGCCGATGACACACGGATCCGGATGCCACTCTGCTGGAATGGCGACATCCCCAGCGGGCTGTTGTGGAATGTCAATTTCACTTAATTACATTTTCCCGACTCGGCTCCGATGGTGAAGTCCCAGCGGGAGACCCAACTGGTTGGTGTCTGAGGGGGGGATGTATAGCTTCATTACATGATGAATGTCTTCCTATTTACATGTCATCCTATGGCTTCAGCTAGCTTGAAAGGATGACAAGGCGTACGAAGGAGCACGCAAAGCAAAACCTCATTTATGCATGATGTTGTTTTGGACGCCAAATAGCGTTTCTTCACGCGAGGTGATGAAAATGGAGGTGATGGGTGGCCTGCCTGCCTGCCTGCCGCCCGGTTAGTGGGGAAACTCCGCCCTCTGCAGGACAACATCTGTCATTGTTTTTTTGTTTTTTTTACACCAAGACTGGGGATGAGCGTCGTTGATAGTGCAGCAACAGCGCCCCTAGCGGCCACGGATAATAATGCATGTACTGTAGAATAGGGCAGTAGAAGCATAAACAAATTCTGCTTATTTTATGGCTTCATTTTCTTTATTTTTTGACATTTCTAGTTTACACCAGAGATGTCCAATACAGAATTAATATTACATCTTGAATATTAATAAATATTATTATTACAAATTACAACTTTATTATTATTATTTTATTCTTGTAAAATTACAGCTGTTCTACTTTATTTCTTTACTTAATTATTAAAATGTCTGGGTTGTAATTCTGACTTTATTTTCATAATATTTTAATGTTATTATAAATAATATTACACTTTTATTCTTTGTAAAATATTTTTTTTCATTTTCATATTTTTAAATATTTAAAGTTTCTTCTAATTTTTCACCTTGTAATATTCTGACTTTATTTCCGGAATATTAATTTTTTTCCCCTAAAATAATTTTCCAAAAATTGCAACTCTACTACTAAATTATTTTTCTTCAAAATTACACTTTTATTCTCTGTAAAATGTTTTTTTTTTCCATTTTCATATATATTTTTTAAATATTTAAACTTTCTTCAAATTTTTCACTTCATAATATTCTGACTTTATTCCCAGAATAATTTTTTTCCCTAAAATAATTTTCCAAAAATTGCAACTCTACTACTAAATTATTTTTCTTCAAAATTACACTTTTATTCTTTGTAAAATGTTTTTTTTTCATTTTCATATTTTTAAAAAATATTTAAACTTTCTTCAAATTTTTCACCTCGTAAAATTTTGACTTTATTCCCAGAATATAAATTTTTTTCCCCTAAAATAATTTTCCAAAAATCGCAACTCTACTACTAAATTATTTTTCTTCAAAATTACACTTTTATTCTTTGTAAAATGTTTATTTTTTCATTTTCATATTTTTTAAAAATATTTAAACTTTCTTCAAATTTTTCACCTCGTAAAATTTTGACTTTATTCCCACAATATTAATTTTTTTCCCCTAAAATAATTTTCCAAAAATTGCAACTCTACTACTAAATTATTTTTCTTCATAATATCACAACATTATTCTCACAAAATTCCTCCTAGTATTTTGACTTTATTCTTGCAAAATTACACTTGCTTTAAAAAAAAAATTGCAAATATTTCTACTTTTTTCTTGCAAATTTTCACTTCCTAATATTATAATGTTAGTCTGATAACATTATGACTTTATTCCCATTATCCTATAACATTTTCCCCAACATAATTCTCAAACAAAATAGTGTTTGTTTCTATTATTGTGAAAAAATTGACTTCATGCTACTAAAATGTAATTTTTTTCTCATAATAGTACATTATTATTTTTAATTATTATTATTATGACTTTATTTCCATAATGTTTAGACTTTATTACCATAATAATAATTCAACTTTTCCCTGTTTTTTGTCTAAATATTATGACTTTATTTTTTTTTATTATTGTTTTCTTTCTTAATAAATTTTTTTGTTAAATTACATTTTTAGAATGTGCTGCGGGCCGCAGTTTGGACACCCCCGGTCTAAAAGATGCCCACACTTCTACTTGAATGATGACACCCCCCCCTCCCCCCCTCCCCCCCTCCCTGCGTGACATCTACATGCGACCCCCAGAGGTCAGTCCACAAGAATGCCGAGTCATTTTTCCGTCCATCAAAAAGAAGAACACCCCCCCCCCCCCTTGAACGCCCCTCCAGCCAAATTCCAGTCGAGAGGCGACCATCGCTAACGTTTGCTCACCGATTCATGCTAACACATGCAAGTATTTATTCTCTTTTCCGGCCTCATTCCCAGGTGTGTGATTCCGCTAAAGGGCGACGCTCCGGTCAAATATGGAATATAAAACGTTTTTATTGGGCCGTGGGCGGGAGAAAAAAAATGTGCACTAATGCTAATGAAGGCGACATGAATACTAAAAGGAAGCACGGTGGCGATGATGATGATGATGATGATAATGGGAAGGCAGGATTCATCCTTGGCCAGCTCTTGCCTTGCTTAATGGCGTTGGGCGGGGAAAGGCCATCAATGTGTGAGTAGAGCACATCCCTCAGCAGGGAGCATCCTCAAACAGCAACCTTCACCCCCCCACCCCCCCCCCCCCCCCCCCAATCTGCTCTGGCCCTCCAAAGTCGAAAAAGATATAAACGAAGAGTAAAAACGTTGTATTTTAACGAGAAGCGTCGCAATTTTATGAGAATAAACTAGAAAAAATGATGTCATTTTAATAGCTAATAATAATAATAATAGCTAATAAAACTCTATAATAAGTTGAGTTGAGTTCAAAAATTAAAATAATAAAATATGATTTCTTAAAGCGATAATATGAGAAGCAAACAAAGCAAAAAAAAGTTGTTATTTTGGGGGAAATTACTATTGGGAAAAAAGTTATAATATCATGGAAATAAAATTATAATATTATCAGAAGAAAATTTACAAAAAGAAAATAGGTGGAAAATAGAAAAAATACAGCAAAAATAAAAAATAAAAAACAATAGCAGTCAAAAAAGTCATATTCAAAAATTAAAGACAAAATATGATTTCTTAAAGCGATAATATGAGAAGCAAACAAAGCAAAAAAAGTTGTAATTTTGGAGGAAATTATTATTGGGAAAAAAGTTATAATATCATGGAAATAAAATTATAATATTAGCAGAAGAAAATTTACAAAAAGAAAATAGGTGGAAAATAGAAAAAAAATACAGCAAAAATAAAAAAAAACAATGGCAGTCACAATAATGTCATTTTTAGTTGGAAAATTAAAAATTAACAAATGTAAAAGCAGCATTAAAAAAAAGAAAAACATTATACTCTAACAAGGAAAAAAACACCCCATTTTATGAGAATAAACTAATATTTATTATTTTTTTATTGATTAATTTTATTATTATTTTTTTTTTTTACACAATTCTTCCTAATTATGGAATTTTAATAGCAAAGAGTTGACAATGATATTCATAATATTATATTTTAATATTGTATTTATTTAGAAAATATGTATTTTTTTAAATAAATAAATTCTGAATAAAGTCAAAAAAAAATATATATATATATAAGAAAAACGAATATATATATATAATGTATTTTTTCTCATAATAGTACGTTCTTATTTTTAATTATTATTAATTATTATTAATTATTATTAATTATTATTAATTATTATTAATTATTATTAATTATTATTAATTATTATTAATTATTATTAATTATTATTAATTATTATTAATTATTATTAATTATTATTAATTATTATTAATTATTATTATGACTTTATTTCCATAATAATAATTCAACTTTTCCCCGTTTTTTGTCTAAATATTATGACTTTTTCTTTATTATTGTTTTCTTTCTTAATAATTTTTTTTGTTAAATACATTTTCAGAATGTGCTGCGGGCCGCAGTTTGGACACCCCCGGTCTGAATGATGACCACCCCACCCCCCAACCCCCGTCTTATCCTTTTCGAAAAATGCTGACCCGCAAACTCCCGAATGTGACCAATCGATATCACGCAGAGGACAGGCGGGCCACGTGAAGACACACTTCCTGTAATGTATGCACAACGCCATCACCTCCGCCGTTTCCTCCAAAGCCAGAACGATCGATTCCTTTTCACATGACCCCCCCCCCCCCCGTGTTCTGACTTACAGGCTCCTGCCCGTGCATGTCATAGATCATCGCTTCATCTATGTATAGCGCCCAAATAGATTTTTTCCTGACCTTTTCTGCCCGACATTACGGATGCGCGGTGGCGGCGGGGATGATCTAACGTGAGGGCAGGGAGCGTGTCATTAATGCGGGGAAGGCGCCGTGTCTTTAAACTAAATAAATCACTGCCATCAAACGTAAAAAAAAAGGTGCCTATGGGTTAGCTGCTGGTTAATGCGAGGGGCAATTAACGACCGATATGTTCGTTTTGAAATGGCATGGATTCACTCGTCGTTTGTGGAAAAGTCGAGAAAAAAGGAGGCAAATTCTACGATCGTTGCCATTGGTCAGAACCGGGGGTGGGGGGCGGGGAGCGGGGGGGCTCCAGCACCCCCCAAACCGCACAGAACCGTCCATGTTTATATAACCATAGAACACAATACTCTGTGTGCCTTGAAAGATCAGTCAAATTTTTTTCTAAAATGGCCGCTACTATCGAGCGGTTAGCTGTTAGCAGTTAGCAGTTAGCGGTTTTCTCCGTGTACTCCGATTTCCTCCCAACAACAAGACATAGGCTTGAGTGCACGCAAAATTTCTGGCCTAAATTTTCAACGTTAACCAAAAAAAAAAAAAAAACATGCTAACCTTGGTTAACATCCGCCCCCGTTAACATGTTTTTCCCAGCACAGAACCGCCCATGTTTATATAACCATAGAACACAATACTCTGTGTGCCTTGAAAGATCAGTCAAAATTTTCTAAAATGGCCGCTACTATCGAGCGGTTAGCTGTTAGCGGTTAGCAGTTAGCGGTTTTCTCCGTGTACTCCGATTTCCTCCCAACAACAAGACATAGGCTTGAGTGCATGCAAAATTTCTGGCCTAAATTTTCAACGTTAACCAAAAAAAAAAAAAAAACATGCTAACCTTGGTTAACATCCGCCCCGGTTAACATGTTTTTCCCAGCACAGAACCGCCCATGTTTATATAACCATAGAACACAATACTCTGTGTGCCTTGAAAGATCAGTCAAAATTTTCTAAAATGGCCGCTACTGTCGAGTGGTTAGCGGTTAGCGGTTAGCGGTTAGCGGTTTTCTCCGGGTACTCCGGTTTCCTCCCAACAACAAGACATAGGCTTGAGTGCACACAAAACTTCTGGCCTAAATTTTCAACTTTAACCAAAAAAAAAAAAAAACATGCTAACCTTGGTTAACATCCGCCCCGGTTAACACGTTTTTTCCAGCACAGAACCGCCCATGTTTATATAACCATAGAACACAATACTCTGTGTGCCTTGAAAGATCAGTCAACATTTTCTAAAATGGCCGCTACTATCAAGCGGTTAGCGGTTAGCGGTTAGCGGTTAGCGGTTAGCGGTTAGCGGTTAGCGGTTAGCGGTTAGCAGTTAGCGGTTTTCTCCGGCTACTCCGGTTTCCTCCCAACAACAAGACATAGCCTTGAGTGCACACAAAATTTCTGGCCTAAATTTTCAACTTTAACCAAAAAAAAAAAAAAACATGCTAACCTTGGTTAACATCCGCCCCGGTTAACACGTTTTTTCCAGCACAGAACCGCCCGTGTTTATATAACCATAGAACACAATACTCTGTGTGCCTTGAAAGATCAGTCAAAAATTTCTAAAATGGCCGCTACTGTCGAGTGGTTAGCGGTTAGCGGTTTTCTCCGGGTACTCCGGGTAGGTTTTCTTGATCTTCTTGATTTCCTTGGATGTCCAAAACAAATCTGTTTTAATTTACGCTGTGATTGGTGACACCCCCGAGCGCTCCTGAGGACTTCCTGACAGCAGCCGAAACCCACATTCTAATTTTGTGGGTATAAGAGTTGATAATAAATGAATAAAGCCTTTGGCTAGCGATTTGGACAGTGGCTAGGAGATACCGGTTTGAGACCCCTGAACTATGAACTCATAGTGTAGCAACGTAGGTGTGCGTTTTATCGGAATTTTGTTATTACATGTTTTTTTTTGGGGGGGGGGGGTTCCGGGACTCCCTGTGTGTAAATAATGTTGCCTAGATCTGCTGATTAGCGGTGGAAAAAAAGACGATTAGCAAGGGCGGGCTCACGTTGATGCCGCAAAGATCCTCTCTGAAAAAAATCGAGCGTTCGGCGCCATCCCAAACGTCACTTCCAATCGCACAAACGTCATTATCTGAAACTTGGGGCGTGGTTTAAACACCAGAATATAACATTCTAACCGCATTTAGAACAAAAAAACCCCCCCAAAAAAAACATGCTCACCTTGGTTAACATCTGCCCCCGGTGAACACATTTTTTTTTGGTTAACAACCAACACTATTGAAAAGGCGAGTGTTTAGCATTCTAACCGCATTTATAGGTCAGAAAAATGGAAAAAGCATAAAAGGTTAAAAAAAAAATCATGTCAGAGTTCTACAAAAAATAATAAAAAATTTAAAATTAAAATTAGGCGACACGGTGGTCTAGTGGTTAGCGCGCAGACCTCACAGCTATGAGGACCAGGGTTCGATTCCACCCTCGGGCATCTCTGTGTGGAGTTTGCGTGTTCCCCCGTTTTTTTTCCCCGGGTACTCCGGTTTCCTCCAACATTCCAAAAACATGCTAGGTTAATTAGCGACTCCAAATTGTCCATAGGTATGAATGTAAGTGTGAATGGTTGTTTGTCTATATGTGCCCTGTGATTGGCTGGCTCGCCCAAAATAAAAATAAAAATAAAAATAAAAATAAAAATAAAAATAAAAATAAAAATAAAAATAAAAATAAAAATAAAAATAAAAATAAAAATAAAAATAAAAATAAAAATAAAAATAAAAATAAAAATAAAAATAAAAATAAAAATAAAAATAAAAATAAAAATAAAAATAAAAATAAAAATAAAAATAAAAATAAAAATAATAATAAAAATAAAGGCAGGAAGTGAGCAAACGTAACAGTTACTGATTGTAAAAGTACCAGATGATTAGCGGTGGGAAAAAAGACGATTAGCAGGGGCGGGCTCACGTTGACGCCGCAAAGATCCTCACGTTTTTTTTGGTTAACAACCAACACTATTGAAAAAGCGAGTGTTTAGCATTCTAACCGCATTTATAGGTCAGAAAAATGGAAAAAGCATTAAAAAAAAAGGAAGAGGAATACTTGTATAATATCTTCAAAAATATCCGCAGATATTATTTGGAACAAATCCCTTTGGCACAAGGAGTGAAGCACAGATTGTGTATTTCCATGACAAAATAAGAGCCAATTCAATAAATAACATCTAAAAAAAAAAAAAATCCCTGATGAGTTCACTCGGTTTAAGTACAGACTTCTCAGTCCCCCCCATCCCCCCAACCCCCCCAACTCAGCTGTCACCGGGCTCTTTTATTACACCAAAATAGCTTCGAGTAAAAGAAAGAAAACACTGCATTATGAAGTAGATCATTTCTTCCATCTATTATTCATAAGGTAGACTTCTAGCCATGGAAAAACATGTGGTAGGTTACTGGAAGGTAGGAATAGAGAAGCTATTGCATCGGGGTAACATGTTAAGGGGGGGGGCGGCGGGGGTGGGGGGAGAAAAAGATACACACGTTTTTTTTTTTTTTTTAGCCTGCATCTTGGATATTCTATCCATTCAGTCTCATGTCATCCCAGTGGAAGACAACAACAACAACAACAACAACAACACATGCAGGGAACAAAATGTTATATTTTGCCGTGTTAGCTCCATGCTAAGTCCCTATAGGAAGTGGGAAAAAAGGGAATCTGACTTCAGACAGGAATTGGCAGCGTCTCCAGATTGAGCCTTCTCTTTGAAAGCTCAAGGATATTCCTGAAACATAAAACCCGGGGAAGTCTGATTGCTCTCCTTCCAAAATGGCTCGTCCTCGCCGTGGCGCCTCGCCAAAGCACCGGTCTGCGGCATCGGTGACTAAATAGGGATTTTTTTTTTTTTTTCGGGTAAAAAAAAAAAATCATGTCAGAGCTCTACAAAAAAATACTAAAAAAAAATTAAATTAAAATTAACAATACTCTGTGTGCCTTGAAAGATCAGTCAAAATTTTCTAAAATGGCCGCTACTGTCGAGTGGTTAGCGGTTTTCTCCGGTTTCCGCCCAACAACAAGACATAGGCTTGAGTGCACACAAATTCTGGCCTAAATTTTCAAAGTTAACCAAAAAAAAAAAAACATGCTAACCTTGGTTAACATCCGCCCTGGTTAACACGTTTTTTGATTGAGTTGAGTTTTTGGGTGAGTGTTTTGCGTGCAGGCCACACAGCTAAGAGACCCCAGGTTCAATTCCACCCTCAGCCATCTCTGTGTGGAGTTTGCGTGTTCTCCCCCCGTGCATGCGTGTTTTTTTTTTTCCCGGGTACTCCGGTTTCCTCCAACATTCCAAAAACATGCTAGGTTAATTAGCGACTCCAAATTGTCCATAGGTATGAATGTGAGTGTGAATGGTTGTTTGTCTATATGTGCCCTGTGTTTGGCTGGCTCGCCCGAAGACAAAATAAAAAAATAAAAATAAAAATAAAAATAAAAATAAAAATAAAAATAAAAATAAAAATAAAAATAAAAATAAAAATAAAAATAAAAATAAAAATAAAAATAAAAATAAAAATAAAAATAAAAATAAAATAAAAATAAAAAAATAAATAAATAAATAAAAATAAAAATAAAAATAATAAAAAAATAAAAATAAAAATAAAAATAAAAATAAAAATAAAAATAAAAATAAAAATAAAAATAAAAATAAAAATAAAAATAAAAATAAAAATAAAAATAAAAATAAAAATAAAAATAATCACAAAGGCAGGAAGTAAACAAAGGTAACATAGTCGAAAAAATTTAGGACAAAAAAATTACAAAAAAAAAACATTAAAAAACCTTCAACTATATTAGGAAAGCAGGAAGTGAACAAATGTAACAGTTACTGATTGTAAAAGTACCAGATGGAGGGGTAGGATTTAATAAGCTTTGCTTCTTCCTACTCCTTTTTGGACATGTGGAACTGGGAACTGATTATGGGATGCATTCAATTGTAATCTGATGCATGTTCAAAATGTCCCTTATGACGGCATTATTATATATGACGGCAGAATAAATATGTAAAAAAAAACAAAAAAGGGGAGGTAGAGTTAACATTTAGGTAGACTTCCTTCCTGAAGTCACATAAGCAAAGTTCATCAAGACGGCGGTGATGTAGGCCACAAGGCTCAGTGCCAAATATCATGCAGCAACGGCGGCGGCAAAAAAGCGTGCATGCAACCGGTTAGGAAAAAAAAAAAGCTATTTTTAGCTATCTTAAAATTAGAAATAAAATATCCACGCGTCACATCATGGAGGGTGGCAGCGCGGTGTCGTGTCGCGGCGTACGAGTTCTTCTGTCCGCCTTCACTTTCACTTTCACTTCTCATCAGTGTTGCGTTAACCGGTGCCGACTGCAGACGCCCGCCCGTCTCTGGTGGTCATAACAAGTCTGACTCTCACACTGACCAACTCCGGAGAAGTACATATACCGAACACCCGCCGAGAACTCCCACGCATCCCGTTCACACGAAGAGGCAAGGATGTGAGAGGATGAGTCGGAATATTCGAGAAGACATGGAAGGTGTCAAGAGAAGTGAGACGCTAACCACTCGACCGCCGTGCCGCCCTCTTCAAATCCATATAATAATAAAAAAAAGAAATCATATTGGTACTTGTATTGTATATTTCTTACCTACCCTTTGAGTGTTAAGTTGCTGTGTGGTGAATTTAGCTGACTCAGACTGTTACATTGTTACTTATGGTCGTTCATTCATTCATTCATTCTCTACCGCTCATCCTCACAAGGGTCACAGGGGGTGCTGGAGCCTATCCCAGCTGTCTTTGGGCGAGCCAGCCAATCACAGGGCACATATAGACAAACAACCATTCACACTCACATTCATACCTATGGACAATTTGGAGTGGCTAATTAACCTAGCATGTTTTTGGAATGTTGGGAGGAAACCGGAGTACCCGGAGAAAACCCATGCATGCACGGTGGAGAACATGCAAACTCCACACAGAGATGCCGAGGGTGGAATTGAACCCTGGTCTCCTAGCTGTGAGGTCTGCGCGCTAACCACTCGACCGCCATCCATATTTAATCCATATTTAAATAATAAAAAAAAGAAATCGTATTGGTATTTGTATTGTATATTTCTTACCTACCCTTTGAGTGTTAAGTTGCTGTGTGGTGAATTTAGCTGACTCAGACTGTTACATTGTTACTTATGGTCGTTCATTCATTCATTCATTTTCTACCGCTCATCCTCACAAGGGTCGCTGGAGCCTACTCCACACAGAGATGGCGGAATTGAACCCTGGTCTCCTAGCTGTGAGGTCTGCGCGCTAACCACTCGACCGCCGTGCCGCCCTCTTCAAATCCATATAATAAAAAAAAAAGAAATCATATTGGTACTTGTATTGTATATTTCTTACCTACCCTTTGAGTGTTAAGTTGCTGTGTGGTGAATACATTGTTACTTATGGTCATTCATTCATTCATTCATTTTCTACCGCTCATCCTCACAAGGGTCTAGCATGCCTGCATTAGTTGCCATTTTGGATTGCTTTTTTTTTTTTGGGTCATAAACCGTTGGTGGCTTTCCCAAAACAGCACTACCCCCTACACTCCCCCCCCCCCCCCCCGCCCCCCCGCACGCACTAGTAGGCATGAACTGACGGCGGTGGAGAGAGTGAAGCTCAATGGACAATCCCAGACTTAGTAAGGCTTTTTTTTAGCGTCAAGCGGCTTATCCAATCATATATCAGATTAATACTTTTCATGAGAGTAAACCAGTCATAGAGAGAGAGAGAGGCATATGTGGAATGTGTTAAAATGTGCTCATCGGAAAGCCGAAGAAATATTGCATAACCAAAGGTCATTGTGTCGAGCGCGAGTGTGTGTGTGTGTGTGTGTGTGAAAACAAAAATACATGTACAAAAATTAAAGGGACGGTGCGTGTTAAAGCTGCAATTCAAACATATTTAATAACATTCATTTTCTACCGCTTATCCTCACAAAGGTCGAGGGGGTGCTGGAGCCTATCCCATATATAATATATAATATATCCCATATATAATTTATTTATAATAATTTTTTTATAATATTATATATATATTTTTATAATATTATATATATTTTTTATAATATTTTATATATATTTTTATAATATTTATAATATTATTTATTTATAATTATTTATATTCATTCATTTTCTACCGCTTTTCCTCACAAGGGTCACGTGGGGGGGGGGCAGGAGCCTATCCCAGCTGTCTTCGGGCGAGTCAGCCAATCACAGGGCACATATAGACAAACAACCATTCACACTCACATTCATACCATAATAAAAAAAATATATTTAATAAGACATGTATCAAATATATTAATTCATAATGAAACACATTTATTTAAACAATATATAAATAATGTATTGATAATTATTTAAATAATTTATTTATAATAATTTATTAATTTTTTATAATATTATATATATTTTGTAATATTATATATATATTTGATAATATTATAATATTATTTATTTAAAAGCATTTATATTCATTCATTCATTCATTCATTTATTCATTTTCTACCGCTTTTCCTCACGAGGGTCACGGGGGTGCTGGAGCCTATCCCAGCTGTCTTCGGGAGAGCCAGCCAATCACAGAGACAAACAACCATTCACACTCACATTCATACCATAATAAAAAAATTATATTTAATAAGACATTTATCAAATATATTAATATATAATGAAACACATTTATTTAAAAAATATATACATAATTTATTTATAATAATTTATTTTTTATTTTTTATAATATTATATATTTTTAATAATATTTTATATATATTTTATAATATTTATAATATTATTTATTTATAATTATTTATATTCATTCATTCATTTTCTACCGCTTTTCCTCACAAGGGTCGCAAGGGTGCTGGAGCCTATCCCAGCTGTCTTCGGGCGAGCCAGCCCATCACAGAGCACATATAGACAAACAACCATTCACACTCACATTCATCCCTGAAGTGACATCAGCAAAGTTCATCAAGACGGTGGTGATGTTGGCCACAAGGCTCAGTGCCAAATATCAAGCTAGCTAAAATTATGAAATAATTGTTATGAAAAAAGTCAAAAATTTGGGTTCGATGTCGTGCAAACATGAACCCGACAATTACGTACGGAATGTACCGACCATAAGTTACGTTGATTGAAATGCTACAAAGCTAGCGTTGTTGATGGTGAACACGCTCATTAGCATGTAGCCATCACAAACAGACATTCGTACCGACAACCGATGAAACGAATCCACAAATTCGGACACCCAAAAGAACCGAAACTGGAGCGACACTTACGTTGGCGTCCAGCAGATCCATGCTGTCTAGGCTCTTGCTGCGGTGAATGCGGCCTTTGATTCGACGCAAGGAAGGTTTCCCCTGGCTCATGGGCAGGGAGAGGGTGGACGTGGCAGGCATGGCCATGGCACCCGCACCCCCGGTAGCACCTATAGGCCCGTCCGAAGCGTCGGGAGCACCAGAGGGAGATGTCTCGCCATCTGACGGGGTTACCCTGCAGATAGAAGTCAGTGGGTTAGCCTGCAGGCAAATACAAGGTATGGAGCGTCTGATTGGCTTCCATTATGAGGTCATAGCGGTACGGTACGGTACGGTACACTACGGTACGGTACAGTAAGGGAGGGTTTGGTAAAATGATGAGATAGGAAAGTCATCACTATGAGATAAAAGGTTGAAGTTATGAGACGAAAAAGTTATCATTATGAGAAAAGAAGTCTAAATTATGAGATGAAAAAGTCATAATTATGAAATAAGAAATCAGAATTATGAGATAAAAATTCATTATGAGAAAAAAGGGAAAAAAAAATAAATTATAGAAAAAAATCAAAAGGTCATGATTATGAAAAAATCACAATTATGAAATAACTAGCCAAAATTATGAAATAAAAAGTCATTATGAAAAAAGTCAAAAATTTGAGATTTAATTATGAGATAGGAAATTGATAGTTTTTTGACAAAAACAAAAAAAATCAATTATGAGCTAAAAAAAATCTATTAAAAAATCTAAAAAAAAATCTAAATTATGAAATTATGAAAAATAATGAATACTTTGAGATGAATACTTAATTATGAGAAAAAAGTCTAAATTATGAGATAAAAAGTCATAATTATGAGATAGGAAGTCATAATTATGAGGTACAAAGTCAAAAGGTCATAATTATGACATCAAAAGGTCAAAATTATGACATTAAAAATCATATTTCTGAGATTAAAATCTATAAGAAACCAATTTTAATTTTCACATAAAAACTCATAATGATAATGACAATAAACATAATTCTGAAATAAAGTCAAAATTATGAGAAAAAGTCAAAAGGTCATAATTATGACATAAAAGGTCAAAATTATGAGATGAAAAATCATATTTCTGAGATTAAAAACTATTATAAATTTTTGTTTTTAATTTTGACACAAAAACTCATAATGATAATGATAAAAAAACATAATTCTGAAATAAAAAGTCAAAATTATGAGATAGGAACGTCATAATTATGAGAAAAAGTCAAAAGGTCATAATTATGACATCAAAAGGTCAAAATTATGAGATTAAAACTCATATTTCTGAGAATAAAAACTATTTTAAGAAACAAATTTTAATTTTGACATAAAAACTCATAATGATAATATTAAAAAAAACATAATTCTGAAATAAAAAGTCATAATTATGAGCCAAAAAGTCAAAGTGAAAGAGTGGGAGAGGATTCCTTTATAAAGTGGCCGGAAATGGCCCCCGGGCTGCACTTTGGACCCCCCCCTTGCTGTACATAATATATTTATTTATCATGAGTGATGCTGCCTTTTGTTGTCTTTTTTTTTTGGGTCATAAATCCATTTTCCCGTGCAGTGAAAGTCTTTCATTGCATGCGGTAGAAATAAACAGGAAGTCCCCAACCAGGGGCTGGAGTGCACTCAAGAGCGTGTCCCCCAGAAGCAACCTTTTTAGCGAAAACAACAAAGCTCAGCACGAAAATAGAGAAATAAAATCAAACATTGACGGCGGTGAAAAGCAGTTGATGAATTTTGCATGAGGCTTTCACCCAAAATAGAGCATCCCACCCTCCACCCAGCCCCCAAACCCCCACGTGCCCTGGATTAAACAGGTCAGTAGCAAACCTCATCAATTACGCAGAATCACAGAAATGTGTACATGTTACATAATTATGAGCTAAAATCGGAATTATGACATAAAAAGTCATAATTATGAGAGAAAAAGTCTAAATTATGAGATGAAAAGTCATAATTATGAAATAAGAAATCAGAATTATGAGATGAAGTCATAATAATGAAATAAGAAATCAGAATTATGAGATAAAAATTAATTATGAGAAAAAGAAAAAAATCACAAAAAAGTCATAATTGCGAGAAAAAAAATTCACAATTATGAGATAACTAGCCAAAATTATGAAATAAAAAGTTATTGTTATGAAAAAAGTCAAAAATTTGAGAAAAAGCCAAAAAGGTCATAATTATGAGATAGGAAAGTCATATTTTTTAGACAAAAAGAAAAAAAATCACAATTATGAGCTAAAAAAATCAAAATTATGACATACAAAGTCATAATTTTGAGATGAATACTCTAATATGAAAGAAAAAGTCTACATTCTGAGATAAAAAGTCATAATTATGAGAGAAAAAGTCTAAATTATGAGATGAAAAGTCATAATTATAAAATAAGAAATCAGAATTATGAGATGAAAAGTCATAATTTTGAAATAAGAAATCAGAATTATGAGATAAAAATTCATTATGAGAAAAAAGGAAAAAATTATAGAAAAAAATCAGGTCATGATGATGACCTATGATGACAGTCATAATTGCAAGAAAAATTATGAAATAAAAAGTCATTGTTATGAAAAAAAGTCAAAAATTTGAGATAAAAACTATTATAAGAAACAAATGTTAATTTTGACATAAAACTCATAATTATGAGATTTTAAAAAATCCAAATTTTGAAATAAAAAGTCAAAATTATGAGACAAAAAGACATAACTAGGAGATAGCAAAGTCATAATTTTGAGATGAAAAGTAAAAACAAAATCACCATTATGAGATAAGAAGTCCAAATTATGAGAAAAAATATTTTTAATTAATTAATAAAATTAAAAATTATTAATAATTAAAATTATGAGATTAAAAAGTCATTATTAAACATCAAAATTATAAGAAAAAGTCAAAAGGTCATAATTATGACATAAAAAGTCAAAATTATGAGATAAAAAAATCATAATTCTGAGATAAAAACTATTATACGAAACAGATTTAAATTTTGACATAAAAACTCATTATTATGAGATTAAAAAAAAATCTAAATTATGAAATAAAAAGTCAAAATTATGAGACAAAAAGCCAATTTGGTCATATTTTTTTAGACAAAAAGAAAAAATATCATAATTAGGACTGTTCCTGTCAAATAGCATCGGGATCGTGATTAAACGCTAAAGGATCCCGAGGTAAAAGTGATGAAATAGCGGGGGGTTTGGGGGGAGGGGGGTTGGGGTGGGGTGGTGGTTGGTCACCTGGGTTCATTGCTTTTAGCCGTATGAGCTAACGCACTTTATTATGACAGATGTTGGCACGGAGAGCACTTAGCACAACTGGAGGAGTTTAGCAGGGACTCCGGGGACAAGGCCGGTGGGGGGGGGTGTCGTCATTATAGGAGACACACACACACACAGCAAAGACGTGCGGTGGTTCCTCTCCTCTACACCCCCCCCATCCACCCACCCACTCCTTCCCCGGTGCATTGTGGTCTTTGTACAACCAGATTGACTTAAAGCAGGGCGATAAAAAAAGGCTTTCCATATATACTGGAAAAACAGCACACATATAAATATTATTTTTATACCGTATAAAACATCACACGTTTTTTCATATTACATACAATATTATATTACGAGATAAAAAGTCATAATTATGAGGTAGGACCATCATAATTACAAGATTAAAAACTCACCAATTTGAGATAAGAAGTCAAAATGATGAGGAAAAGTCAAAAGGTCATAATTATGAAATTATGAGATTAAAAAAAATCATAATTCTGAGAAAAAAACTATTATAAGAGACAAATTTAATTTTGACATAACTCAATTTTGAGATAAAAAACAAAATTATGAAATAAAAATTCAAAATTATGAGACAAAAAGTCATAAATAGGAGATAGGAAAATCATAATTGTGAAATAATAAGCAAAAAATATATATCACAATTATGAGATAAGAAGTCAAAATTATGAGATAAAAGGTCATGATGAGATTAAAAGTCAAAAGGTCATAATTATGACATAAAAGTCAAAATTATGAGATTTTAAAAATCATAATTAAGAGATAAAAACTATTATAAGAAACAAATTTTAATTTTGACATAAAGCCATAATACTATGAGAATACTATGAGAAATACTATGAGAAAAAGTCGAAATGATGAGGTTAAAAAAATCATAATTCTGAGATAAAAAAACTATTATAAGAAACAAATTTAATTTTGACATAACTAAATTTTTAGATAAAAAAAACAAAATGATAAAATAAAGTCAAAATTATGAGACAAAAAGTCATAATTAGGAAATAGGAAAGTCACAATTGTGAGATAAAAAGCAAAAAAAAAAATCACAATTATGAGATAAGAAGTCAAAATTATGAGATAAAAGGCCATTATGAAATTAAAAGTCAAAAGGTCATAATTATGACATAAAAGTCAAAATTATGAGATTTTAAAAATCATAATTAAGAGATAAAAACTATTATAAGAAACAAATTTTAATTTTGACATAAAGCCATAATTACATAAATTTAGAAAGACATAAATTTAGACAAAAAGCCATAATTAGTAGATAGGAAAGTCATAATTGTGAAAAAAATCAAAATTATGAGAAAAAGTCAAAAGGTCATAATTATGACATAAAAAGTCAAAATTATGAGATTAAAAAAATCATAATTCTGAGATGAAAACCATTATAAAAAACACATTTTAAAGGATCATTATTCACGACTCGGCTTGCATGGCGGAGTTCCGAGACCAAAACCCATTGAAACCCAGCCTACAGCATTCCCGAGGAATGGAGTGAATGACACCGGAAGCCCATCAGAGACTCCGAGTCCATCAGAGTCGGAGCAGCAATGACTTTTGGAATCTGCGAGTCACGCGTTCTTGACCTGTGGTGACTCATGGCTGACACCGTGGATCACGGCGAGATGACAGGAGGAAATACATCAAACGCAGAAGGACACAGCGGGGGGGCTCCACTTGTGTGTGTGTGTGTGTGTGTGACGGACATGACATTTATTATTTCATTTCTTGTCCTCTGAAAAAGAGGGGGGGGGGGCAGGGGAGCAACTTTTAGGACTTTTTCAGCTGTCTTCGAGCGTAATCTTAGTTAGAATCTGACTTTTTTCTCTTCATATTTTGACTTTATTATTGTAAAAAAATATAGATTTTTAATTTTTTTTAATTTTTTTAAAAAATTTTTTAATTTTTTTTAATTTTTTTAAATTTTTTGAATTCTTTGAATTCTTTGAATTCTTTGAATGTTGTTATAATATTATGATTTTATTCCGATAATATTCAGGCTTTGATTCCATAATGTCAATGTTTTTTTTCCCTCTATTTGTAAAAAATAAAAAATAAAATTTCTTCTTTATTCTCGATATTTTGACTTTATTCTTGTAACAATATCACTTTGTCCATAACCTAATTTTCCAAACAATTTTCTCATATTATGATTTTGAGAACAAAATATTTTTTCTTTAATAATTTTCTTTAATAATTAAATTATTTTTTCAAACTAAATACATTTTTTTATGTTCATATTGTGATGTATTTTTGTAAAATTACTACATATTTTTGTTGTTGTTTTTAAATCATGTTTTTAGAAAGTGCCACGGGCCAATCAAAAATTAATTATAGGCCGCAAGTGGTCCCAGGGCCGCATATTGGACACCCCATTTCTTGTCCTCTGAAAAAGAGGGGGGGGGGGGGGGGCAGGGGAGCAACTTTTAGGACTTATAAAAAAACATTTTTTCAGCTGTCTTTGGGCGTAATCTGATTTTTTTTCTCTTCATATTTTGACTTTATTATTGTAAAAAAAATTGTATTCACACAGTTATTAAATGTAAATGTTGTTGTTGTAATATTATGATTTTATTCCGATAATATTCAGGCTTTAATTCCATAATGTCAACGGTTTTTTTTTTCTCTTTTTGTAAAAAATATTTTCAAACAAATTTTCTTCTTCATTCTCAATATTTTGACTTTATTCTTGTAACAATATCACTTTTTCCATAACCATAATTTTCCAAACAATTTTCTCATATTATGATTTTGAGAACAAAATATTTTTTCTTTAATAATTTAATTATTTTTTTAAATTAATTTAATTAAATTTTTTATGTTCATATTATGATTTTTTGGTAAAATTACTACATATTTGTTGTTTTTAAATCATATTTTTAGAAAATGCCACGGGCCAATCAAAAATTAATTATAGGTCGCAAAAAACAATTTTCTCATATTATGATTTTTAGAATACAATATTTTTTCTTTAATATTTCAACTTGATGCTAAAATGACGTTCTTACTTACTATATTATGACTTTATTTTTCATTTTTTTCATATTACATTTTTTATGTTCATATTGTGAATTTATTTTTTGTAAAATTACTACATATTTTTTTGTTGTTTTTAAATCATATTTTTAGAAAGTGCCACGGGCCAATCAAAAATTAATTATAGGCCGCAAGTGGTCCCCGGGCCGCATATTGGTCACCGCTGTACTGCACTATGTACCGCACTACTACCGTTTCTATGTACAATACAATACGATAATTAAATTTTCTTCTTCTTTATTCTCAATATTTTGACTTTATTTTTGTAACTTTATCCATAATCGAATTTTCCAAAACTTGCAGCTTTATTTTGTTAAATTTTTCTCATATTATGACTTTTGAAAACAAAATATTTTTTTAATATTTCAACTTGATGCTAAAATTGTTTTTACTATATTATGACATTATTTTTCACAATTATTTTTTTTCATATTACATTTTTTATGTTCATATTGTGAATTTATTTTTGTAAAATTACTACATATTTTTTGTTGTTTTTAAATCATATTTTTAGAAAGTGCCACGGGCCAATCAAAAATTAATTATAGGCCGCAAGTGGTCCCCGGGCCGCATATTGGTCACCGCTGTACCGCACAGTGTTTCTATGTACAATACAATACGATAATTAAATTTTCTTCTTCTTCTTTATTCTCGATATTTTGACTTTATTTTTGTAACAATATCATTTTATCCATAATCGAATTTTCCAAAACTTGAAGCTTTATTTTGTTAAAATTTTCTCATATTATGACTTTTGAAAATAAAATATTTTTTTAATATTTCAACTTGATGCTAAAATTGTTTTTACTATTTTATGACATTATTTTTCATAGAATTATTATTTTTTTCTAACTAAATTAATTTTTTTATGTTCATATTGTGAATGTATTTTGGTAAAATTACTACATATTTTTTTGCTGCTTCTAAATCATATTTTTAGAATGTGCCACGGGTTAATCGAAAATGAATTATAGGCCGCAAGTGGTCCCCGGGCCGCATATTGGACACCGCTGTACCACACAGTGTTTCTATGTATAAAATTTGGATAACGATCAAGACAGAAATAAGTAGGCCGAAGGAAGATGGAGTTTTTTTTTTTGGGGGGGGGGGGGGGGGGGGGGGGGGGTCAGCAAGGCTGTCCCTATCAAGCAGGATGTGTCATGCTTCTCTCATCGCCCCCCTTGTCCCCTGCTGTGGGAGGGGGGGCCCCTTAGCAGGATGATGCATGTCCAACGTCCGCCATCACCGGGGGCCGAAGAGTCAGACATTACGGAGCACTCGGAGCACTCGGAGCCCCCCCACCCACGGACAGTGTCCCTCTGTCCTTTGTCTCTTTGCATTATGCGTCTCCTCCTCGCGCCTCCTTGTCTCCTTATTTTGCCTTCTAGCCGCTTGTTCCCTCATGTTTTATTCACCTGACTCCTTTTGTCACATCTGGCTTCTTTTCATGCTGCAACTTTTGCTTTGGACTTGGTGAGGGTATCAAACTTTGGGGACTTTGGACTTTTCACCATTTGAAAATATTGAAGAAATAATAAGTTCATATAATAAGTTGGAATCAACATTATTTTTGGAAAACAAACATAGATCATTTTAGTAGCAGAGAGTTGAAATATTTGGAATTGGAGGTAGCAGATATGCAGGATGCTGAGGTTCTCAGTGGGAGTGACCAGGATGGATAGGATCAGGAAGGAGTACATCAGAGGGACATAAGATTTTGATGTTGTACGTCATAATTACGACTTTTTATTTCATAATTTTTTATTTTTTTATCTCATAATTATGAGTTATGTCAAAATAAAAATGTGTTTCTTATAAATTTTTATCTCAGAATTATATTTTTAATCTAATAATTTTGACTTTTTATGTCATAATTGTGACCTTTTGACTTATATTGAATAAATCCTTCATCCATAATGCGGTTAATTTAAAAAATAAATTACTTGTATGTAATGTAATAAAATTATGATTTAATTAAAAATTTTAAAGTAATAAACACATACCACAAACAATCAAAAATAACATTAAAATATATAATTAATTCAAATATTAGTATCTCAAAATAAATATTTCAGATTATTATAATATGACAAAATATTTTAATATAATTAATTTACATCAAAAATGTGGAGAAGTGTGGCGCACCTAAGTCAAAGTAAATATTTAAAATATCTGTATTTAATGAATAAAATAAAGATACAATTAAATATTACATTGAAATAATATTAAACAAGTATATAATTATAAATAATCAGAAAATTACATTTAAATATTTTTTGCATTATTTTTTTAAATATAAATATATTGAATAAATCCTTTGGGTGATTAAAACAATCATGCAAAAGCGCGACTTGCTGTAAAATCTGTCAATTGTTTCGAAGACCTGGAGGTATTTTTAGCTCAAAGACAAGAGTTGCAAGTCTAAAGTTAGCCTTAACGTCCAACTTAACGACCACTTAAAACACCGACACCTCGAAAATATCACATACACAACAACATATTTGGGTGGGATGCTCCGGAAAGGGCGAGCCACGAGTCATTAAAACCTCGTTAATCTGTTCCCTTTGGTGGCATAAAGCATTTGAGAGGAGATTACAAGCGTTCTGCCAAAGTAAGAAGATGGAACAAACACGGAAGGCAAACCCAACCCCGACGTGAGGCTGACACTTTAGGCTGCACCGCCTCCATGCCGCCTCCATCATGGTCGAGTCTTCCCTTAAAAGACATGTCTTCTTGTTTTTTTTTCTTTTCTTTTGAAGTTAGCATGGTTAGCGTGCAGACCTCACAGCTAGGAAACCAGGGTTCAATTCCACCCTCAGTCGGCCATCTCTGTGTGGAGTTTGCACGTTAAATTACACGGTAAATTAGCTATAATGCTAACAGTTAGCATGCTAGCACCTAGTAAGTTAGCACTAAGCACGAAAAAAAAAAACGGCAAGGCGGTCCCATAGTGTCCCAACATAACGACACACAGTATATATACTGTATTTTAATGAAGAAAAAAAAATGTTAACCGTTAGCATGCTAGCACCTTGTAAGTTATCACTAAGTACTAAAAATGCCAAGGCAGTTCTGTAGTGTCCCTACATTATGACATGTATTTATTTGCATTTACACATGGGTAAATGAGCCATAATGCTAACAGTTAGCATGCTAGCACCTACTAAGTTAGCACTAAGTACCAAAAACGGCAAGGCAGTCCCATAGTGTCCCAACATCACGACACATAGTATATGTACTGTATTTTAATGAAGAAAAAAAAATGTTAACCGTTAGCATGCTAGCACCTTGTAAGTTACCACTAAGTATTAAAAATGCCAAGGCAGTTCTGTAGTGTCCCTACATTATGACATGTATTTATTTGCATTTACACATGGGTAAATGAGCCATAATGCTAACAGTTAGCATGCTAGCACCTAGTAAGTTAGCACTAAGTACGAAAAAAAAACGGCAAGGCAGTCCCATAGTGTCCCAACATCACGACACACAGTATATGTACTGTATTTTAATGAAGAAAAAAAATGTTAACCGTTAGCATGCTAGCACCTTGTAAGTTACCACTAAGTACTAAAAATGCCAAGGCAGTTCTGTAGTGTCCCTACATTATGACATGTATTTATTTGCATTTACACATGGGTAAATGAGCCATAATGCTAACAGTTAGCATGCTAGCACCTAGTAAGTTAGCACTAAGTACGAAAAAAAAACGGCAAGGCAGTCCCATAGTGTCCCAACATCACGACACACAGTATATGTACTGTATTTTAATGAAGAAAAAAAATGTTAACCGTTAGCATGCTAGCACCTTGTAAGTTACCACTAAGTACTAAAAATGCCAAGGCAGTTCTGTAGTGCCCCTACATCATGACGTGTATTTATTTGCATTCAGACATGGGTAAATTAGCTACAATGCTAACAGTTAACATGCTAGCACCTAGTAAGTTAGCACTAAGTACCAAACATGGCAAGGCAGTCCCATAGTCACACCTAACGGCACAGACGGTGTACAAATGGCAAATTGTCTACTTGTGGTTGGGGCTGACTGAAACCAAAGCGGACTCAAACCAAGGCAAGTTTTCCCATAGACAATAATGCAAATTCAATTAATTTAAAAAAAAATAACAACTTGACTTACAGTTACGATTAAAACTGCGTAACAGCAGTCAAGTTGTTATTAAAAAAAATAAAAAAAATGAATTTGCATTATTGTCTATGGGAAAACTTGCCTTGGTTTGAGTCCGCTTTGGTTTCAGTCAGCCCCAACCACAAGTAGACAATTGACTGTAATTAGTTGAAGACTATAGAAAATAGTAATTAGCTGGTTGGCGTCTCTGTTAGCTGTCTGCAGCGCTTCCTAACGCGGGCGTATCCTCTCCAATCATGGGCCAGATGGCTCGTCTCGCCCCCCCCCCACCCACCCCACTTAGAGTGACAGCTCTGCCTGGTGTTCCCGGTCCACCTGCTTAATGATGCATAACGCCGGCGTCCCGTCTTCCCCGCAAACGCACGTGCACACAAAGCTGCCCTCTCATTTGCTTTAAGAGAGACAGAACACACACATAAACTGACCCCCCCGAGCCCCCCCACACACACAGAAGCCATGAAGCGTAATGCCACACAAAGTGACAATGATGCTTATTAGTTACCTCAGCAGGAGTCGGAGTCTGGGGCCCGCCTGTCATGATGGTGCAAAAAAAAAAAAAAAACAAAGTGCAAAAATGTCGTCAGCCTCCATCTGTCCCGTTAGATCACCGCTTCGTGTTTTGCTGATTCATGCCGTGAAGAAGGAAATAAGGAATAATGCTGATACACGTCTATGGCAGGTTATTGATTATGTTATAATGCATTACATTAGTACATATAGTACTAATGTAAAGGCCACACAGTTCGAATCTACAGCTTCCATTCTTTCGGGCATTTTTGATGATTTTGACAGATTTTTTTTAAAAGGCACATGGAATATTGTGAATGGATTTTCACTTCCTGGTTGCTGTGCAGCGTTTATGGCAACGGGAAAGTTGCAAATTTTGTAAAGTGTCAAGTTTTGGAACTTCATGACTTTTTGTCTTGTAAATTCAGGACTTTTTTTTCCCTTGTAAATTCATGACTTTTGTCTTGTAAATTCATGAATTTGTTCCTTGTAAATTCACAACTTTTTGTCTTGTAAATTCAGGAATTTTGTCCTTGTAAATTCATGACTATTTGTCTTGTAAATTCATGACTTTTTGTCTTGTATATTCATGACTTTTTGTCTTGTATATTCATGACTTTTCCTGTAAATTCATGACTTTTTATGTGTAAATTCATGATTTTTTTTCTTGTAAATTCATGACTTTGTCTTGTAAATTCATGACTTTTTCCCTTGTAAATTCATGACTTTTTTCCTTTTGTAAATTCATGACTTTTTTTCCCTTGTAAATTCATGACTTTTTCCGTGTAAATTCATGACTTTTTCCCTTGTAAATTCATGACTTTTTATCTTATAAATTCATGACTTTTTCCGTGTAAATTCATGACTTTTCGTCCTTGTAAATTCATGACTTTTTCCGTGTAAATTCATGACTTTTTCCCTTGTAAATTCCTGACTTTTCGTCCTTGTAAATTCCTGACTTTTCGTCCTTGTAAATTTCTGACTTTTTGCCTTGTAAATTCATGACTTTTTGCCTTGTAAATTCATGACTTTTTGCCTTGTAAATTCATGACTTTTTGCCTTGTAAATTCATGACTTTTTGTCTTGTAAATTCATGACTTTTTGTCTTGTAAATTCATTACATTTTTTTGTAAATTGATGATTTTTTTCCCTTGTAAATTCATGACTTTTTATCTTATAAATTCATGACTTTTTCATCTTGTAAATTCATGACTTTTTATCTTATAAATTCATGACTTTTTCATCTTGTAAATTCATGACTTTTTCCTTGTAAATTCATGACTTTTTTCCTTGTAAATTCATGACTTTTTTCCTTGTAAATTCATGACTTTTTTCCTTGTAAATTTATGACTTTTTTCCTTGTAAATTCATGACTTTTTGTCTTGTAAATTCCTGACTTTTTCTTGTAAATTAATGACTTTATTCTCGAAATCAGATTTCTTCCCCAATTTGGCCTGAATACGACATCGTACTTTTTACATAGCTTGTTAAATTCTATTTTTAGAATCTGCCGCGGGCCGCAAATAGCCCCCAGACCGCACTTTGGGCACCACTAGACTTGGTTCTATCGGTGTAACAATAACGACTGTACATAGTTATACATTATAGTCATATAGTTATAATGACAAGCTACATTCACACACAGTCCCATTATAATGTGTTTATGGGTGATTATGCATAAATGGAACCACATCTTTCATACAGTCAATATCATTCCATGGATTCTGAGTGCCCCCAAAAAAGGAGACAGGAATACTGTGGAATCGGTGTGAAAAAGCGTCATGGTTTCCATGCTTAAATGAAGGGTAGAAACATCTCTATGTTCACGGTGAATAAAGATGGCATGCCAGCGAGCGCAGGCGGGCAAAGGCGCACCATAGATCAGCTTCTCTTGGTTAAAGTGGCTGTCGGAGGCAATACAGTAATCCACTTTTAATGGCCGTGGCCCCTTCCCCCACCCTGATGTGATGGCCACAGACATAACATCGCGCCGCTCTTAAAAGGGAAGGAGCGTCAAAACCGAGTCACCGCCACGTTCCTTTGCATCCCATTCGACAGCAGTCGCATGAGCTAAGGAGTGAAATCGAATCCTTGCCCCCCCCCCGCTTGTGTGACTAAGTCGGGTGTGTTACTCCAGGCGATGGCGTGCAGAGCGAGCGTGACGCTGGGTGAGATGTATTGCTGTGGTTTGTTCAACATGGAGTCACACCTAACGGCACAGACGGTGTACAAATTGTCTACTTGTTGTTGGGGCTGACTGAAACCAAAGCGGACTCAAACCAAGGCAAGTTTTCCCATAGACAATAATGTAAATTCAATTAATCCGTCCGTCCCAGACACCCAAAAAATGTTTTAATAAAATTATGCAAAAATAATTGTGGGGAAAATACATTTAGGAGGCTGCACGTTGGTCAAGTGGTTAGCGCGCAGGCCTCACAACTAGGAGACCCGAGTTCGATTACACCTTCGGCCATCTCTGTGTGGAGTTTGCACGTTAAATTAAATGGTAAATTAGCAATAATGCTAACAGTTAGCATGCTAGCACCTAGTAAGTTAGCACTAAGTACCAAAAACGGCAAGGCAGTCCCAGTCACACCTAACGGCACAGACGGTGTACAAATTGTGCAAATTGTCTACTTGTTGTTGGGGCTGACTGAAACCAAAGCGGACTCAAACCAAGGCAAGTTTTCCCATAGACAATAATGTAAATTCAATTAATCCGTCCGTCCCAGACACCCAAAAATGTTTTAATAAAATCATGCAAAAATAATTGTGGGGAAAATACATTTAGGAGGCTGCACGTTGGACAAGTGGTTAGCGCGCAGGTCTCACAGCTAGGAGACCCGAGTTCGATTACACCCTCGGCCATCTCTGTGTGGAGTTTGCACATTAAACGGTAAATTAGCTATAATGCTAACAGTTAGCATGCTAGCACCTAGTAAGTTAGCACTAAGTACCAAAAACGGCAAGGCAGTCCCATAGTCACACCTAATGGCACAGACGGTATACAAATGGCAAATTGTCTACTTGGGGCTGACTGAAACCAAAGCGGACTCAAACCAAGGCAAGTTTTCCCATAGACCAGGGGTCGGCAACCTTTACTATCAAAAGAGCCATTTTACTCCCTCGCTCACTGAAGAAAAATAGAATGGAGCCTCGAAACATAATTTAACAGCAGAATATAGGGGCTGCATAGCGGTCGAGTGGGTAGCACGCAGACCTCACAGTGAGGAGACCCGAGTTCAATCCCACCCTCGGCCATCTCTGTGTGGAGTTTGCATGTTCTCCATGTGCAAGAAATGTGTAGCAACATGCTCACATCCAGAGCAAATTGCGAGTCTCCCAAGATTTTGATTGACTGCCAGATTTGGAGGGAATTTTGGGGTATCAAAGTAGTTCAGAGTTGATCAAGTACTCTTGCTAGTATATGGCCTCACAGAAAGTCAGATTTATTTCAAAAGTCATTACAAAGATGCATATTTTCCTCATTCGGGTGTTAAAACAAATATTTGAGCATTGCAAAGGGAGCCACAACAAAGAGGCTGAAGAGCCACATGCGGCTCTGGAGCCGTAGGTTGCTGACCCCTGCCATAGACAATAATGTAAATTCAATTAATCCGTCCATCCCAGACACCCAAAAATGTTTTAATAAAATTATGCAAAAATAATTGGAGTTTGCACGTTAAATTAAATGGTAAATTAGCTATAATGCTAACAGTTAGCATGCTAGCACCTAGTAAGTTAGCACTAAGTACCAAAAACAGCAAAGCAGTCCCATAGTGTCCCAACATCACGACACACAGTATGTATACTGTATTTTAATGAAAAAAAAATGTTAACCGTTAGCATGCTAGCACCTTGTAAGTTACCACTAAGTACTAAAAATGCCAAGGCAGTTGTGTAGTGCCCCTACATCATGACGTGTATTTATTTGCATTTAGACATGGGTAAATTAGCTACAATGCTAACAGTTAGCATGCTAGCACATAAGGTACCATGAAGGTGAGATGTATTGCTGTGGTTTGGACTGCGTACAAATGGCAAATTGTCTACTTGTGGTTGGGGCTGACTGAAACCAAAGCGGACTCAAACCAAGGCAAGTTTTCCCATAGACAATAAAGTAAATTCAATTAATCCGTCCCAGACACCCAAAAATGTTTTAATAAAATTATGCAAAAATAATTGTGGGGAAAATACATTTAGGAGGCTGCACAGTGGTCAAGTGGTTAGCGTGCAGGCCTGTATTAATACGTTTTTATGAATTATGACCAACCTGTGGTGTTTTTTTCCTGTGGGAAAAAAACAAAAAAAATTCAAAAAACATTATTTTTAATTAAAACAAATTAAAATTAATTAATTATTGAAATTTATTAATTATTAAAATTAAAAAATATAATTAAAAAATATATCCGAATGGAAGGTTTCTGGAGGAATGATATATAAATTACACGTCTGTCACCACGTCAAACCAACAAGGCTCCAAATAAAGATAGCTTTGTATTTTTCCCGATTACATCCCACATCCCGCATACAGCATCCGTGCATCCGACAAGCCGTCAATCACTTCCAGGTGAGATGTTTTGTTTGTCGCCTGTGACATTTTTAAACATGATCACAGTCACAAAATGAGAGGATGGCCACGTTACAGCGCATATGCCAAATTGGAGGACGGGGTGGGGGTGTGGGGGGGGGGGGGGGCATTCTATTTCTGTTTCCACAGAATCAGCTGTATGGAGATGAAAGGGAAAAAAAGGGTGGGGGGGGGACAGGAGAGCGATTTGCAACAGACATGCTCTCCTCTGTTTGCATTGTTATTGAAGTCTGTTGTTTCACTAAATGTGTCTTGATGCCTGCTAGAGCTGCAATAATTAATCCAAGCAAAAATTAATCCAATCGCCGATTCATCAACAACTATTTTTGGTGTTGGATTCATCAATTTTGGATTCCAAAAAGTCTCTGAAATGTAATTTTTTTTTTTTTTATTTCCTTCGTCATCCATGAAAGCAGACCTATTTTGTCTTAACGTGGCGAACCCATGATTCGATTAATCAAAACAAGAGTCAGATTAATTTCTCCGGGTACTCCGGTTTCCTCCCACATTCCAAAAAAAAAACATGCTAGGTTACTTAGCGACTCCAAATTGTCCATAGGTATGAATGTGAGTGTGAATGGTTGTTTGCCTATATGTGCCCTGTGATTGGCTGCCTCGCCCGAAGACAGCTGGGATAGGCTCCAGCAACCCCCCCCCCCCCGCGACCCTCATGAGGATAAGCGATACAAAGAGAATGAATGAATGAATGAATGAATGAATGAATGAATGAAACTCCTCCCATCACATGAGGAAGTGGTCAAATTTTGGCTTCTTAAGTTCAGAATAAATAAATTGAGGCTAACTGGTTAGCTCACTAGTTTGTTAGCTGACAGCCGTCTTGAGTCTGTGCAGCACAGGAGTTGCGCAATAATCGTTATAAACAATGAAAAATAGGAGTGTAAAGGTGACTATGGGGGTGTTATTTCATGTCTACCGGGCTCTAATAATGTTAAAAAGCCTATTTGGAAAGCAGTTCCATTTATTGTGATAAAATGATGTTTTTGACTGTTTGTTTGTTAATTAAATTAACCTGAAAAGGCATGAATGGATTTGGATGAAATTGTCAGGAATTGTTAGAAACCGGATATTGAAGAACTGATTGAATTTTGCGGGTGATCTCCAACCCGTCCAGATCCAGGAATTCCATTAAAATGACTTGTTTGGAATCAAACCCGGGTCTCCTAGCTGTGTGCCTGTGCGCGAACCACTCTCCGACGTGCAGCCCTCAGTAGTGTTGGTTTTTAACCAAAAAAATGTGTTAACAGGGGCGGATGTTAACCAAGGTTAGCACGCAGCCCTCAGTGTTGGTTGTTAACCAAGGTTAGCATGTTTTTTTTTGGTTAACTTTGAAAATTTAGGCAAGAATTTTGTGTCGCATGCACGGGGGGGAGAACATGCAAACTCCACACAAAGATGGCCGAGGGTAGAATCGAACTCGGGGCTCCTAGCTGTGTGGCCTGCACACAAACCACTTTCACGCCATGCAGCCCTCAATAGTGTTGGTTATTAACCAAAAACGTGTTAACTGGGGCGGATGTTAACCAAAGTAAGCATGTTTTTTTGGTTAACTTTGAAAATTTAGGCAAGAATTTTGTCTCGGTACACCCATGACTGATCGCCAGCCAATCACAGGGCACATATAGACAAAAAGGGCGGCACGGCGGACGAGTGGTTAGCGCGCAGACCTCACAGCTAGGAGACCAAGGTTCAATTCCAGCCTCGGCCATCTCTGTGTGGAGTTTGCATGTTCTCCACCGTGCATGCGTGGGTTTTCTCCGGGTACTCCGGTTTCCTCCCACATTCCAAAAAAAACATGCTAGGTTAATTAGCGACTCCAAATTGTCCATAGGTATGAATGTGAGTGTGAATGGTTGTTTGTCTATATGTGCCCTGTGATTGGCTGGCCACCAGTCCAGGGTGTACCTTGCCTCTCGCCCAAAAGACAGCTGGGATAGGCTCCAGCACCCCCCCCCCCCGCGACCCTTGTGAGGAAAAAGCGGTAGAAAATGAATATCTATTGGGTGTTAAGTTGCTGTGTGATGAATTTAGTTTTCTTTTGCAAGATGACACCGTGAGTCAGACTATTATATTATTATACTTTTACATATAAAAGGTATGATTGTGAGTGTGAATGGTTGTTTGTCTATATGTGCCCTGTGATTGGCTGGCCACCAGCCCAGGGTGACAGTGGGGGGGGCAGTGAAGCGCTATAAAACGAGGGAGACGCCCGTATAGTTGATTGTTGTTTATGTGTCATTAAATCAGACAACTGGTCAAATGGAGTGGAAAATCCTACACACGCATCATGACGGCAAGACTCCCACATACACAGGAAGTATCTTGAATAAGTAAATACATCGGTGGGGTAGGTGGGTGGGGGGGTGGGGGGGGGGGGGGGGGTTAAAATCACAACCAAATATTAAAGAAACCAGCAAAAAGGATGCCTTGCCTCTGCATCGGTCACTTGATGCATGTGCTTAAACTCATGCATGATGCTAACAAACATGCAAAGAGAGCCATGCACGGCTGCACAGCAAGACGCACACACACACACACACACACACACACACACACTTCCGGCGGTAAAGCAAGTAGGGAGCGGACTTCAACAACAACAACAACTTGGAAGCTTTTTTTTTCCCGTGAGCACCAACCCCGACGCTTAAAGAGGCTCAATTTGAAAGCTATTTTCACCACACGCACCTTCCACCAGCCGCCCCCCCACTCCCACTCCCACTTACCACAGCTGTCTCTTGGTGGGTAGGCAGTCTTTGTTGGAGGCTGTCACTCCCATAGCCATCTGCATCACCGTGATGTATTTCTGGTACTTCATCTTCAGTGGGGGTGGGTGGGGGGGGGGGGCTCCTTGGACCGCTACTTCGAGGAATCGGCGAGCGTGCGTGCAAATGGCTCCGAAAGGGGTCCCCCTGACATCCGCCGCCGCGCGTCCGCTGGCATCAACAGCAGCGCCATTTCCAGGGGGAGAGGTCCCCGGGGAGTCGAAGGAACGGTAGCACGCCGCCGCCGCCACCCTGCATGTCTGCGCGTTGCCTCTCTAATCCCATTAGAGCTCAGAATAGATTGGCTAATCCGTTCAATTTTGGGCTCATTGTTGTGGTTCACTCTGGAGCGGCCACTTGTTTTGTCTTTCTCCGACCTCTGTTGTTTTGTTTTGGTTTGTTTGATTCCCCCCGCCCTCCTCTCCAAAGAGTGAGGAGAGAAGAGTCAGAGAGGATGCAACGGCGGCGGCAGCATCCACGCGTCTGTGAGGTAGGAAGAGGAGTGCGCTCAAAGAGGAAGAGGAGGAGGAGCGGGAGGGAGGGATGTAATGGCTTAGGAGAGGGGGGGTGAAAACCTACTACAGTACCACTGACAGAGAAATCTCAACAATGGAGACGTTTAACGATGTTATCCAGGTTCAGAAAGAAAAGGGACCAGTGGACTAAAATTAAAAATAAAATTAATATTTTCTTAAACATAAAAAAAATGTCTTGTGGTTTATGTTAATTAAGTAAGATGGCTATTTTTTTTTTTAAGACAAAAAGTGTTGAGGCAGTTCTATAGTGTCGCTACATCATAACATGTATGTATTTACATTTAGACACGGGTAAATTAGCTATAATGCTAACAGTTAGCATGCTAGCACCTAGTACGTTAGCGCCGGGTAGACCCCAGACTGGTGGCCAGTCAATCACAGGACACATATAGAAAAAATGCTTTTCCTCACGAGGGTCGCGGGGGTGCTGGAGCCTATCCCAGCTGTCTTTTTGGGCGAGAGGCGGGGTACACCCTGGACTGGTGTCCACCCAATCACAGGGCACATATAGACAAACAACCATTCACACTCACATTCATACCTATGGACAATTTGGAGTCGCTAATTAACCTAGCATGTTTTTTTTTGGAATGTGGGAGGAAACCGGAGTACCCGGAAAAAACCCACGCATGCACGGGGAGATCATGCCCAAGGGTGGAATCAAACCTGGGTTATTATAACTAATTTACCTGGCTAGACACGGGTAAATTAGTTATAATGCTAACAGTTAGCATGCTAGCACCTAGTACGTTAGCATTTTATGGACAATTTGGAGTTGCTAATTAACCTAGCATGTTTTTGGAATGTGGGAGGAAACCAGAGTACCCAGAAAAAACCCCACGCATGCACGGGTGGAATCAAACCCGGGTCTCCTAGCTGTGTGGCCTGTACGCGAACCACTCTCCGCCGTGCAGCCCTCAGTAGTGTTGGTTTTTAACCAAAAAAAACGTGTTAACAGGGGCGGATGTTAACCAAGGTTAGCATGCAGCCCTCAGTGTTGGTTGTATAAAGGCATATCTTAATCTTAACCAAAAAAACCTGTTAACCGGGGCGGATGTTAAGGTTAGCATGTTTTTTTTTTTTTTAAGGTTAAGGTTTAAGGTTAATTAGCGACTCCAAATTGTCCATAGGTATGAATGTGAGTGTGAATGGTTGTTTGTCTATATGTGCCCTGTGATTGGCTGGCTCGCCCGAAGACAGCTGGGATAGGCTCCAGCACCCCCCCCGTGACCATCGTGAGAATAAGCGGTAGAAAATGAATGAATAAAGAATTTATGATTGAATTTTGCGGGTGATCCCCAACCCGTCCAGATCCAGGAATTCCATTAAAATGACTTGTTTGGAATCAAACCCGGGTCTCCTAGCTGTGTGCCTGTGCGCGAACCACTCTCCGACGTGCAGCCCTCAGTAGTGTTGTTTTTTACTCCAAATTGTCCATAGGTATGAATGTGAGTGTGAATGGTTGTTTGTCTATATGTGCCCTGTGATTGGCTGACTCGCCTGAAGACAGCTGGGATAGGCTCCAGCACCCCCCCCCGCGACCCTTGTGAGGAAAAAGCGGCAGAAAATGAATATCTATTGGGTGTTAAGTTGCTGTGTGATGAATTTAGTTTTCTTTTGCAAGATGATACCACGAGTCAGACTATTATATTATTATACTTTTACATATAAAAGGTATGATTGTGAGTGTGAATGGTTGTTTGTCTATATGTGACCTGTGATTGGCTGGCTCGCCTGAAGACAGCTGGGATAGGCTCCAGCAACCCCCCCCCGCGACCCTTGTGAGGAAAAAGCGGCAGAAAATGAATATCTATTGGGTGTTAAGTTGCTGTGTGATGAATTTAGTTTTCTTTTGCAAGATGATACCGCGAGTCAGACTATTATATTATTATACTTTTACATATAAAAGGTATGATTGTGAGTGTGAATGGTTGTTTGTCTATATGCGCCCTGTGATTAAGCGGTAGAAAATGAATGAATAATGAATTTATGATAATGAAAGATGAATCAGAGTCACGGTTTGCCTTGAGCCTGGTTGTCAGGTCGGATTTAAGTTTTCCAATCCCAGTTTTAAGGATCCACTGAATAATCCATCGTATTGAATATATATATCAGTTGATGCGTTTATGGGAATTCAGTTAGCATGACAGCTAATATAGACGCACCTGTCCGTGGGATCATGTTTACACACATTGCACAGTGTATGCATCCTTTGTTTACCATGCATCCCTCGGTGCTCGGTAACAATCCGATGTTGCCTTCATGCACTCTCTGTGCACACGTTAATCAATTCAAGCATTGATTCTGTGTCAAACTACGATGCCCGGTAAACACGACTTTTACGTGAAGGTGTTAAGCGCGAAGGGGACGTCATTGTAAAGGTTTATGTCTGCTCTCAAGAAAAAAAAAATATAAAGAGTTTTCTTTAGCTATAAAACTGATTTGCAGTCGCGAGTAAAGAGTACGCCATGTTTTTTTTTTTTTTTTACTGTAAGGTGATACGCCGCTCGCTCTGTCACTCTATTTAAATATTTATTGAGACTCATAAACAGAGAGAAGGTCAAAAGAACTGTAATGTATACACCTTGGATGTCTGTTGAGTTTTTTTTTTTACCCATGCAACCGCCACAAAAAGTCAATGTAGATAATCAGGAATGAATAGCGCATTTTTTCAAGAAGAAAAAAAAGCCAAAGCCAAAGAACTCAGTGACGGCACATGTGGCTAAAGCAGCTGGTGGGGAAGGTCAGATTGGAAAGAGCTGTTCTCAGCACCGCTTGATATTGGCAACACAACCAAAAAACACCCAACCTGCATTCTTCAAAGTCACTCAATGTGTGTTTACGCTTGGAAATAGAATTTATGAAACACACACATACATATATATATAAATATATATTTAACGATGTTTTCCAGGTTGCGAAAGGGACCTGAATAAATAAATAAAATAAATTAATCATAAATAAAAAGTAAATAAATAAATAATAAATAATAAATAATAAATAATAATAAACAAATAATAAACAAATAATAATAAATAATAAATAATAAATAATAAATAATAAATAATAAATAATAAATAATAAATAATAAATAAATAAATAAATAAATAATAAATAATAAATATAAATAGATGACATCAAATGTGATTAAAAAATGTACAGCATAAAACAGTAAATTGCACAAATAATTTAAATAATTTTCAACAAATAATAATAATTTAAAATACTAATAATAATTTAAAGCAGATACAACCAGTGCAACCACTAAATACAAATGTATATGCACAGTATTACCTCATTTATCATAGTTAATATAATTTCCGAGAAGTGTAAATGGAATATTTTTGCCATTAAAAAAAATGTTTCCAATCTACTAAATCCTTTTTTTTTTTTACATTATTAGAACCATTAATTTTGACATCATTAAAACAAAAAAAGCTAACATGCTAACATTTAGCATGCTGACACCCAGCACCAAAAGTGCTGAGGCAGTTCTATAGTGTCCCTGCATCATAACATGTATGTATTTACATTTAGACACGGGTAAATTAGCTATAATGCTAACAGTTAGCATGCTGGCACCGAGCACTAAAAGTGTTGAGGCAGTTCTATCGTGTCCCTGCATCATAACATGTATGTATTTACATTTAGACACGGGTAAATTAGTTATAATGCTAACAGTTAGCATGCTAGCACCTAGTACGTTAGCATTTTATGGACAATTTGGAGTTGCTAATTAACCTAGCATGTTTTTGGAATGTGGGAGGAAACCGGAGTACCCAGAAAAAAACCCACGCATGCACGGGTGGAATCAAACCCGGGTCTCCTAGCTGTGTGACCTGTGCGCGAACCACTCACCGCCGTGCAGCCCTCTGTAGTGTTGGTTTTTAACCAAAAAAAACGTGTTAACAGGGGCGGATGTTAACCAAGGTTAGCATGCAGCCCTCAGTGTTGGTTGTTAACCAAAAAACCTGTTAACCGGGGCGGATGTTAACCAAGGTTAGCATGTTTTTTTTGGTTAACTTTGAAAATTTATGCCAGAATTTTGTCACACATGCACGGGGGGGAGAACATGCAAACTCCACACAAAGATGGCCGAGGGTGGAATCGAACTCGGGGCTCCTAGCTGTGTGGCCTGCACGCGAACCACTTGGGGCGGATGTTAACCAAGGTTAGCATGTTTTTTTTTCGGTTAACTTTGAAAAACATGCAAACTCCACCCAGAAATGGCCGAGGGTGGAATTGAACTCGGGTCTCCAAGCTGTGAGGCCTGCGCCATAACCGCTCATCCACTGTGCAGCCCGGTAAATACTTAAATCAATAAAACTTCCATTAAATCTTATGGTGGCGTTCCGACTGCATATGAAAAGCAGTCTATTTTTTTTTCCCCCGGTCGCTTGTCGCTAGGCAGAACCCCCAATCATTTGTGCTTCAAGGCTGAATAAACAAATGACCGGTCAGACCCACTCGGCTGCTTAAACGGCAAACCAGTGTCTGACAGAGCACACACTCAAGAAACGACTTCAAAAGCCCGTAATGAGACAAGTTTATTCAGCGCATGAACATCAGCTGTGCAATTGAATCAAGACTCTACTATTAAATTTGAAGTCAATAGAAAAACCAGTCCTGTATGGTGGTGGTGGTGGGGGGGGGATTTCTACACAAAATAAGATGAAAAATAAATAAACAAATCAAGAATAAACTAGTGTCCTGCGGGCCACATCTGGCCCGCGGGCCGCGTGTTTGAGACCACTGCCATACAGCATCCATATCAAACTTGCGCAGGCCGCACTGAAATTAAACTTTCATATCAAGGTGGGGGCCTCAAACTAGTGACCTGCGGGCCACATTTGGCCCGCGGGCCGCGTGTTTGAGACCCCTGCCAGACAGCATCCGTATCAAACTTGCGCGGGCCGCACTAACATTAAACTTTCATATCAAGGCGGCGGCCTCAAACTAGTGCCCTGCGGGCCACATCTGTCCCGCGGGCCACGTGTTTGAGACCCCTGCCATACAGCATCCATATCAAACTTGCGCGGGCCGCACTGACATTAAACTTTCATATCAAGGCGGGGGCCTCAATCTAGTGCCCTGCGGGCCACATCTGGTCCGCGGGCCGCGTGTTTGAGACCCCTGCCACACAGCATCCATATCAAACTTGCACGGGCCGCGCTAACATTAAACTTTCATATCAAGGCGGGGGCCTCAAACTAGTGCCCTGCGGGCCACATTTGGCCCGCGGGCCGCGTGTTTGAGACCCGTGCCATACAGCATCCATATTAAACTTGCGCGGGACGCACTAACATTAAACTTTCATATCAAGGCGGGGGGGCCTCAAACTAGTCCCGCGGCCCGCGTGTTTGAGACCCCTGCCATACAGCATCCATATCAAACTTGCGCGGGCCGCACTAACATTAAACTTTCATATCAAGGCGGGGGCCTCGAACTAGTGTCCTGCGGGCCACATCTGGCCCGCGGGCCGCGTGTTTGAGACCCCCGCCATACAGCATCCATATCAAACTTGCGTGGGCCGCGCTAACAATTAACTTTCATATCAAGGCGGGGGCCTCAAACTAGTGTCCTGCGGACCACATCTGGCCCGCGGGCCGCGTGTTTGAGACCCCCGCCATACAGCATCCATATCAAACTTGCGTGGGCCGCGCTAACAATTAACTTTCATATCAAGGCGGGGGCCTCAAACTAGTATCCTGCGGGCCACATTTGGCCCGCGGGCCGCGTGTTTGAGACCACTGCCATACAGCATCCATATCAAACTTGCGCAGGCCGCACTGACATTAAACTTTCATATCAAGGTGGGGGCCTCAAACTAGTGACCTGCGGGCCACATTTGGCCCGCGGGCCGCGTGTTTGAGACCCCTGCCAGACAGCATCCGTATCAAACTTGCGCGGGCCGCGCTAACATTAAACTTTCATATCAAGGCGGCGGCCTCAAACTAGTGCCCTGCGGGCCACATCTGTCCCGCGGGCCACGTGTTTGAGACCCCTGCCATACAGCATCCATATCAAACTTGCGCGGGCCGCACTGACATTAAACTTTCATATCAAGGCGGGGGCCTCAATCTAGTGCCCTGCGGGCCACATCTGGTCCGCGGGCCGCGTGTTTGAGACCCCTGCCACACAGCATCCATATCAAACTTGCACGGGCCGCGCTAACATTAAACTTTCATATCAAGGCGGGGGCCTCAAACTAGTGCCCTGCGGGCCACATTTGGCCCGCGGCCCGCGTGTTTGAGACCCCTGCCACACGGCATCCATATCAAACTTGCGCGGGCAGCACTGACATTAAACTTTCATATCAAGGCGGGGGGGCCTCAAACTAGTGTCCTGCGGGCCACACTTGGCCCGCGGGCCGCGTGTTTGAGACCCCCGCCATACAGCATCCATATCAAACTTGCGTGGGCCGCACTGACATTAAACTTTCATATCAAGGCGAGGGCCTCAAAGTAGTGTCCTGCGGGCCAAATGCCGCATGTTTGAGACCCCTGCCATACAGCATCCGTATCAAACTTGCACGGGCCGCACTAACATTAAACTTTCATATCAAGGCGGGGGCCTCAAACTAGTGCCCTGCGGACCACATCTGGCCCGCGGGCCGCGTGTTTGAGACCCCTGCCACACAGCATCCATATCAAACTTGCGCGGCCCGCACTGAGATTAAACTTTCATATCAAGGCGGGGGCCTCAAACTAGTGTCGTGCGGGCCACATCTGGCCCGCGGGCCGCGTGTTTGAGACCCCTGCGCTACAGTATTTAAACACAACATAACCAGTAGCGTACATTCCAAGGCATTCCATTCCCATATCCGGAGATCTCCACTCTTCTTCATTAAAGACCCACCCGGGAGTCTCTTTCATCACAAGCATTGTCACAGAAATAAACGTCCCGCTTACTCAAAACCCAGCTGCGATATTACGACGGTGGAAGTGGTGATGGAGACCAACACTGGATTGGATGGAGAGTGAGATTTCCCCCAGGGGCAGCAACCCTCCCGACGTGTTGATCCCCCGCCCCGCCGCCGCCATAAATTACACTATCCCCTGGTCCCTGGCCACGATTAATCACATGACCGCGGCAGCCAGATTAAATCTGTAGCCTTGGACTGGACCCCTGTCTCGCTCTCGCTTAGCTGCATACGGGCGCTAACGGAAGATACGCACTACGTAACAAACACTATATAGAGTACGTATCATGGTTAATTGACTCCACGCCCAAATTAGACAAACAACCATTCACACTCACATTCATACCTATGGACAATTTGGAGTCGCTAATTAACCTAGCATGTTTTTTGGAATGTGGGAGGAAATGGAATGGCCTTTATTGTCATTATACAAGATGTACAACGAAATTGGAGAAACCGGAGTACCCGGAGAAAACGCACGCATGCACGGGGGAGAACATGCCCAAGGGTGGAATCAAACCCGGGGCTCCTAGCTGTGTGGCCTGCACGCGAACCACTCTCCGACATGCAGCCCTCAGTAGTGTTGGTTTTTAACCAAAAAACGTGTTAACAGGGGCTGATGTTAACCAAGGCTAGCATGCAGCCCTCCGTGTTGGTTGTTAACCAAAAAACCTGTTAACCGGGGCAGATGTTAACCAAAGTTAGCATGTTTTTTTTTTTGGTTAACTTTGAAAATTTAGGCCAGAATTTTGTCTCGCATACACGGGGGAGAGAAAACTCCACACAACGATGGCCGAGGGTGGAATCAAACTTGGGGCTCCTAGCTGTGTAGACTGCACGCGAACCACTCGCAATCCGTGCAGCCCTCAATCGTGTTAACCAAAAACGTGTTAACTGGGGCGGATGTTAACCAAGGTTAGCATGTTTTTTTTTGTTAACTTTGAGAAAACCCACGCATGCATGGGGGGGGGTGGGGGGTGGGGGGGGGGGCGAACATGCAAACTACACACAAAGATGGCCGAGGGTGGAATCGAACTCGGGTCTCCTAGCTGTGTGGCTTGCATGCTAACCACTCGTGCAGCCCTCAATAGTGTTGGTTGTCAACCAAAAAACATGTTAACTGAGGCGGATGTTAACCAAGGTTAGCAAGTTTTTTTGGTTAACTTTGAAAATTTTGGACCAAATTTTTGTCTCGGTTTGTGTGCATTCAAGCCTATGTCTTGTTGGGAGGAAACCGGAGTACCCAAAGAAAACCCATGCATGCACTGGGGGGGGGGGGGCATACAAACTACACACAAAGATGCCCGAGAGTGGAATCGAACTCGGGTCTCCTAGCTGTGTGGCTTGCATGCTAACTATTCGTGCAGCCCTCAATAGTGTTAAACATGTCAAAAAACCTGTTAACTGGGGCGGATGTTAACCAAGGTTAGCATGTTGTTTTGGTTAACTTTGAAAATTTTGGGCGAACATGCAAACTCCACACAAAGATGGCCGAGGGTGGAATCGAACTCGGGTCCCCTAGTTGTGTGGCTTGCGTGCAGCCCTCATTAGTGTTGGCTGTCAACCAAAAAACATGTTAACTGAGGCGGATGTTAACCGAGGCGGATGTTAACCAAGGTTAGCATGTTTTTTTTGGTTAACTTTGAAAATTTTGGACCAAATTTTTGTCTCGGTCTGTGTGCATTTAAGCCTATGTCTTGTTGTGTTGCTAATACATTGCGTTACTCCTACTGTGTTCGTAATGGGAATAGTTTTGAAATGTACCTTTCTGATTTTCAATGTTAACCTCCAAACGTTACGAATTCAATGAAAGATTGTGCTATTTTCCACTTCCCCAGTTATGAAAAATGATTTATATATTTGTATATGAAAGGTGTTGGAGGATGAGAACGAATAAAAATATCTGGGCAATTGGATTGTGAAAAGGATCTATAATTAAATCTGTGCTATTGTCAAATGCAAGGCTGTTTAATATATGAATAAATAATATTGCAGTCCAAGTAATCTTATTAATGTGAGGGGTTATTGGAAGCGTTATGATTTATTTTAATTATGTATTTGTTTATCGAGCAAAGAGAATCCATGAGAAGACATGCATATTAACGTCTGCACCAGCTACTATTCAATCCCGAGTCGCATTTAAGTGCTGGGCCAAAATTAAAAGGCGAATGAGTGAGAAGGCAAAGCAGATATTTTAAAGTAAATAGGCAATGTTATGACTTTATTGCCATAATATTAGAACCCCCCCACACCTAATTTTTTTTAAAAATATTGTGTTTCTCATAATATGGTAATTTATGAAAATAGTTTTTCTTCATTATTTAAACTATATGCTACTAAAATGGTAATATTTTACCTCATAATATTACAACTTTTTCTTGTTAGATTGCATGTTTTTCCTCTTAATATTTTGACTTTATTCTTGTAATATTACAGCTGATTTTTCCCATTTCTGCAGTTTTTTGTTTTTCCATTTCAGGCTATTTCAACTTTCTTCCTGTAAATGTTTTCACAATAATGACTTTTTTCCCATATTATGATGATTTGTTTACAAAATATATATTATTTAAACTTCATGCGACTGAAATTTTAGTATTTTTTTAATTTTTAATATTAAGTTGTTTTTGTAAAATTTTAAACTTTATCTCATTATATTGCTTTTATATATTATATATTTTTTATATTATATTGCATTATATAACTTAATATATTCCAATAACATGTATTTATTTTTTCAATTTCAGATGTTTTTTTTTTTTTTTTACACCAATTTTAACATTCTTTTTGTACTTATGATTTCACTTTGATTATATTTTGACTGATATTCTTTACATTCTCTGACTATTTTAAGTTATTCTGCAAACACATTTCCTGGAAATTACAACTTAATTTTTTTTTTCTCATTGCACAACACAAAAAAAAATATTTTTTTATACTCCTAAAATGACATTTTTTTGCTGATTTTTCTTTCTTCTTGTAAAGTTTATTCTTGTAATTATGAATTTATTCCCACAATATTTTGACATTATTAGAACTTATTCCACAACCTAATTTCCAAAAGTTGTTTCTCAAATTACAATGTAAAAATATATATTTTTCTTTAATATTTAAAGTAAAATTATTTTACTTTATTTCAATATTTAGGACTTTATTCTTGCAAAATTACTGCAGATTTATTATTTATTTTTTACATGTGTTTTATTGGGTTTAAATGTTATTTTTACAATATACAGCAGGCCAATTTAAAAGGTGCACTTATGTCATATGTATAAATATAATAATATATATATTTAAAATAATAAACTTTCTTCTTGTGAAGTTTATTCTTGTAATTATGAATTTATTCCCACAATATTTTGACATTATTAGAAAATTTTCCACAACCTAATTTCCAAAAGTTGTTTCTCAAATTACAATGTAAAAAATATATTTTTCTTTAATATTTAAAGTAAAATTATTTTACTTTATTTCAATATTTTGGACTTTAATTAAATTAAATTACCTTTAAATTAATTAAAAATTAGAATATATTTTTTTTACATGTGTTTTATTGGGTTTAAATGTTATTTTTACAATATACTGCAGGCCAATTTAAAAAGTGCACTTTGGGTATGTTCAAAGCACAGGAAGCAAGCATGTATAAATATAATAATATATATAAATTTAAAATAATCTGCTTGCTGTTGCTTCAACGCAGTTGCATGTAAAAACGCATCTCGGACATGACTTACTGGGGGTTAAAAAAAAAAAAAAAAAGAGCACGTCAGGCTGTTTTTCTTCCCTCCGCCCCCGTTGTTGAGAGCCAAGGTTGGAGCTCAGGTCAAAGTCGAGGAGAAGAAGAAGACGGAGACATGAGTCAAAATCCGCTCCCAGCTTCAGCCTTATTAGTGTAGTCAAAGGCAATTTGGTAACGAGTGGACATTTTAATGTTAGTCAGCATCATGTAATTGTGAGGGGAGGGTGCTGGGATGGGTGGGGGGGGGGGGGGTTGCGAGTAAGAATGGCTGCAAGGAGGCCTGCATGGACATTAAATGACTGGCTGTTTGTGCTTGGGTGATGATTTATGGTTCTGCTGCAGGGGTTCATACATGTTAGTGTGCAAGGGAGGGGGGGGTGGGGTGCAGGGGGGGGGCAGGTCCACTTACAGCATCCGCATCATACTAGCAAAAGGAGCTGCATTTGGGTTCCCGGGAAAAAACATGTATAAATACTAGGCATGTTTTTGTCATTGGTACGCAACCTATTTAGACTACAAAGGTAAAAAAAAAAATGCTAACAGCAAACTAGCATCTGTGACGCTGAAAGGCTAGCTAGGCGGCGTTTTAGTGTTAGTCCGCCATCTAAATACAGTTTTTCGTGTTAGCTCCTACAATAATATCGCTGTAGCTCGTTTTTTTTTAGGGTTTTAGTGTGAAAATAGTTATTTCCTATGACGTGTATTGTTAGCTAGCTCATATTAACTTGTTTTCCTTTACGACATGGACATGAAGATCGAAGCTCGGCAGTTGAAATCCTTCAATTATTGTTTTTTTTCTCATGTTTTGTTTAGGGTGACGCCCCCCCCCAACAAGTAAACGTGTGTGAACATCCAGCAGCAACGCAACATTTTGGTATGACTAATACATTCATTCATTTATTTTCTATCGGTTATTCTCACGGGGGTCGTGGGGTGGTGCAGGGGGGGGGCAGGTCCACTTACAGCATCCGCATCATACTAGCAAAGGAGCTGCATTTGGGTTCCCGGGAAAAAACATGTATAAATACTAGGCATGTTTTTGTCATTGGTACGCAACCTATTTAGACTACAAAGGTTAAAAAAAAAATGCTAACAGCAAACTAGCATCTTGTTGGGTGCGTCTGTGATGCTAAAAGGCTAGCTAGGCGGCGTGTTAGTGCGCCATATAAATACATTTTTTCGTGTTAGCTCCTACAATAATATCGCTGTAGCTCGGTTAAGATTACAGTCCGGTTTTTTTTAGGGTTTTAGGGTTAGGGTTAGCTAGTTCATTGTTAGCTAGCTCATATTAACTTGTTTTCCTTTACGACATGGACATGAAGATCGAATGAACGGCAAGTGTAAATTACTCTGAAATCCTTCAATTATTGTTTTTTTCTCATGTTTTGTTTAGGGTGACGCCCCCCCGCCCAACAAGTAAACGTGTGTGAACATCCAGCAGCAACGCAACATTTTTGGCATGACTAATACATTCATTAATTTATTTTATATCAGTTATCCTCACAGGGGTCGTGGGGGGGGGGGTGCTGGAGTCTATCCCAGCTGTCTTCGGGCAAGAGGCGGGGTACACCCTGGTGTACTGGTGGCCAGCCAATCACAGGGCACATATAGACAAACAACCATTCACACTCACATTCGTACCTATGGACAATTTGTGCAGCCTTCAATAGTGTTGGTTGTTAACCAAAAAAACGTGTTAACCGGGGCGGATGTTAACCAAGGTTAGCATGTTTTTTTTGCCTCCTGTTTGTGTGCACTCAAGCCTATGTGTTGTTGGGAGGAAACCGGAATACCTGGAGAAAACCCACGCATGCATGGGAGGGGGGGGGGGGGGGGGGGACATGCAAACTCCACGCAAAGATAACCGAGGGTTGAATCGAATCAGGGGCTTCTAGCTGTGTGGCCTGCACGCTAACCACTCGTCCGCCGTGCAGTCCTCAATAGCGTTGGTTGTTAACCAAAAAAACTGAAGTCGCCAATTAACCTAGCATGTTTTTGGAATGTGGGAGGAAACCGGAGTACCCGGAGAAAACCCACGCATGCATGGGGGGGGGGGGGGGGGGGGACATGCAAACTCCACGCAAAGATAACCGAGGGTGGGATCGAATCAGGGGCTACTAGCTGTGTGGCCTGCGCACTAACCACTCGTCCGCCGTGCAGTCCTCAATAGTGTTGGTTGTTAACCAAAAAAAACCGGAGTCGCTAATTAACCTAGCATGTTTTTGGAATGTGGGAGGAAACCGGAGTACCCGGAGAAAACCCAAAAAAAACTCCACACTGAGATGGCCGAAGGTGGAATTGAACCCGGGTCTCCTAGCTGTGAGGTCTGCGCGCTAACCACTCGTCCACCGCGCAGCCCGCATGACTTAATATTTTGATGAAAAACATACTGAATTGAGTGTCACTTTAGCCTGAAAGGAGACTAGCGAGATCTAGCGAGGTCATGGGTGTCCTTTTCGCCAATTAGCGTTTAATTAAAAAAATTTAATTTAGAACACAATTCCAACCAATATATAACAGTTGATGAATCAAAACAAAAATACTAAGAATGATTAGAACACTCCGGATGTTTCCGTCAGTCGGTGTACGCGACCATGTTTGCCGTTTCCTGCTGCCTTTTTAATGTCCTCACTGCCTTCTGTGACATTTAACTCAGCAACTCCAGGGCATCAGTGGGGGCGGAGGGGAGGGGGGGGCATCTCCACCTGGCAAGATGTTAATAAAGGTGACAGCGGGGGGGTCGACGGGGCAGGAAGCTGTGGGTGTCACACCCCCCGCCACCATCCGAGAGCAAAGCCAACGTTGCTTAAACTGTCAAGAGGTCCCTGCACTGTGAATGTAGGCGTTCATAAAGGAAGGGCGGACGATATTTACTCAAAGTAGGAAGGGCCTGAAAATAGATACAAGGAGCCCACGTTTCAGCGTAACCGATAGCAACGCAGGATTTCATAAACATACATATCCATAATGCAAATCCATGAGCATACCTTTTTGCACAACTGTGATGCCATCTTTATGGCCTCCAGTATTGCTGGTTGTATTAGTATCATATCACTTTTTTTTTTAAATATAAAACAATAATAATAAAATAATAACAAAAATAATTTGTATTACTTTAATTATGCAAAATATTTTTACTTTGTACATTTTCTTTTCATAATATCATGACTTTATTTCCATATTTTGACGTTATTCCCATAATACCATAACTTTTTCCCCAAGCTAGTTAAAAAGCTAAAAAATTACAACTGTATTTTTTTTTACTTGTTTCTCATAATACGACTTTTCAAATATTTTCTATAAAATTATCTGAAATATTTCAACTCTGGGCTACCAAAATATTGTCATATTTTTCAATATGACAAAGTTTTTCAAAAAATTATAGCTTTTTTTTTCCTGATTCTGCTGATTTTTCTTTTTAAATGAATAAACTTTCTTCATGTTAATTTTCTTCTTGTTTTTATGACTGTATTCCCATAATATTTTGAATTTATTCAACTTCACTTTATTATTAGAACTTTTTCTGCGACATCATTTCCTGAAAATGGCAACATTATTCATCGTTTTGTTTCTATTTAGTTCAAAGTGAAGCTACTAAAATTATGTTATTTTCCCCTCATAATATTACAATGTTATTCTCGAAAAATTTAAACAAAAAAATTCTCTTAATATTTTGACTTTTTGGGGGGGGAAATTACTGCATTTTTTTTTTTATTTTTTGCTGATTGTATTTTTTTCTTTTTACAAATTTCTTGTAAAATTATATTTTTATGGTTTTGTTCTATTTGGTTCAAATTGTTATTTTCCCTCATAATACTACAATGTTATTCTCGCAAAATAAAAAAAAATCGTAATATTTTGACTTTTTTGGGGGAAAATTACTGCATATTTTTAAATTTTTTTCTTATTGTATTTTTTTTTTTTTACAATTTTCTTGTAAAATTATATTTTTACAGTGTGCTGTGACCAACGTTATTCATCGTTTTGTTTCTATTGAGTTCAAATTGAAGCTACTAATTATTTATTTTATTTATTTTTGGACTTTTGGGGGGGAAATGACTGCATATTTGTACATATTTTGCTTATTGTATTTTTTTTTTTTTTTACAAATTTCTTGGAAAATTATATTTTTATTGTTTTGTTCTATTTGGTTCAAATTCAAGCTACTAAAATGATGTTATTTTCCCTCATAATACCACAATGTTATTCTCGTAAATAAAATAAAAAAATCTCTTAATATTTTGATTATTTGGGGGAAATTTACTGCATATTTTTAAAATTTTTGCTTATTGCATTTTTTTTTTTTACAAATTTCTTGTAAAATTATATTTTTATTGTTTGGTTTTATTTGGTTCAAATTGAAGCTACTAAAATGATGTTATTTTCCCGCATAATATGAGGGAAAATATCATAAATATGTTATTCTTGCAAAATAAAAAAAAATCTTAATATTTTGACATTTTTGGGGGAAATTACTGCATTTTTTTTATTTTACAAATTTCTTGTAAAATTATATTTTTATGGTTTTGTTCTATTTGGTTCCAATTGAAGCTACTAAAATGATGTTATTTTCTCTCATAATACTACAATGTTATTTTTGCAAAATAAAAAAAAAATCTTAATATTTTGACTTTTTGGGGGGAAATATTTAAAAAAAAAATTTTTTTTACAAATTTCTTGTAAAATTCTATTTTTCCGATGTGCTGTGACCAACACAAAACAAAACAGAGGCAAAACAAAACTGATACAAGGTGGCTCTCACCCTAAGTCATCCGGGATAGACTCCACCGTGTTTTCTTCTGTGAGACACAAACACACGATGATTATACATACTCATAAATTATCTTAGCAACAGTAGGCCTGCAAAATTTCCATATTTCGCATATAGGACGTCACTGTGCATTTACTCACAGTGATTTCAATGAAGCATTACACCATCTGTGTGTGTGTGTGTGTGTGTGCCTACATTTATGTAAGCACGAAGCGTGCCGCTGTGCTTCACTAAATCACCAAAAGTGTTTGACTGTGAAAGTTACAGTACACACATACACACACATATATATACACACATATATATATACACACAAACAGGCAGGTTTTGAGGCGCCGTTATCAACCTTGTGTTTTCCTCCTCAGAGCGCTGGCTAAATAATGAGCAAAGTAAAATAATTGGATGCGTCAGTGCTGCTACACACTTGTTATGTTCTGTCTTTGTCAGCGAAGGCAACATGCAAAGTGAGTCACTCGGCTCGCACGACAAGGGAGACTTTGTTGTGAGCACGTGCATCCTTTTTTTTTTTTTATTTCTTTATTTTCGGATGTGACGACACACTCAACATTCACCCGACAACACCCGACTCGATACGGTTAGAGCAGGGGCCTCAAACGAGTGTCCTGCGGGCCACATTTGGCCCGCGGGCCGCATGTTTGATATGAAAGTTTATGAAATGTTATGACTTTATTGCCATAATATTAGAATCTCCCCCCACCTATTTTTTTTTTCACCTAGTTTTTCTTCATTATTTAAACCAGGGGTCTCAAACATGCGGCCCGCGGACCAAAAGTGGCCCGCAGGACACTAGTTTGAGCCCCCCCCCCCCCCCCCCGCCTTGATATGAAAGTTTAACGTTAGTGCGGCCCGAGCAAGTTTTGATATGGATGCTGTATGGCAGGGGTCTCAAACACGCGGCCCGCAGGCCAAATGTGGTCCGCAGGACACTCGTTTGAGGCCCCACCGCCTTGATATGAAAGTTTAATGTTAGTGTAGCCCGCGCAAGTTTTGATATGGATGCTGTATGGCAGGGGTCTCAAACACGCGGCCCGTGGGCCAAATGTGGACCGCAGGACACTAGTTTGAGGCCCCCCCCTCCCCCGCCTTGATATGACAGTTTAATGTTAGTGCGGCCCGCGCAAGTTTTGATATGGATGCTGTATGGCAGGGGTCTCAAACACGTGGCCCGCGGGCCAAATGTGGTCCGCAGGACACTAGTTTGAGGCCCCACCGCCTTGATATGACAGTTTAATGTTAGTGCGGCCCGCGCAAGTTTGATATGGATGCTGTATGGCAGGGGTCTCAAACACGCGGCCCGTGGGCCAAATGTGGCCCGCAGGACACTAGTTTGAGGCCCCCTGCCTTGATATGAAAGTTTAATGTTAGTGCGGCCCGCGCAAGTTTGATATGGATGCTGTATGGCAGGGGTCTCAAACACGCGGCCCGCGGGCCAAATGTGGCCCGCAGGACACTAGTTTGAGGCCCCACCGCCTTGATATGAAAGTTTAATGTTAGTGCGGCCCGCGCAAGTTTTGATATCGATGCCGTATGGTATCATGTACCCAGAAAAAATTATTACGTTTGATTAATGTTCATGTTAAAGGTTAAATAACTGTTAGTTATCCTCCCTATCCGTGTGGAAGTGGTAAGTTTTTTGGCTATTTAAGTTTAAAGGAAATAATTTGAAGGCTACCGTTTAGGTCGCTAGCTCTCTAGTTTGCGAGTTAGCATGTGTCTCAAGACCCTGCAGTTGCGCAATATGTTGTAAATAAAAAGAGTATAAATGTGACTATAGTCGTGTTTTGTCATGTCTACAGGGCTCTAATAATGCTTTGTTTATTTTAATATGAAAAAATAATTTGTCTACCCACCAACTATACTATGTGGTTTTTATTATTTGCCGTTTTATTATTATTATTATTATTATTATTATATTTATTTATGACTAATTGATTTTTTTTATTCTTGATTTATTTATTTTTCATCTTATTTTGTGTAGAAAAATAAAAATTAAGATATTTGAGAACAGTGGAATGTTTTATCAGAATGTTTTTTCTTGTAGAAAATCGGAACCAAAGCAAAGTTTATTAATTTTTCTGTTTTTAATAAATGCGTTTTTGGGGTTTTTTTTTTTGGAAAACCTGATGGGCCCAGTCTCACCCAGACCCTAGCTCCAGTGGCCCCCAGGTAAATTGAGTTTGAGGACCCCTGGGTTAGAGCCTTCTCAGGTCAACAAGGTAAGAAGAGCATCCACGCCACTACTTGAACGTCCCGGTTGGATTCACTCAAGGTCGTTAAAGATGAATGAGGAGGCTTGTTGATCTAAAAATAAAAAGATGGCGTCATGGCTCACGCGTGATACCGCTAAGAGCAGGGGCGTCAACACTTTTTCCAACCAAAAACAAAAGATTTGAGGCAACCAATTTGATTTTTTGACATTTTTGTATTTAAAATGTAAAATTATTTTCATATTATTAACTCATTCGCTACCAAAGACGTATTTATATGTTTTTTTCAACACGATTGTTAGCTCCCAAGAACTAAGATTTTAAATGTAATATTTTCATATTATTAACTCATTCGCTACCAAAGACGTATTTTTCTCTTTTTTTTTAACCCAACTGTTAGCTCCCAATGAGCTAAGATTTTAAATGTAATATTATTTTCATATTGTTATCATATTAACTCATTCGCTACCAAAGACGTATTTATATGTTTTTTTCAACGTGACTGTTAGCTTCAGGAGCTAAGATTTTAAATGTAATATTTTCATATTCAACTCATTCGTTACCAAAGACGTATTTTTCGGGTTTTTTTTACCCAACTGTTAGCTCCCAAGAGCTAAGATTATTTTCATTATCATATTTTTAACTCATTCGCTACCAAAGACGTATCTATAGGTTTTTTTAACCAGACTGTTAGCTCCCAAGAGCTAAGATTTTAAATGTAATATTATTTTTATATTTTTAACTCATTCGCTACCAAAGACGTATTTTTTGTTTTTTTTAACCGACTGTTAGCGCCCAAGAGCTAAGATTTTAAATGTAATATTTTCATATTTAACTCATTCGCTACCAAAGACGTATTTTTTTTTTTTTTAACCTGACTGTTAGCTCGCAAGAGCTAAGATTTTAAATGTAATATTATTTTCATATTATTATCATATTAACTCATTCGCTACCAAAGACGTATTTATATATTTTTTTCAACGCGATTGTTAGCTCCCAAGAGCTAAGATTTTAAATGTAATATTTTCATATTTAACTCATTCGCTAACAAAGCCTTATTTTTCGTTTTTTTTTTAACCGACTGTTAGCGCCCAAGAGCTAAGATTTTAAATGTAATATTATTTTCATATTATTAACTCATTCGCTACCAAAGCCGTATTTATACACGTTTTTTTAACCCGACTGTTAGCTCCCAATGAGCTAAGATTTTAAATGTAATATTATTTTCATATTTTTAACTCATTTGCTTCCAAAGACATATTTATACGTTTTTTTTAACCCGACTGTTCGCTCCCAAGATTTATTTATATGATTTTTTTTGCGCGAGAGGCACAAATTTCCGATAAATGTTAGCATGTTAGCATGCTCATATCAGCATACCAACATTTTTTTGGTACTTTCATGAGTGAACATATACAAACACTTAGCACTATCATGCTAGGTGTTTGCATGCGTACGTTAGCATTGTTAGCATGCTAATGTTAGCATACTAGCATTTTGGGATATTTTCATACCTGTTGTAGCTTTGCAAACCGGGCGTTGTGTATAAAATGCCCCCCCCCCCATGCATTTGGTGTAAAACAAGTTGTAAACATTGTATATCCGGAGTGTTTGTATTGGCGGTGACAGCGTAGGAAGACGGTCTGCTGCACTGAGCATTATTGTCGGACCAAGGTTAAGGTCAAGGTCGCAGCAGGCTGCCTTGCCGCCAGAGGCTGAGGTAACCTGAACCAACAACTGCCACCCACACCAGAGAGTCCTTGTGATCTCCCGCCTGGGTGTGAAATGAACAACGTTTGCCCTTCTGATGCTGTTGACACAAATCTGAAAGCGGTTGGCTTTTTTTGTTTTATCATCCCCAAAATTATGGAAGCCCCTTTCCGACGCTGAAAGTAAACAAACATCCCGACGCTAAGTCATAGTATGAGATTTAAAAAAAAAAGTCAAAATATCAACATTATGTCATTATGTCAGATAAAAAGGCAAAAGTTTCGGGTTAAAAGTCACAATTATGGGATAAAAAGTCAAAAAAGTAGGACAAAACAAATAAATATATCATATTATAAAAGGTAAAAAGTAAAAATTATGAGATAAGAAGTCATAACTATGAGATAAAAAGCTGAAATTATGAGATAAAATGTCAAAATTATGACAAAAAGTCACAATTATGAGACAGTTGAAATTATGAAATAGGAAAGCCATGCGGCTTTTCAACACAATGAGGGGTGGGGCTACAAACACACAAAAAATACAAAATAAATTAAAATAAATTAAAATTAATTAAAATTAATAAAAAATAAATTAAAAAAATAAAATTAATGAAAATTAATACAAAATTAATTTAAAAAATTATAAAATAAATTTACAAAATAAATAAAGATTTTTTTATTTCCCTACTCCTTTTGTACGGTACGTGACAAAAAAGAAAATAAAATAAAATTAATAAAAATTAATAAAATGAATTAAAAAAACCTTAAACTATATTAGGAAAGCAGGAAGTGAACAAATGTAACAGTTACTGATTGTAAAAGTACCAGATGGAGGGGTAGGATTTAATAAGGATTTAATTAGGATTTAATAAGCTTTACTTCTAGTGAGCTAACCCGAAGCCAAAAGATTACCACTTCCACACGCGATGTTTTTTTTTCTACTCTATTACGTCTTCATGCAGTGTTAATGTAATGTAAGCTAATGTTTTTTGGGGGTTTTTTTTGACTGAAATACTACATATGCCTTGTATTTTAATATGTTTTGACTAATACTAGACCATAGTCGAAAAAATTTAGGACAAAATAAAAAATTAAAAAACCTTAAACTATATTAGGAAAGCAGGAAGTGAACAAATGTAACAGTTACTGATTGTAAAAGTACCAGATGGAGGGGTAGGATTTAATTAGCTTTACTTCTAGTGAGCTAACCCGAAGCCAAAAGATTACCACTTCCACACGCAAAGTGGTCTAATACTAGACCATAGTCAAAAAAATTATATTAGGAAAGCAGGAAGTGAACAAATGTAACAGTTACTGATTGTAAAAGTACCAGATGGAGGGGTAGGATTTAATAAGCTTTGCTTCTTCCTACTCCTTTTTGGACATGTGGAACTGGGAACTGATTATGGGATGCATTCAATTGTAATCTGATGCATGTTCAAATTAAATTAAACCATTACAATAATATTTGAGTCCATGTATACGTGGCTATACTAACAATATTTATGGGTCCTGATGGTGTGACAGATTGCTGATGAAATTGCTGATCAACAACCTAAGGAGGATTCCACGCAGTGGAGTAGTGACTCACATCGGATGTCGGATGTTCCCGCCCCACGGATCGGATGCGTGCAGGAACTCTGAACTCCAGTCTTGATGACTCTTAGGTCAGATCTGTGAGAATAACACGAGATGGCAGGTCAGGCTTAACAGTTCAGATATTAGAATATGAAAACATATGCGGTGAATATGTATGTTATGTTTGGATAGCTGTGCTAGCATACTGGATAGCATCCTGTGCTGGCTATACAAGACCAAACAGGTCTCCAAAAACCCACCCCATCACAGAGGATGAGAGAGAATCCAGATGTCTAATAATAGACCTTAAAAGTCTTCTCTGCTTGCATCATTTTTATTGGAAATGGAAAAACTATTTTGGTTTCAAGGACCAAACAGGAAGACAAGTGAAACCTGCTTCTGTCAAACAAGTCTTCCAGTCCAGGTCCAGTGTGGTCTTACTGTGACCAAAAACCACTAAAGGCAACATCAGTCAGCTGATGTGAGGCTGAGATAAGCCCCCATTAGCGAGGCACTGGGAAAAAAAATGTTAGCTTTTAGTTCCGTCAACTTATTTTTGTGCATCAGGTCAACTACATTTTGTTAAAAAGTTGAGACAACTAGAAATGTTAGGGTTTGATCCTCCCCAACTAATAAAATAGTTCAGTCTGCTTTGAAATGTGGGCGTGGCCAACTTGGACAAGAGTGGGATGGGTTTTGCACATGCACGCACACACACACACACACACACACACACACACACCACAAATATCACCCCCCCCGCACACACACATCACAAATATCACCCCCCCCCCACACACACATCACAAATATCACCCCCCCCGCACACACACATCACAAATATCACCCCCCACACACACACATCACAAATATCACCCCCACACACACACATATCATAAATATCACCCCCCCCACACACACACACACATCATAAATATCACCCCCCCACACACACACACATCACAAATATCACCCCCCCCCCCCACACACATCACAAATATCACCCCCCCAGACACACACATCACAAATATCACCCCCACACACACACACATCACAAATATCACCCCCCACACACACATCACAAATATCACCCCCCACACACACACATCACAAATATCACCCCCCCTACACAAACACACATCACAAATATCACCCCCCCCCCCAGACACACACATCACAAATATCACCCACACACACACACATCACAAATATCACCCCCCCACACAGACATCACAAATATCACCCCCCCCACACACACATCACAAATATCACCCCCCCCCCACACACACACCACAAATATCACCCCCCCCCACACACACACATCACCAATATCACCCCCCACACACACACATCACAAATATCACCCCCCCACACACACATCACAAATATCACTCCCCCCCACATCACCAATATCACCCCCCCCCACACACCACAAATATGACCCCCCCCACACACACATCACCAATATCACCCCCCCCACACACACATCACCAATATCACCCCCCCACACACACATCACAAATATCACCCCCCCCACACACACATCACCAATATCACCCCCCATGCACACACATCCCAAATACCCCCCCCCCCACACACACACACACCACCAATATCACCCCCCCACACACATCCCAAATATGACCCCAAAGCAACTTGATCTTTTAAGTTGAATAAACGTAGTTGGGAGTTGAAATGATCTGAAATTATTTGATAGATTTCATCCAAATTTTAAGGTCACTTAAAATGACTAAGTTACTAAAGTTATTTTGAGGTTACAATTTTTTTTTAAGTTGAGTCAATTTGGATTTTTTTTTTCCAGCGTGGTGGTATCTCCCCGTCGTATAAGAATAGTTCATCCCTCTCCTCAGCCTCAGCCTCCATCATCAGGACTTACAGTACACGTACAGTAGCTATTAGTCTGATTAAACGCTGAAAGCTTTTAAATTCTAATTAAATCATTAAAAATGATGAATGTGCAAAAACTTCATTACTTTTTTTAAATTAGGAATGACTGGCTTAAATCACCACCCCCCCCCCCCCCCCCCCCCCCCGTCTCATTGCAAGGACCATAAAGACGTGAATTTAATCTAAAAGGAGTGTTAAAAAAAAAAAAAAAAGAAAGTGAGGTCAGGGCATTCTTCTTCTCGTTGGCTGGTGTTCAGCCAGGTGTGAAGCATCAGGAGCCGCCATCTTTAAAGCGATTCCAAAAGATGAGTCATTGTGGACCAAGAAGGGCAAATAACGTTCACACTTGGTGTGGCAGCCTGAATACTTGCATTTACGCCGCATTGAAGAGCGCTTTATTCCGGTTTAACCTCAATATTGCATTTTTCCATACGTTTTATTCACATAGAAGGATTCAAGTCCACACATCAGGTGCTGCAAAAAATGTTCGGGAACCACCGGGCTATATAGCCTAGCATGTTTTTGGAATGTCGGAGGGGTACATGCAAACTCTACACAGAGATGGCCGAGGGTGGAATCGAACCCGGGTCTCCTAACACTTCACCGTGCAGCCTTCAATAGTGTTGGTTGTTAACCGGGACGGATGTTACTAACCAAGGTTAGCATATTTTTTTTTTTTTTTTTTGGTTAACTTTGAAAATTGAGGCCAGAGTCGCTAATTAGCCTAGCATGTTTTGGGAATGTGGGAGGAGAACATGTGAACTCCACACAGAGATGGCCGAGGGTGGAATCGAACCCAGGTCTCCTAACACTCTTCACCGTGCAGCCTTCAATAGTGTTGGTTGTTAACCGGGGCGGATGTTACTAACAAAAGGTTAGCATGTTTTTTTTTTTTGTTAACTTTGAAAAATTGAGGCCAGAGTCGCTAATTAGCCTAGCATGTTTTGGGAATGTGGGAGGGGAACATGCAAACTCCACACAGAGATGTCCGAGGGTGGAATCGAACCCGGGTCTCCTAACACTCTCCACCGTGCAGCCTTCAATAGTGTTGGTTGTTAACCGGGACGGATGTTACCAACCAAGGTTAGCATGTGTTTTTTTTTTGGTTAACTTTGAAAATTGAGGCCAGAGTCGCTAATTAGCTTAGCATGTTTTGGGAATGTGGGAGGAGAACATGTGAACTCCACACAGAGATGGCCGAGGGTGGAATCGAACCCGGGTCTCCTAACACTCACCACTGTGCAGCCTTCTATAGTGTTGGTTGTTAACCGGGGCGGATGTTACTAACCAAGGTTAGCATATTTTTTTTTTTGGTTAACTTTGAAAATTTAGACCAGAATTTTGTCTCGTTTTTTGTGCACTCAAGCCTATGTCTTGTTGGGAGGAAACCGGAGTACCTGTGAGGCCTGCGTGCTAACCACTCATCCACCGTACAGCCATATTTTCATCAATACAGTATAAAAAAAACCTGCTTACTACCTTGTATCAGAGCCAAGCCTACGCAGGCACGGGGAGAACATGCAAACTCCGCACAGAATTGAACTCGGGTCTCCTAGCTGTGAGGCCTGCGTGCTAACCACTCGACCGCCGTGCAGCCTGGTTTCCAACATGTTTCTTGGCAATGACATCACATTTCCTTTGACAGCAATGGTTTCCATTGCACATCAAAGCTGATGTGGACAATAACACCCCGTCCTGCGGTGGGCCCTTAATCCTTCAACACCTGCGATTTGAAGCCCCCCACCCCCGCTTTGATGTCCCTTAGTGAAAGTTCACGTGGCAGGTGGGAGAAGGAAATGTATGCTTTTGCATGAGCACAAAGGAATGGATAGCTAGGGAGCCGTTTGCAGCCCACTGATGTTTTGTTACCACACAAATATCGAAATATATTTTAAAATTAGAAAAATGTTGTAATATTATCAGGAATGATAATGTCATTCTTGTAGCAAAAAGTGGAAAAAAAAAGAAAAAGGAGTAAAGTATTTTTTGAAAAATTAGGTTGCAAAAAATATTAAAAATATTAAAAGAGTAAAGTAAAAATATTATGGGAATAAATTTATAAGAAGCAAGTTGAAATTCTTGTAAAACAGCTGTAAATTCCCAATTTTAGTATATCCCAATTTTGTGTCAATTTTAATATATATTCTGGGAATAAATAATGTCCTTTTAGTAGCATAGAGTTGAAATATTAAAGGGGACCTATTGTGCTTTTTCCACATTTCTGACCTATAAATGTAGTTAGAATGTTTTATTCTCGTTTTTAAGGATGCTAAAGTTTCAGATCATGAGGTTTGCGTATTTGGAAGTGATCCCTGAAAGAAGTTTGGGATGGTTCAAAACGCTTGGTTTCAGAGGGTGTGGTAAAACTGCCCCTTTTGTGATGTCACAGAGGGATGGACTTCCTTGTATGATTTATATAGTCATTATATTATGAGAAGCACACAAAACAAGATAAAGTTGGAATTATTGGAAATTTATTTTGGGAAAAAATATATAAAGAAAAATATAAAATTAATTTTAAATTAATTTAAATTTATTTAATATATCTTACAATATTAAAAAAAATCATAATTGTGGGAACATTTACCAGAGGAGTTGAAACAATTGGAGATTGACAAAAAAAAATCAGTAAAAGGCAAATAAACAAGAATATGATATGATGAAGGTTAGAATTATTGGAAATTTATTTTGTGAAAAAAACAAAAATATAAAATATTGAATATATATTATAATATAGAAACAAAGTAAAAAAAATCAGTAAAAGGAAAAAAAACTAGAATAATATGATGAAAGTTGGAATTATTGGACATTTATTTTGGGGGAAAAATATATAAAATTAATATAAAATATATATTATAAGTCATAATTGTGAGAACATTTACCAGAGGAGTTGAAACAGTTGGAGATGGACCAAAAAAAAAATCAGTAAAATGGAAAAAAAAAAACCTAGAATAATATGATGAAAGTTGGAATTATTGTACATTTATTTTGGGAAAAAATATAAAATATTGACTATATATTATAATATAGAAACCAAGTCATAATTGTGAGAACATTTACCAGAGGAGTTGAAACAATTCAGAAAAAAATCAGTAAAAAGAAAAAAAAAACAAGAATATGTTAAAAGTTGGAATTATTGGACCTTTATTTTGGGGAAAAATATATAAGATTTATATAAAATATTCAATATATATTATAATAGAAGTCATAATTGTGAGAACATTTACCAGAGGAGTTAAAACTATTGGAGATGGACCAAAAAATGGACCGGAAAAAAAATGAGAATAATATGATAAAAGTTGGAATTATTGCACATTTATTTTGGGGAAAAATATATAAAATTAATATAAAATATTGAATATATATTACAGATATAATAGAAGTCATAATTGTGAGAGCATTTACTAGAGGAGTTGAAACAGTTAGAGATTGGCAACTACAAAAAAAAAAAAAATTTCGGTAAAAGTAAAAAAAAAAAAAAAAAACAGAATGATTTTACTAGAAAAAGTCCAAATTTTACAAGAAAAAATTTCCCCCATAAAAAGTCAATTCAGCAGTTTCAGCCAAAAATACCCAACTAAAGCAGCAACTGAGACAGTGACACGGCAGTCATCCAGATTTCCAGCACAGTGGGGGGTGTGGGGGGGTGGGGGGGGGCAGCCCAAAGGTTATACACTGCAGCAATATTCCACTGATAGAATAATTGGGGATGTTTACATCCAGTATGATGCATTCAATAACCACAGCCAGGCTGTCTTCTAAGAGTACGGCTGAACATAACATGATGGAGACGGGGGGTTGGGTGGAAAAAAAAAAAACACACAGGGTGTGGCTTCACCGTTGTCATGGCAACACGGTTATCACCGCTTTGACCCCGTCGCCGTGCGTACACTGTGGAGGAACTCCGCTCCAATCCGTCCCTCCCATAACGCTCGTCTCAAGAACATCGCTTGGATCACATGCATCCTGGCAACGCCAATATCAGCTTTAATAGGCTCCCGCTGCAATAAAACACAAGGATACAACGGGCATGATGACTGGGAATGCGGAGGAGGCGGCGTGCGCCTGACCTGCACACGACCCCGGTGTTGACGCTCGGTTGTTCTTAATGTTGGCTGTGAACAAGTGATATTTGACAACATAACAGCTTGCGTTTCATTGTTTTATCACTCTGACTCAGTGCTAACCTCCAGCTAAATGTGCACCGTCGTTAGGGTTTTTTTTACGGGTTTGAAACGAGGGCCGGCCAATTAGGGCTTAATGTAAGCTCTTCGGGAGAAGAAGACGCAAGGTGACGCTTTGGTAACGAGGGTTGTTTGTTTTTTTTACACCTCAAATCCTTTGTTGTGACTTGTGAGCAAGGATGATGCTCCAGTTCACTTCAGGCGTGAGTTGTAAAATTCTCCCATCTAGCGGTGAAATCTAGTACTGCACATTTAGCAGATGAGTGTTTCCAGACTTTTAAAAATGAAATTATGCCACTTGAATATAACAATTTATATTTATAATTATTTTATACCCTAGCATATAAATAAATATTTATATTTTGAGTTTAATCCAGTAAAATTGCAACATTTTCTTGTTAGAACACCACCATTTTATTTTAATACTTAAGTAAATTTATTATTAAATTGAATTATTTAAATTAAAATATTTAATGTAAAATTCCTGCTGATTTTTAAATTTTTTCTACTTTTTTGTGCATTCTTTGTTTAGTTTTATACATATCATTTGTTGTGACTTGTGAGCAAGGATGATGCTCCAGTTCACGTCAGACGTGAGTTGTAAAATTCTCCCATCTAGCGGTGAAATCTAGTACTGCACATTTATAGCAGATGAGGGTTTCCAGACTTTGAAAAATGAAATTATGCCACTTGGATATTTTGCAAAACTATTTATATTTCTAATTATTTTATATCCTAACATATAAAATAAATATTTATATTTTGAGTTTAATCCAGTAAAATTGCAACATTTTCTTGATAGAATACAACCATTTTATCTTAATATTTAAGTAAAATTATTATTAAATTAAATTATTTAAATTAAAATTTAACGTAAAATTCCTGCTGATTTTCCATTTTTTTCTATATTTTTGTGCAATTTTGTTTAGTTTTATATATATATATCCTTTGTTGTGACTTGTGAGCAAGGTTTGATGCTCCAGTTCACTTCAGACGTGAGTTGTAAAATTCTTCCATCTAGCGGTGAAATCTAGTACTGCACATTTATAGCAGATAAGGGCGTCCAGACTTTTTTCCCCAGCGTGGTCCACATAATGAAAAATAAAATGATGCCACTTGGATATTTTGCAAAACTATTTATATTTATAATTATTTTATATCCTAACATATAAAATAAATATTTCTATTTTGAGTTTAATCCAGTAAAATTGCAACATTTTCTTGTTAGAATACAACTATTTTATCTTAATATTTAAGTAAAATTTGTATTAAATTAAATGATTTAAATTAAAATATTTAATGTAAAATTCCTGCTGATTTTTTCAATTTTTCTAGTTTTTTTTTGGCATTCTTGTTTAGTTTTATCTTATATTACATATTGTTTTATATTTTAGAATGTGTTAAATTGCCCCTGGGCCGCACCACAGTTATCGAGCTTTGCATGAAAAGAAATGTACAAGTAAAAAAAATAATAATTGGCACCCAAATAAACTTATTTAACATCACTGGATATGATATACATTGGAATAAAAAAATCATAAACAAAATAGCAGCGAAAAAAAATAAAAAATGGATACAGAAACATTCTCACTTCATGTTTAAACAAGTATTTGTCATTTATTTCAATAAACCCAGCAACGTCGTACAGAAAAACAACTCCAAAACCAAAAACCTCAAGTGATTGTTAAAAACACAACAGTTTCTGAAGCACTTGAAGGCCTCAGAGGCGTTCGGGTACTTACGGTGAAGCGGGAGTCTAACATTTGTATTGGCAATACAAGTGTTTTTAGCGAATTATTCAGTGTTAAAATAAGAAGTGTTTATTGTTTATAGTATTTATTAATTTATTTTAGACATGTTTGCAAATAAGAAGGCGTGGTTTTCGAGCAGTGTGTCCAAAGAACATCGCGACTTCTGGCGTAAGTGGTGAAGTTTATGTAAGCTATTTAAGCTAGCACGGTACCATTAAGCTAGCTAGCTCGCTACCTAGCTTAACTGTACCGTTAAGATAGCTAGCTAGCTAGCTGTAAGCTAACTGTCGAACTACTATTCCTCTAAATAAACCCATTATATCCACTATAAAGTATTAATGAACGAGTATTTAATGTAGCAATAATTTCTCCTACAGTGTGGGAGTGTGGAATACTAACAGGTTGGAGAACGGCAGATTATCTTTTTAGCGATGATGCTACACACCCCGATACACTCAGGTGATGTCGGCACACTCATGAAAGAGTTTCTCGGTCCTTAAAAGTGTTGTGTTTCATATTCTATTCTATTTTATTCATTTCCACCATTAGTGTGTTTAACAGCGAGGCTTACCTGTGGGACAAGGTGACCGTTTTCCACAGCTTATTCCTGAGTGCATGCGAGAAGCGACGGAGTATAAAGTCAGTCAGCATCGGTCACTACGTGCTGCCTCCTGTTCCAGTGCAGGACGGTGAGAATCTTTATTTTTACTTGAAGTAAAACTTATATCCAACCATTTTAATATTGGGAAATTCAATAAGCACACGCTTCTTCGAATTCTACTTAGCTCCTTTGTCATGGTTAATAGCAACAGGTGGAGACAAAATGGCGACTAATTAGGACGCTAAGGGGGATACTACACACCCATACAAAGTAAATCCATGGCTTATATTGCCGATAATACTTGAAATTTGTCAAACTCATTGAAGATTTAATATTTAATTAATTGAATATTTTCACATTTGGAGCATAGATAATATTTTTAAGACATGAAATAATAAATCGTAGTAAATGTGTTCCCTAGGAAACCGAAGAGACTAGTTTAGTGCAACTGGACAATTACTGACACCTAGTGGCGATTGTGGTACACTACAACACTACATTCACATTAAGAACGGTTATTCTGCTTTGTTTGTATTTTATTACATTAACTTTTAATGCTTGAATATACAAAATTTAGGCCAACAATAAGTATAATTTTCTTAAATATTAGAATTGTCAAATTATAAAAAATAAATCAGATTAAGCACAGTTTTAAAGTCATTAATCATGATTAATTATCATTAGCAACTATGTGTGAAATATGCACATTTTTTACTGTGTTTAAAGAAGAGACAATAAATGACAGGAACTGAATATATGTAATTTTATTACATAAAGTCAAAATAATTAATTGTCATGGTTAATTCATTCCAAAACAGCAGATGAAAACCAAAATGTATGAAAACTGAAGCAATTTTCCCATAGGCAATAATGCAAATCTAATGATTCCATAGCAGATACCACAAAATATTAACAAAAAATATATATTTATTGAGAATAATTACTCTTACATGCAGAAAACAATACAACCACTTAGTCCGTAGTTTGTTACATGCAATATTGTACCATAACCAAGGCAAAATTTGGAGTATATGACTGTAATTTACACACTGTATGTAACGGTGGCTTCCTTTTAATTGTGTCTTAAGCAGTGAGAAATGTGATTGGCAGGTTTATTTGGGAGTGTGAGGACAACCAGCCAGTTAGACCGGTACGGCTGCTGACACGTTGAAGAAAATACATTCTAATATGTTGAGAATCTAATTAGTCATTTCTACTTTATGAATTAATATATCCACAGGAAAGCTGGACTGAACCATTACATGCATTCAAGTCACGTGACGATCCAATGAATAAGACTCCTACAGGTGAAATATTTATCATCCAAACTTTGAACTCACAAAGTCAATGTTAATCTGGAAATTGTGTTTTCTGTTTTTATTGAAGGTATCAGCATGGAAAAGCTGCAGACGTATTCAAGACAAACACATGACTCAGACTTCAGTGGTTTCCAATGCATCCACTGTAAAGCTTATATCTGCTCACCAAAGTCATAGGAATAACACACAGAAAAGACAATATTTGCATATAGTGTACCAGAAAGTTATTGCATTTGGTTATGCAAAATTGAGTATAAAGTATATTTTATAGATATGCAGTACGCCTGACAACGGTAAGTCTACCTTTTGTGTTTTTATGTACTGATTCATGGTGATGGTTAATGGGCGGTCAGTCTCTGTGTAAAATTTAAAGGACATTTATTTAGTGGTTTGCTTTAAGAAGTTATACAGTTACAGTATATATATATACGTAGATAAATATGTTTATATTAAAAAATAATCAAAAATTTAAAGCAAAAATAAATACATACACTGTAAAGTAAATCAAAAAGTACTGTTTTCCAGAGAGATTCCATGCAGAACAGCTCACAGTAGAAACTATGGTTAGTCACGTGTACCACTGTGAGCCAATCAGATCTTCGGAGTCATCCAAACCGCTCCAAAGTGGAGACGACACAGCACGCTATTATGTATTATTCTGTTTTTTCATAGTTTATACTTAATAGTTTCGCTGAACTAAATCATATTTAATTAACTCAATTGGCGAAGTGTGTTAAATTATAAAAAAAACACGCGGCTTTCATAATTATTTTCCATACGTCGCTGTGGGTCTCTCCCTTCTCGAGAATCTTTGGAGTGGTCCGACTAGCCGGAGTGACTCGACCACATTTTTAAGGGGTAATAATTACAAGAATGTCGAACAGCGTCGAGTTAGAACTGGTAATATTGCATACTAGTTAGTAATATGTTCTATAGGTACTTGCGTTGTGAATAAATAGTGATGGAAAAGTTATTATTTACGCTAAAGCTGCTTTTCTTTTAAGACATACACAAATCCGCCCACCCCCGTTGAGTGGTCTATGCCGGCGCCTTTTTAGCCAATCATGTGTTTGTTGTGGTACCAACCCATAAAGCCAACAAAGAAGGGTCCGTGTACTTTGACACTCGGATCATGACAGCACCCATCTACTCTCTTCCACTTCGCTTCTTTCCACGCTTTTGACGAATGTCATGGAGTTTAATAATCTGTCCGTGGTGCTGCATTCTCCGGGAGATCTCAGGCTGGTACGATCCCTCATTTTATGAAAATAATATGCATATGTTCATTTAGCAAGTAAGATGAAAGGTGTGTATGAGCTCAGGTAATGGACATATGTTTGCTTTTTCCTCAGGAGAAGCGCCATGTTCAGGAGCCGGGGCCTCATGGTACGAGTTAATAGACTTAGTTCTTATTTAACATGTTTAATACTGTAGTACCATGTAGTAAAACAACAGCAAATCTATGACTTACAATAATATTTTATTGTATTCTAATTGGATTAGAAAATATATGCCGAACTTTTAGTCAATACATTTACTAATATTTAATATCAGTATTTATTATTATAATATTTAATATTATATATTACATATTATTATATATAATATATAATATTATTAATATTTAAGAAAATTAAAATATATTTTTAGATCCATTTTGTTTGTATTTACTTTATGACTATTGGTAATTTATGACTATTATTATTGTATATATTTTTTCCCCATAGAAAACCATGATCGTGGTTTATTTTTAGCCAGGGCCTAATTGTGCGAGTTAACATATTCTTATTAATAGTTCTTATTTAACATGTTTAATACTGTAGTACCATTCAAACAATTTTACAATAATATTTATAATATTATAATTGGATTAGAAAATATATACTGAACTTTTAGTAAAGACATTTTTTATATATAGATTTTTTAAATTATTATATTTTAGATCCATTTTGTTTGTATGTACTTTATGACAATTGTAAATTTATTACTATTTTTATTGTATATATTTTTCCCATAGAAAACCATGGTCGTGGTTTATTTCTTTCGGGCAGGGGGTGGCAACCTTTCCTATCAAAAGAGCCATTTTAACCCCCTCGCTTACTAAATAAAAATTGTCTGGTGCCACCAAACATCAGTATAAAACATCTGATAAACATTTAAAGTTTGACTCTTTTTCCTTTTTTTTATTTTACCTGTTTTAAAAGCAGAATATAACAAATAGAAGTGCAATGTTCTTGTGTAATGGACGCTCACTTGTTCGCTCTTCACCCGACACGTGAAGAGTGAATTACGAGTTGATAGACTGACGGATTTGGTAGAACTTTGGGGTGTCAAAGTAGTTCAGAGGCGAAAAAGCGGAGTTGATTGAGTACTCATGCGACTGTTTAAGACAAACATCTGTGTAAATGAATGTAAACTTACCTTGTATGTTTACTTTGGCGCCAACAACTTTAGCTGAAGAGCCGCATGTGGCCCCGGAACCGCGGGTTGCCAAGTCCCGCCTAAGACCTAAGGGAAAATACTCTGTGGTCTGATGTTTATTATTATTATATGTCATTAGACGTTTATTATTCAGCATTAAAAGTCATTTAAAAAGTAACAGTAAAATATGGTGGAGGTAGTGCGATGGTCCGGGGCTGATTTTGCTGCTTCGGGACCTGGAATACTTGCAGTGATAAATGGAAGCATGAAAAATTGACCAACAACACTGTAAGACACTCATTGCAAGTTATCACAAACTTGATTGCAGTTGTTGCTGCTAAGGGGGACCCCAACCACTTATTAGTGAACAACTTTAGCTGAAGAGCCGCATGTTGCCCCGGAGCCGCGGGTTGCCAAGTCCCGCCCAAGACCTTAGGGAAAATACTCTGATGTTTATTATTATTATATGTTATTAGATGTTTATTATTCAGCATTAAAAGTCATTTAAAAAGTAAACAGTAAAATATGGTGGAGGTAGTGCGATGGTCCGGGGCTGATTTTGCTGCTTCAGGACCTGGAAGACTTGCAGTGATAAAAATTGACCAACAACACTGTAAGAGACTCATTGCAAGTTTATCACAAACTTGATTGCAGTTGTTGCTGCTAAGGGGGGCCCCAACCACTTATTAGTGAACAACTTTAGCTGAAGAGCCGCATATGGCCCCGGAGCCGCGGGTTGCCAAATCCCGCCCAAGACCTTAGGGAAGCTACTCTGCGGTCTGATGTTTATTATTATATGTTATTACATGTTTATTATTCAGCATTAAAAGTCATTTAAAAAGTAAACAGTAAAATATGGTGGAGGTAGTGTGATGGTTCGGGGCTGATTTTGCTGCTTCGGGACCTGGAAGACTTGCAGTGATAAAAATTGACCAACAACACTGTTAGAGACTCATTGCAAGTTATTACAAACTTGATTGCAGTTGTTCCTGGTTGTTAAAAAGGCGATATTTTGGGCGAAATTTGTATTTATTTGGAAATACGACTATATCGGAAAAAAATAGCAGTTCTAAAGGTGATGGGGTTGTGCTTTGCTTCTCCAGAGGTCCTGATCCAGATGCACTCGGTGGGCATCTGCGGCTCCGACGTGCACTACTGGCAGAACGGCCGCATCGGCGACTTTGTGCTCACCAAGCCAATGGTGCTGGGTCACGAAGCGGCGGGTCGGGTGGTCAAGGTGGGCTCGGCGGTCAAGCACCTTCAAGTCGGTGAGTAAAGCTGAAATACTTGCATGAAACCTACCTGTAGATTTGCACTCATTTTATTTATTATTATTATTATTTTTATTTATTTATTTTTTTTTCAGGTGACCGAGTCGCCATTGAACCAGGTGTCCCCCGAGAAATGGACGAGTTTTTCAAAAACGGACGCTACAACTTGTCCCCGTCTATCTTTTTCTGCGCCACGCCGCCCGATGATGGCAACCTGTGCCGATACTACACGCACAGCGCTAACTTCTGCTACAAGTAACACCTGACATGACCCAACCCCCTTTTTTTTTTACGTCATCTTTGCCTCACATCCTGTTTGTATTTCCTGTTCAGGTTGCCTCACAATGTGACATACGAGGAGGGTGCGCTGATTGAACCGCTGTCCGTGGGCATCCACGCCTGCCGCAGGGCCGGCGTGACACTCGGCAGCACCGTGCTGGTGTGTGGTGCAGGTACGATTCTCCTCAAAGCAAGGCACTCACAGCTTTTTTTGTGGCAGTTTTGACTGCATTTATTCAATTTTGTGGATTATTTTCAGTCTTATTTGGAGTCCTATAGGTTTGTTTATGGAGCGTAGTGGCCACTGTCATTTATTTTAATTATTGTAATTTTCATATGCAATGAAACTACTTTTTATTCTGCAGTTTTTACTGCATTTATCCAGTTTTGTGGATTATTTCTAGTCTTATTTAGAGTCCTATAGGTTTGATTTTTGAGCATAGTGTCCACTGTCATTTATTTTAATTTTTGTATTTTTCATATATAATGAAACAACTTTTTATTCTGCTGTTTTTACTGCATTTATCCAGTTTTTTGGATTATTTCTAGTCTTATTTGCAGTCCTATAGGTTTGTTTATGGAGCATAGTGGCTACTGTCATTTATTTTAATTATTGTATTTTTCATATGTAATGAAAAAACTTTTTATTCTGCTGTTTTTACTGCATTTATCCAGTTTTTTGGATTATTTCCAGTCTTATTTGGAGTTCTATAGGTTTGATTTTTGAGCATAGTGGCTACTGCCGTTTATTTTAATTATTGTAATTTTCATATGTAATGAAACAACTTTTTATTCTGCTGTTTTACTGCATTTATCACATTTTTTTGGATTATTTCTAGTCTTATTTGGAGTCCTATAGGTTTGTTTATGGAGCATAGTGGCCACTGTCATTTATTTTAATTATTGTATTTTTCATATATATTGAAACTACTTTTTTTTCTGCTGTTTTACTGCATTTATCACATTTTTTTGGATTATTTCTAGTCTTATTTGGAGTCCTATAGGTTTGTTTTTTGAGCTTAGTGGCCACTGTCATTTATTTTAATTATTGTAATTTTCATATGTAATGAAACAACTTTTTATTCAGCTGTTTTTACTGCATTTATCCAGTGTTTTGGATTATTTCCAGTCTTATTTGGAGTCCTATAGGTTTGTTTATGGAGCGGAGTGGCCACTGTCATTTATTTTAATTATTGCATTTTTCATATGTAATGAAACTACTTGTTATTCTGCTGTTTCTGTTGCATTTATCTAATTTTTTTGGATTATTTCTAGTCTTATTTGGAGTCCTATAGGTTTGTTTTTTGAGCATAGTGGCCACTGTCATTTATTTTAATTATTGTAATTTTCATATGCAATGAAACTACTTGTTATTCTGCAGTTTTTACTGCATTTATCCAGTTTTATGGATTATTTCTAGTCTTATTTGGAGTTCTATAGGTTTGTTTTTTGAGCATAGTGGCCACTGTCATTTATTTTAATTATTGTAATTTTCATATGTAATGAAACTACTTTTTATTCTGCTGTTTTTACTGCATTTATCCAGTTTTATGGATTATTTCTAGTCTTATTTGGAGTCCTATAGGTTTGTTTTTTGAGCTTAGTGGCCACTGTCATTTATTTTAATTATTGTAATTTTCATATGCAATGAAACTACTTTTTATTCTGCTGTTTTTACTGCATTTATCCTGTTTTGTGGATTATTTCTAGTCTTATTTGGAGTCCTATAAGTTTGTTTATGGAGCATAGTGGCTACTGTCGTTTATTTTAATTATTGTAATTTTCATATGTAATGAAACTACTTTTTATTCTGCTGTTTCTACTGCATTTATCCAGTTTTGTGGATTATTTCCAGTCTTATTTGGAGTTGTTTTTTTTTGTTTTTTTGGGTTGGAGCATAGTGGGCGCTGTCATTCATTGCAATTATGAGAGGAGTTATTGCAATAATTAAAAGTAACGCTTAATTCTCCTGTTTTAATGCATTTTTATCCAACTTTTTGTATTATTTACTCAAGAGAAAATTCAACATAAGGGACATTATTGACAGCCATATTGGCGATACTGCTTATGCAATGTATTTTATGTTCAGACATTGGAGTTTGAAGTAGAAAAGATACCGCCTGTGTGGTATATTTGTGTTTAATTGGGGTCTCTCTCCTGTTGTTCTACAGGGCCAATCGGGTTGGTCTGTCTGCTTGTAGCCAAGGCGATGGGGGCTGCACAGGTTGTCATTTCAGGTGAATACCGTCTCCTCCTCATATTAAAAACAAACAACAACAAAAAAAAGTGTTTTTCTCTCCAATCTTACCATTGTCACACTCAGACCTCTTCCCCGAGCGTCTGGCCATGGCCAAGGAGTTGGGGGCGGACTTCCAGATGCTGGTGAAGAGAGGGGATGAACCCCAGCAGTTGGCCAAGAGGGTGGAGGACATGCTGGGGGAGCAGCCTCACATCACCGCTGAATGTAGCGGTGTCGAGAGCAGTATTCAGACTGCTATCTACGTACGTGCACCATGTACTGCTTCCTGGTAAAGGGTAGTTTTACAACAAAATAATAATATAACTATGAACTATTTACAGTTTTCATATTTGGAACATATAGTGTGTTAAAAATGTCCCTACAATGTACACTTTTCTATTTGTTCCTTCCTGTCATGCACGGCGCTGGAGCCTATCCCAGCTGTCTGGGTACACCCTGGACTGGTGGCCAGCCAATCACAAGGCACATATAGACAAACAACCATTCACACTCATGCTAACATGCTAACAATGAGCATGATAGTGCTAAGTCTTTATATCTGTTTACCTATGAAAATGGCAAAAAATTCTCCAATGCTAATGTTAACATGCTAGCAATAATAACATTAGCATGCAAACAAATTTTTTTACATATGTGTCGGGCTAAATAAAATGCTAATGTTAGCATGCTAGCACTGAACATGATAGTGCTAAATCTTTATACAAGTGTCTACCTATGAAAATGGCTAAAAATGCTCCAATGCCAATGTTAACATGCTAGCAATACTAACATTAGCATGCAAACATATATTTTTATATATGTGTCAAGCTAAAAAAATGCCAATGTTAGCATGCTAGCACTGAACATAATAGTGCTAAATCTTTATACATGATAGTGCTAAGTCAAGTATTGTGCTATAAGTGTCTACCTATGAAAATGGCTAAAAATGCTACAATGCCAATGTTAACATGCTAGCAATACTAACATTATGCAAACACATAACATAATAGTGCCAATTTTTTATGTGTCGAGCTAAAAAAAATGCTATTGTGCTAATGTTAGCACGCTAACACTGAACATGATAATGCTAAGTCTTAGTCCTAGCATTATGTGTCTACCTATGAAAATGGCTCAAAATGCTACTCAAAATGCTACTCTGCCAATGTTTACATGCTAGCAATACTAGCATTAGCATGCAAACACATAGCGTGTGGGTGCTGGAGCCTATCCCAGCTGTATTTGGGCGAGCCAGCCAATCACAGGGCACATATAGACAAACAACCATTCACACTCATGCTAACATGCTAACAATGAGCATGATTGTCTTTATATCTGTCTACCTGTCTAAAAATGCTACAATGCTAGTGTTACTAATACTAACATTATTGTAGCAATGGTAATGTTAGCAATGCTAATGTAGCATTGCTACATTAGCATTGTAGCAATGCTAATGTTACTAATACTAACATTAGCATGCAAATACATAACATAATAGTGCCAATTTTTTATGTATGTCGAGCTAAAAAATGCTATTGTTAGCATGCTAACACCGAACATGATAGTACTACATCTTAGTCCTAGCATTATAGTGTCTACCTATGAAAATGGCTAAAAATGCTACTCTGCCAATGTTAACATGCTAGCAATACTAACATTAGCATGCAAACACATAACATAATAGTGCCAATTTTTTATATACGTGTCGAGCTAAAAAATGCTATTGTGCTAATTAGCATGCAAACACATAACATTCATTCATTTTCTATTGTTTCTGTTCTCTACTAGGCCACCCGTCCAGGAGGCGTAGTGGTGACGGTGGGTCTCGGGTCCCAAATGACCACCATTCCTCTTGTCAGCGCGTCTATCCGAGAAGTCGACATCAGAGGCGTCTTCCGCTACTGCAACACGTATGTTTAAGTCGATGGATCGTGGCTATGCTATGCTATGCTATTCTCTTGGATTTTACTGACGCTAACACTCTCACTGTGTGATGCAGCTGGCCTATGGCCATCGCCATGTTGGCGTCGGGAAAAGTCAACGTGAAGCCTCTGGTCACTCATCGCTTCCCCCTGGAGCAGGCGGCCCAGGCGTTTGAGACCACACGTCAGGGTACGGGAATAAAGGTCATGTTGAAGTGTGACCCCAATGACCAGAATCCCTAAACACTGAATCCACTAAGTGAGTTATTGTTAACCATTAGTGACACATTTGATCAATTATAATACATATATTACAAATTATTTTACATTTTTTAAAAAATAAATTTGATTAATTTGTCTTAACTTGAATTTGTGGTGATACTATTTGGATGGTAAGACACCACCCGCATTCCTTAATTAGCACCAGAAGGGGGCACCAGAGCATCAAATTACCATCTACACCAGGGGTGGGCAGGGCCGCATTGATTGAACAAAATTGGGGGGGGGCAGACTCTATATTTTACACCTAACAGTCCACCTGGAATTATTGTATCTGTAAAAGTGTCATGCAATCTGCTATATGTGCACTTTGCGCTATGAATTTATAATAATAGTAAATTTATTATTATTATTATATATTTTTGTATTATTTATTATTTATTATTTTGTTTGATTTGTTTCGACGTTCTTTCGACTATCATGTTCGGTGTTAGCATGCTAACATTAGCACAATAGCATTTTTTTTAGCTCGACACATATATATAAAAAATTGGCACATTTATATGTTTGCATGCTAATGTTAGCATTGCTAGCATGTTAACATTGGCATCGTAGCATTTGTAACCATTTTCATAGGTAGACAGATATATAAAGAGTTAGCACTATCATGTTCGGTGTTGGCATGCTAACATTAGCACAATAGCATTTTTTTAGCTCGACACATATATAAAATATTGGCACTATTATATATTTGCATGCTAATGTTAGCATTGTTAGCACGTTAACATTGGCAGAGTAGCATTTTTAGCCGTTTTCATAGGTAGACAGATATAAAGACTAGCACTATCATGCTCATTGTTAGCATGTTAGCATGAGTGTGAATGGTTGTATACGTTTGCATGCTAATGTTAGCATTGCTAGCACGTTAACATTGGCAGAGTAGCATTTTTAGCCGTTTTCATAGGTAGACAGATATAAAGACTAGCACTATCATGCTCATTGTTAGCATGTTAGCATGAGTGTGAATGGTTGTATACGTTTGCATGCTAATGTTAGCATTGCTAGCACGTTAACATTGGCAGAGTAGCATTTTTAGCCGTTTTCATAGGTAGACAGATATAAAGACTAGCACTATCATGCTCATTGTTAGCATGTTAGCATAAGTATGAATGGTTGTATATGTTTGCATGCTAATGTTAGCATCACTAGCACATTAACATTGGCATCGCAGCATTTTTAGCCATTTTCATAGGTAGACGGATATAAAGACTAGCACTATCACGCTCATTGTTAGCATGTTAGCATGAGTGTGAAAGGTTGTTTGTCTATATGTGACCTGTGATTGGCCTCTCGCCGCTACTCACCTTGCCCTCACAATTAGAGCGGGGCCTATTCTGCTAATATAACAGTATTTAATGATTAATGATTGGATGTGTTGTTGCTATAAGGAGATCTAAAGTTATTTTTTGTTAGTATTTTTATATATGAAGACCTAACATGTTTTGCCCCAATGCGAGACCGAAGCTCCAGTCCCAAAACAATCATGGAGGTTTTATCTCCAGTTTTATTACCTTTGCCACAATGACATGATACAACATTACGAGGCATGCACACAGATCATGTTAGAACGCGATTAAATGGAGTACAGTGCATCGTTAAAAAGCCTTACTCGCTGCGGTAAGACCTTTTTTTTTTTGTTTTTTTTGCCCCCTGTCACAGTGTGATTCTTACTTCCTAGATCCCAGCGTCCAATGCCGGAGTGGGAGGATGTTTGCAGTGACCAAAACCCTCTCTTCCGACATGATTAGCACAATACTTGACGAGTTTGTTTTCATTATGTACACACATTCAAATACTTGGCATGGCAATGGAACGGCTCACGTTACAGTTTTACATTCACTTCAGTCAGGAACACCAAAGATCAACACACGCGTGTACGCCACAGGAAGCAGACGTGATGCATTCAACCAACTTGTGTTATTGTTATTTTGACGAGTGGATGATATTTAGAAAAGTATGGAAGACCCTTTCCGACAAATGGAAGGAAGTCACAATTATGAGATAAAAAGTATGAATGAGATGGGAAAGTCAGAACTGTGGAAAAAAAAGTGAATATTTTGAGTGACAAGAAGGCAACTCATAATTTCACTTTTTATCTCATAATTGGCTTTTTATATCACAATAATTTGTTTTTTTTAGCTCATATTTATGACTTTTTATGTCCTATATATGATGTTTTATTTTATTTTTTCTCAATTATAATTTTTTATCTCAGAATTTTGACTTTTTTGTCGTAAATTTGACTTTGTAATCATAATTTTGAATTTTCATGGCATATTTTTGACTTTTTATCTCAATTGGGAATTTATATCATAATTGTGACTTTTTATTTCTGAATCCTTAGTTTTTATCATACATATATATATATATATATATATATATACATATACATATACATATATATACATATATATATATATATAAGAGTTTGTATCTCAATTATGGAATTCTATCTCATAATTATGACATTTGTATCTGTACTTTTGTGACTTTTTAATCAGAATTTTGACTTTTCATGACATATTTTTGACTTTTAATTTCAATTTATTGAATTCAAATTTATTAATTTCGATTTTTCATGTCCTATTTATGATGTTTTATTTTAGAATTTTTACTTTTTATGTCATATTTATGGCATTTTACCTAATAAATGTGACTTTTTTTTCTCAATTATAATTTTTTATCTCAGAATTTTGACTTTTTTATGTCGTAAATTTGACTTTTTGACTTTTTAATCATAATCATAACGTTTTAATCATAATTTTGAATTTTCATGGCATATTTTATTTTTATTTTTTTTGACTTTTTATTTCTGAATTCTTAGTTTTTATCTTTTCTTAGTTTTTATCATTTGTATCTAAAAACCTTGACTTTTGTGACTTTTTAATCATAATTTTGACTTTTCATGTCATATTTTTGACTTTTAATCTCAATTATGAATTTATACGTCATAGTTATGGCTTTATATTTCAGAATTATTAGTTTTTACCTCATATATATGACTTTTTATCTCAATTATGGAATTCTATCTCATAATTATGACATTTGTATCAAGACACTTTGACTTTTGTGAATTTTTATGTCATAATTTTGGCTTTTAATCTCATAATTTTGACATTTTCATGTAAGAATGTTGACTTTTTGTCTCATACATGCGACTTTTATAGAGTTATTACCTCATCATTTGGACTTTTTAACTCAATTGTGATTTTTTTATCTCAGAATTTTGACTTTTTTTATGTCGTAAATTTGACTTTTTAATCATAAGTTTGAATTTCCATGGCATATTTTTGACTTTTTTTTTATCTCAATTGTGAATTTCTATCATAATTGTGACTTTTAATTTCTGAATTCTTAGTTTTTATCTTTTATATATGCGTATATATATATGACTTTGTATCTCAATTATACATGCAACTTTATTAACTTTATTATCTCATAATTTGGACTTTATCTTATAGTTTTATCTCATAATTATGACTTTTTGTAACTGTAACTGTAATGTTTTAGCTCCTAATATTGACTTTTTTTTCCTAATATATGACTTTCTTAGATTCACAAATTCAACTTTATTCCATATTCACGTCTTTTTATCTCACAATCGTGACCTACCGTCGGGATCTATTTTCCCTTTCCAGTGTCGGAAGCGGACTTCCATGGAAAAAGTCTGCCAAGGCGGGCGTGTATTGCCATGTTAAATAAAGTGGAACATACACTACATATGGCCTATATGGTGAATGTCGCCATTGGCGTCGTCATCAGTCTGTGCTCAAAGACTAGATAGGACAGCTCTGGTCCTACGCCCATATATGGCATTTCTTCCTGCACACACCAGTTTCATTCACTAATCCACATTAAGATTCATCCGCTTAGCAGGTTTCAATGGATTCGACCTCAAACCATCAAAAACCACTTCCTGCTTGGCAGCGGGACGGAAGAGTTCAGTAAAAATGTACAACGACGCTCCGTCCACAGGAAATAAATAATCAAGGGGAAGGAATCTGGCCTTTACGTGCATGAGTATAAAAAAATAGTAAGTCTTTTTGACGTCACTGATGGGGAAACGAGAGCACAAACGAGATGTTTTTTTTTTTTTTTTAACGATGGGACAAACAAAAAAAGGCGACAATTCATCATTCACCTCCGGGTTTGTACAATAACAGTTTTTTGTTGTTGTTATTGTTTTTGTGGATCCTTTCATGGCTTCATATGTACATCGGCGTCTCCTGGCCCGTGAGGAGTCGGAACATGGCGGCAGGCATCGTCTTCATGTGAATCTAGAGAGACAAACAAGTCAAAAAGCGGGAGTTTTATGTCATACGTTGTTGTTGTTGTTGTAAAAGCACAGCTCTTTTTTTTTTACATTTCTGCTATTGTTTTTTTAATGACTTTTTATCTCAAATTATGATTTTTTAGCTCATAATTATGACTTTTATCTCATAATTTAGACTTTTAATCTCAGAATTATGACTTTCTACTTTATTATTGGAACATTGGAACATTTTTTTGCAAACCAAAATTTTCCAAAATGTACAACTTCATTGTTTAGTTTGATTATCGTAATATTGCGACTTTAATAAAACATTTGTTGCGATTATATTTTCTGATAATATTAGTCTTTTAAAAAAGCATTTTTTTTGTTTTAAATGACGACTTCTTTTTTTCATGTTTTGATATTTTATTTTGTCAATAAATAATAAAATTATATTTTCTGATAATATTATTCTTGTAAAATGACAATTTTTTGTATTAAATGACAACTTTTTTTCATGTTTTGATATTTTATTCTTTTTAATAAATAATAAAATTATATTTTCTAAATTCTAATAAAATATGACTTTTTGTATTAATTGACAACTTTATTTTCATGTTTTTATTTTATTTTTTAATAAATAATAAAATTATATTTTCTGATATAATTCTTGTAAAATGACAATTTTTTTAATTAATTGACAACTTCTTTCTTTTCATGTTTTGATATTATTTTATTTTTTAAATAAATAATAAAATTATATTTTCTAATAATATTCTAATAAAAATGACTTTTTTGTATTAATTGACAACTTTATTTTCATGTTTTTATTTTTTTTAATAAATAATAAAATTATATTTTCTGATATAATTCTTGTAAAATGACAATTTTTTTTAATTAATTGACAACTTCTTTCTTTTCATGTTTTGATTTTATTTTATTTTTTTAATAAATAATAAAATTATATTTTCTGATAATATTCTTGTAAAATTATTTTTTTGTATTAATTGACAACTTCTTTGTTTTCATGTTTTGATTTTATTTTATTTTTTTAAATTAATAATAAATAAATGGGCCACAGGCTGCACTTGATGCTATGGTTGTAATACCCGTATGTCCACTAGAGGGCGATGGTGGTGCAGAGTACGTGAGGCGACGACAGAGGAAGATGAGACATCAACTCCTTTATTCTTTACCACAGGTGCGTGTAAAGTATAAAATACTTACACTAATAGCTTTAAAGATTTGAGAAAGTCGACTTTAAAGATTTGAGAAAGTCGATAAAAGACAGAGTTGTTATTAAAGTGGTTTTGTTGGAGCGTATTTGAACATAAGCTAACTCCAAGCTAGCGCTAGCAAGACCTGTTGGATCGTGACTAATCATGCTAACCCAAATTAGCGGCGATTTTTGAATGTTATTGCATTCCAGAGAGGTAGGTTATTATGTACAACTATCACAAAGTTGACAGGTTGTGAAGAAATATTAATGTAAAACTGTTAAATCAATAACAGTGGTTTTATGTTTTGTTTTCCTCCTCTCTACCAAAGATGCTGCATGACAAGAGGGTTCACTCTGTCTGTGTATCTGTGACAACATCTGGCCGTGTTGGTTCTATAGCAGAATGGAAAAGAGTTTGGACAATAATGGCACAACGGTGATGGTTCCTAAGGTGAATGTCTCAGCCCGATATGTTGGTAACATGCTAGCAATGCTAACATTCTAATGTTAGCATGCTAATGCCTAGAATAATAGTATCCGCATATGAAAATGGATAAAAGTGCTACTATGCTAATATTATCATGCTAGCAATGCTACTATGCTACTGTTAACATACTAGCACCCAGCAAATCAGTGGTGTTTATTTATATGGTAGCATGCTAGCAATGCTAACATTCTAATGCCTGTGAACGCTAACGCCTGGAATAATAGTATCCGCATATGAAAATGGATAAAAGTGCTACTATGCTAATATTATCATGCTAGCAATGCTACTATGCTACCGTTAACATACTAGCACCCAGCAAATCAGTGGTGTTTATTTATGTGGTAGCATGCTAGCAATGCTAACATTCTAATGCCTGTGAACGCTAACGCCTAGAATAATAGTATCCGCATATGAAAATGGATAAAAGTGCTACTATGCTAATATTATCATGCTAGCAATGCTACTATGCTACCGTTAACATACTAGCACCCAGCAAATCAGTGGTGTTTATTTATATGGTAGCATGCTAGCAATGCTAACATTCTAATGCCTGTGAATGCTAACGCCTGGAATAATAGTATCCGCATATGAAAATGGATAAAAGTGCTACTATGCTAATATTATCATGCTAGCAATGCTACTATGCTACCGTTAACATACTAGCACCCAGCAAATCAGTGGTGTTTATTTATGTGGTAGCATGCTAGCAATGCTAACATTCTAATGCCTGTGAACGCTAACGCCTAGAATAATAGTATCCGCATATGAAAATGGATAAAAGTGCTACTATGCTAATATTATCATGCTAGCAATGCTACTATGCTACCGTTAACATAGTAGCACCCAGCAAATCAGTGGTGTTTATTTATGTGGTAGCATGCTAGCAATGCTAACATTCTAATGCCTGTGAACGCTAACGCCTGGAATAATAGTATCTGCATATGAAAATGGATAAAAATGCTACTATGCTTATGGTGGCATGCTAGCAATGCAAATATGCTGCTAGCATCCTAATTGTTTATATAAGTGCCTATTTATAAAAAACGCTAAAAAGGCCACTATGCTAATATTATCATGTTAGCAATGCTACTATGCTACCGTTAACATAGTAGCACCCAGCAAATCAGTGGTGTTTATTTATGCATGCTAGCAATGCTAACATTCTAATGCCTGTGAATGCTAACGCCTAGAATAATAGTATCCGCATATGAAAACGGATAAACCGGAATGTCAGGCACCAGGATTTGTTGTGTGTGTGCTCAGCGTCACCTCGCCAACGGAGTTGGAGAGTGCCTGGACAATCTTCTCATGCGCCGTGGCCACCACACTCTGCCCGTTGATCTCGATGATCCGGTGGCCAACCCGGACGCCGCCTCGCTCAGCGATGCCGCCACGCATCAGACTGCATATCTAAAAAAAAAAAAGACAAAATTATCCTGGAAAAAACGCAAACAAGCATACTAAATGTGCGCAGCCGGAAGTGTCCAAAACCAGGAAAAATAATTTATACCACAGGGGTGTCCAAAGTGTGGGCTGGGGGCCATTTTCAGCCCACAACTTGTTTTTTTTAGTATACTGCTAAGTGCTAAGTGTCTGCTTAAGTATAAATTCATGAAAATCACAAAAAATGTTAGTATATTCATGCTGGCATGCTATTAATACAAACATGTTAGCATGCTAATACCTAACATTATAGTGTCTGCCTATGTAAATGTGAATGATATATGCTAATATATAATAATATATTATATAATATATAATAATAATAATAATATGCTAATGGTAGCATGCTAGCAATGCCAACATTCTAACGTTTGCATGCTAACGCCTAGCATGAAATCACAAAAAATGTTAGTATGTTCATGTTGGCATGCTATTAATACAAACATGTTAGCATGTTAATACCTAACATTATAATATCTCCATATGAAAATGGATTAAAATGCTACTATGCTTATGGAGGCATGCTAGTAATGCAAACATGCTGCTAGCATCCTAATTGTTTATATAAGTGCCTATTTATGAAGACTGCTAAAAAGGCTACTATGCTAATATTATCATGATAACAATGCTAACATGCTAGCACCCAGCAAATCAGTGGTGTTTATTTATGTGTCTACCCATGAAAATCGCAAAAAAATGCTACTATGTCCATGTTGGCATGCTATTAATACAAACATGTTAGCATGTTAATACCTAACATTATAATATCTCCATATGAAAATGGATTAAAATGCTACTATGCTTATGGAGGCATGCTAGTAATGCAAACATGCTGCTAGCATCCTAATTGTTTATATAAGTGCCTATTTATGAAGACTGCTAAAAAGGCTACTATGCTAATATTATCATGATAACAATGCTAACATGCTAGCACCCAGCAAATCAGTGGTGTTTATTTATGTGTCTACCCATGAAAATCGCAAAAAAATGCTACTATGTCCATGTTGGCATGCTATCAATACAAACATGTTAGCATGCTAATAACTAGCATTATAGTGGCTGCCTATGTAAACGGCTAAAAATGGTAATATGCTAATGGTAGCATGCTAACAATGCTAACATTCTAATGTTAGCATGCTAACGCCTAGCTTAATAGTATCTCCATATGAAAAAATGTTATATAATTATATGTCATATGATAAAAATGCTACTATGTTCATGTTGGCATGCTATCAATACAAACATCTTAGCATGCTAATTAGCGTTATAGTGGCTGCCTATGTAAATGGCTAAATATGGTAATATGGTAATGGTAGCATGCTAGCAATGCTAACATTCTAACGTTAGCATGCTAACGCCTAGCATAATAGTATCTCCATATGAAAAAATGTTATGATATCATATGTCATATGATTAAAATGCTACTATGTTCATGTTGGCATGCTATCAATATAAACATGTTAGCATGCTAATTAGCATTATAGTGGCTGCCTATGTAAATGGCAAAAAATGGTAATATGCTAATGGTGGCATGCTAGCAATGCTAACATTCTAATGTTAGCATGCTAACGCCTAGCATAATAGTATCTCCATATGAAAAAATGTTATATCATATGTCATGATTAAAATGCTACTATGTTCATGTTGGCATGCTATCAATACAAACATGTTAGCATGCTAATTAGCATTATAGTGGCTGCCTATGTAAATGGTTAAAATGGTAATATACTAATGGTAGCATGCTAACGCCTAGCATAATAGTATCTGCGTATGAAAAAATGTTATATGATAATTATATGTCATATGATAAAAATGCTACTATGCTGATGGTGGCATGCTAGCAATGCTAACATGCTAATGTTAGCATGCTAACACCTAGCATAATAGTATCTCCATATGAAAAAATGTTATATGATCATTATTTGTCATATGATAAAAATGCTACTATGCTGATGGTGGCATGCTAGCAATGCTAACACGCTAAAAGAAACTCACAATGCCGTTCTGCACGCTGAAGCCCAGCTGATACTTGAGGTCGGGTCTCTTGATGAGGACAGTCGTAACAGGAGGGCAGCTGACGATGTTCATTTTCACCTGAACCTGGTTCTTTAAGCCCTTTTTACACACAAATAACATCCACAGCCGTTATCCCGTTTTTCGTGTTATTTATTATAATTGTCTCATTGTACCTTGATGATTCCCTGACAGGTGGCGAGTGGCAGCCCGACGAGGCTGGTGTTGTTGATGGACATGATCTGATCCCCGATGCTCAGCTTGCCCGAGCGTGCCGCAGGCGCGCCGTTCATCATGTTGGCTAAGATGACAGTGGGGAGGATGGAGCCCCAACCAGACTCCACAATCACGACACCCAGGATCTCGCCTTTAGTCTTCTCCAGCTGCAGCTGTGGGCGATGGCGGACGCAAGGTTAGGTTCCATCGTCCACTAAGACACATTATTCCTAACTCTGTTTCTCTTTGGGTTCATTTGAAAAGCCCGTCGTTCGTTCGTTCGTTCGTTCGTTCGTTCGTTCGCTCGCTCGCTCATTCACTCATTCATTCACTCATTCATTCACTCATTCACTCATTCATTCACTCATTCATTCACTCATTCATTCACTCATTCACTCATTCATTCTCCTCACAAGGGTTGCAATGGTATCAATGCAAGGATGCTGCTAGCATGCTAATTGTTTATATAAGTGCCCATTTATGAAAACCGTTAAAAAGGCTACTATGCTAATATTATCATGATAGCAATGCTAACAGCAAATCCCTTGCATCCTTTTTCCAGTAATGTAGTCCTTTGTAATGGAATAGTATGCTAACATTCTAACGTTAGCATGCTAACGCCTAAATCACAAAATTTTTTTAGTATGTTCATGTTGGCATGCTATTAATACAAACATGTTAGCATGCTAATACCTAACATTATAATATCTCCATATGAAAATGGTATAAAAATGCTACTATGCTGATGGTGGCATGCTAGCAATGCAAACATGCTGCTAGCATCCTAATTGTTTATATAAGTGCCTATTTATAAAAAAACGTTAAAAAGGCTACTATGCTAATATTATCATGATAGCAATGCTAACAGCAAATCCCTTGCATCCTTTTTCCAGTAATGCGGTCCTTTGTAATGGAATAGTATACATGCAATGAATGTATAACCCGCAAGGTATGCTGACATTCTAACGTTAGCATGCTAACGCCTAGCATAAAATCACAAAAAAATGTTAGTATGTTCATGTTGGCATGCTATTACTACAAACATGTGAGCATGCTAATACCTAACATTATAATATCTCCATATGAAAATGGATAAAAATGCTACTATGCTGATGGTGGCATGCTAGCAATGCAAACATGCTGCTGGCATCCTAATGGTTTATATAAGTGCCCATTTATGAAAACCGTTAAAAGGCTACTATGCTAATATTATCATGATAGCAATGCTAACAGCAAATCCCTTGCATCCTTTTTCCAGTAATGTAGTCCTTCGTAATGGAATAGTATACATGCAATGAATGTATAACCCGCAAGGTATGCTAACATTCTAACGTTAGCATGCTAACGCCTAAATCACAAATTTTTTTTAGTATGTTCATGTTGGCATGCTATTAATACAAACATGTTAGCATGCTAATACCTAACATTATAATATCTCCATATGAAAATGGTATAAACATGCTACTATGCTGATGGTGGCATGCTAGCAATGCAAACATACTGCTAGCATCCTAATTGTTATATATAAGTGCCTATTTATGAAAATTGTTTAAAAGGCTACTATGCTAATATTATCATGATAGCAATGCTAACAGCAAATCCCTTGCGTCCTTTTTCCAGTAATGTAGTCCTTCGTAATGGAATAGTATACATGCAATGAATGTATAACCCGCAAGGTATGCTAACATTCTAACGTTAGCATGCTAACGCCTAGCATAAAATCACAAAAAATGTTAGTATGTTCATGTTGGCATGCTATTAATACAAACATGTAATGTGGTCCTTTGCAATGGAATAGTATACATGCAGTGAATGTATAACCCGCAAGGTATGCTGGGTATCCTCCTGTTGGCAAAGTGTGCACGAATATGAATACACCCCAGGCTGTTAACGCGGGATTTATTCGTGGTTGCGGGACCTTCTGCGCTGCATGGCAGCTGTTTATAAGCAAGCGACCGTGTAGCCTCTCTGCTCACACAGCATAACACGTTTCACCGCTTCTAATCCTCCGAAAAAGCCCCTCGTAATATTTATGGGAACATGAAGGGCCAAAGAGTAGTGCAAAAAAAAAAAGGCGTGCGTTGCCACGCTTTAAGCAGATTTTAGCGGATAATCTGCATCTAATAAACAAGTCACTGTCAACATGCTTTGGTGACGGTTGCACATCATCATGCGGTTGGTGAGTCTGAGACAAAAAAAAAAACACAACCAGGATCCCCAAATCTTCCTCACCTCTTTGCAGTTTTCCGAGTTGGAGAAGTGAATGAGGTCATCGTTGTACATCTCCTGCGTGTTGATGATGTCGCTGTACTCCTTTTGGCTCAGATCCTCCGGGTTGATGCCGTTGGCTCTCAGGAACTCCTGGTAAGCGACGCTAAAAGCCTGCCCGATGGACTGAGCGATTAGCTGGGCCTGGGATACAAGGAAAGACAGGAAGAATGAAAATGGCGTGAAAAAGTCAACGTTCTGGATCAATAAATCCGTGCACGATTCCACAGCAATGTATCAAACCAGACCAGAACTACCAAGAAACAGAAATAGACAATTAGCTACAAACACTGTGATGCTAATCTCAGTTTAAAATCAAATAAAAATCAAACGTGATTAGAACCATTCATTCAAAAGGGACTGTAGCGACTGCATACTCAGCATAAATAAAAAAAATAAATATATTTTTTCTAAATTAATAATTAATGATAAAAATATATCGACCACATACAGTAGTGTGAAAAAGTGTTTCTACTTTTTTTTTTTTAATGAAACTTTTTATTAAAGGAGAAAAAAAAAATCCAAACATTCCAGTCTAAAGCTTTGGGACTTTAGCTAACCACAGTGAGTACCCGGAGAAAACCCACACATGCACGGGAGAACATGCAAACTCCATGCTAACCACTCGTCTACCGTACATCCATATTTTCATCAATACAGTATAAAACCTGTTCAGAGCCCTCTAGCCATGAAATAACACCCCTATAGTCACCATTACTCGACTACCAGCCAATATAGTAGACATTCATTCATTCGTTTTCTACCGCTTATCCTCACGAGGGTCGCAGGGGTATGCTGGAGCCTATCACAGGTGTCTTCTTGTGCGAGAGGCGGGGTACACGCTGGACTGGTCGCCAGCCAATCACAGGGCACATATAGACAAACAACCATTCACACTCACATTCATACCTATGGACAATTTGGAGTCGCTAATTAACCTAGCATGTTTTTGGAATGTGGGAGGAAACCGGAGTACCCGGAGAAAACCCACACATGCACGGGGAACACTGCATGGAATCAGCCACGGCATGTCCAGCATGATACAATGAAAAAAGTTCTCCGACTGTGTGTGGAAGTGGTACATTATTGGCATCTGACTCCGTTTAAAAGACTTTTAAGTGTGCACGGGGAGAACATGCAAACTCCACACAGAGATGGCCGAAGGTGGGATTGAACTCGGGTCTCCTAGCTGCGCGTTAAACACTCGACCGCCGTGCAGGCCGGGAGCTAACCAGTTAGCCTCAAAATAATTTCTTCTAAACTTAGGAAAGGATTTCAAATGGTGTGGGGGGAAAAAGGACAAAGTCCGAAGCCACAAACCTACCACTTCCACACGGAATGGGAGGAGAATCTTTTTCAGTCTGCATTCATGGCTGGCTGCATGCATGCTACTGCAATACTACTGTATATCACTTGTATTTCTGTATGTTTTGATAGGCTCCAGCATCCCTCCATAATTATTTATAAAAATAAAATAATAAAAAAAATAAAAATAAACACACTTACATCCTCAGACTCAAAGACGTGGCATATCATCTTGTACTGCTTCTTGGCTTCCGGTGCCCCAGGGGTGGTTTCGATGCAGTCCTGGGAGGCTGTGCGGGGCATTCGACGTCTCGCCATTAGCACCACGATGTTTCCAATGTCAGCGATGTAGGATATGGTGCGGAGCGCATTGTCCATCATCGTTTCCTATTAACGTGGGAGAAAAACATAAAAAGGGACTGTAGCGACTGCATACTCGGCATAAATAAAAAATAAATATAATTTTTCTAAATTAATAATTCATGATAAAAATATATTGAGCACATACAGTGGTGTGAAAAAGTGTTTCTACTTTTTTTTTAATGAAACTTTTTATTAAAGGAGAAAAAAAAAATCCAAACATTCCAGTCTAAAGCTTTGGGACTTTAGCTAACCACAGTGAGTTTGATGATCTGAAACATTTAAGTGTTACCGAAAAATAACGGAGGAAGGGTTCAATTACTTTAACACTTAACATTTACAAAATATGGGCCAACATTCCTCCACAGCGCTGGAAGAGACTCATTGCAAGTTAGCACAAACGCTTGATTGCAGTTGTTCAAAATCGCATTTTGCATTCAGTTGTGTTGTCATCGACTAATATTTACATTTGTTTGATGAGCCAACATTCCTCCACAGCGCTGGAAGAGACTCATTGCAAGTTAGGACAAACGCTTGATTGCAGTTGTTAAAAATCGCATTTTGTGTTCAGTTGTGTTGTCATCGACTAATATTTACATTTGTTTGATGAGCCAACATTCCTCCACAGTGCTGGAAGAGACTCATTGCAAGTTAGCGCAAACGCTTGATTGCAGTTGTTAAAAATCGCATTTTGTGTTCAGTTGTGTTGTCATCGACTAACATTTATAGAATATGGGCCAACATTCCTCCACAGCGCTGGAAGAGACTCATTGCAAGTTAGCACAAACGCTTGATTGCAGTTGTTCAAAATCACATTTGTGTTGTCATGGACTAATATTTACATTTGTTTGATGATCTGAGACATTTAAGTGTTACCGAAAAATAACGGAGGAAGGGTTCAATTACTTTAACACTTAACATTTACAAAATATGGGCCAACATTCCTCCACAGCGCTGGAAGAGACTCATTGCAAGTTAGCACAAACGCTTGATTGCAGTTGTTCAAAATCGCATTTTGCGTTCAGTTGTGTTGTCATGGACTAATATTTACATTTGTTTGATGATCTGAAACATTTACGTATTACCGAAAATTCATGGAGGAAGGGTTCGAACACTTTAACACTTAACATTTATAGAATATGGGCCAACATTCCTCCACAGCGCTGGAAGAGACTCATTGCAAGTTAGTCAAAATAATGGAGGAAGGGGTCGAACACTTTAACACTTCACATTTCCAAAATATGGGCCAACATTCCTCCACAGCGCTGGAAGAGACTCATTGCAAGTTAGCACAAACGCTTGATTGCAGTTGTTCAAAATCGCATTTTGTGTTGTCATCGACTAATATTTACATTTTTTGATGATCTGAGACATTTAAGTGTTACCGAAAAATAATGGAGGAAGGGTTTCGAACACTTCAACACTTAACATTTATAGAATATGGGCCAACATTCCTCCACAGTGTTGGAAGAGACTCATTGCAAGTTAGGACAAACGCTTGATTGCAGTTGTTAAAAATCGCATTTTGTGTTCAGTTGTGTTGTCATCGACTAATATTTACATTTGTTTGATGAGCCAACATTCCTCCACAGTGCTGGAAGACACTCATTGCAAGTTAGCGCAAACGCTTGATTGCAGTTGTTCAAAATCGCATTTTGTGTTCAGTTGTGTTGTCATCGACTAATATTTACATTTGTTTGATGAGCCAACATTCCTCCACAGTGCTGGAAGAGACTCATTGCAAGTTAGCGCAAACGCTTGATTGCAGTTGTTAAAAATCGCATTTTGTGTTCAGTTGTGTTGTCATCGACTAACATTTATAGAATATGGGCCAACATTCCTCCACAGCGCTGGAAGAGACTCATTGCAAGTTAGCACAAACGCTTGATTGCAGTTGTTCAAAATTGCATTTTGTGTTGTCATCGACTAATATTTACATTTGTTTGATGATCTGAGACATTTAAGTGTTACCGAAAAATAATGGAGGAAGGGTTCGAACACTTTAACACTTAATATTTATAGATTATGGGCCAATTCCTCCACAGCGCTGGAAGAGACTCATTGCAAGTTAGCACAAACGCTTGATTGCAGTTGTTCAAAATCGCATTTTGTGTTCCGTTGTGTTGTCATCGACTAATATTTACATTTGTTTGATGAGCCAACATTCCTCCACAGTGCTGGAAGAGACTCATTGCAAGTTAGCGCAAACGCTTGATTGCATTTGTTAAAAATCGCATTTTGTGTTCAGTTGTGTTGTCATCGACTAACATTTATAGAATATGGGCCAACATTCCTCTACAGTGCTGGAAGAGACTCATTGCAAGTTAGCACAAACGCTTGATTGCAGTTGTTCAAAATCGCATTTTGTGTTGTCATCGACTAATATTTACATTTGTTTGATGATCTGAGACATTTAAGTATTACCGAAAAATAATGGATGAAGGGTTTCGAACACTTTAACACTTAATATTTATAGAATATGGGCCAACATTCCTCCACAGTGCTGGAAGAGACTCATTGCAAGTTAGCACAAACGCTTGATTGCAGTTGTTCAAAATCGCATTTGTGTTGTCATCGACTAATATTTACATTTGTTTGATGATCTGAGACATTTAAGTATTACCGAAAAATAATGGAGGAAGGGTTCGAACACTTTAACACTTTATATTTATAGAATATGGGCTAACATTCCTCCACAGTGCTGGAAGAGACTCATTGCAAGTTAGCAGAAATGCTTGATTGCAGTTGTTGCCCAACCACTTATTAGCTTTAGCGGTCAATGACTTTTTGCGAAACATGCAAAATATTCAAATCAGTGAACTAGCCTGTTGCTAGGTGCTAGATCCTTTTAGTAGGCTATGCAACAGCTAACATTTCTAAACGCGCTAATTCCGCATCGTTCATTAATGTTGCGTGACGGGTGACTGCATTCGCCTGATTAGTAGCGGCGCCAAAAAGTGTCAGGAAAAAACGCCACTGAAGCTGCTTCGTGACGCTTAGATGTCTTTTTTTTCTCAAAGTGTTCAGGACGGGGCGGGAACTGAAGCAAAAATGGCTGGTTTGACACCGCAGTGCAGCACATCAAACACACACACACACACACATGCAAACCCACACAGGACCAAGACGCCAGACAAATTCAAATCATCCACCTTCATATATTGTTCTGATCCAATTTAAAAGCCGAGAAGCTGCATGAGATCATATAAGAAATATCCATATCATGAAACTGGAGCTGATGTGTTGAGTCACCCTGCTAAGCATTTTTTGAGTATTAACAAGTCTGCTCTAATCCTCGGTCACATGACCAGATCTGCAGAACTACGACTCACCTGCGAGTCTGCATTGAGGACTTTGATCCTCTGCGTGGAGATGAATAGATCAACCTCTGTGAGGGTTTGAGCTTCTCCGTCCGGGCTCTGGAGAATACACCAAATGTAAACAAAAGAGATGTTCAAACTGTGTGTGTGTGTCACGTTTTAGACAACCTAAAAGGAAAAATAAAAATCACCATGCATTTTTGTCCAAGTGGTAAAGCAATGCTAGTCAGATGGATCGTTTAAAAAGTGGGGTGGAAGTTCAAAAAAAAAAAAAAAACAAAGAAAAAGAAGGTTTAGTATAAATTAATTAAGCCGATGGAAATGCTCAGAAAACTGGCTTAAAATACACACAAAAGTACACAAAATGTCGTTTTTTATATGCCCCGATTTTCAACAAAAAAGCATCCACACTCACTTTTCTAAATAAATTACAATTTTTTTCTTGTGCAATTTTTTTTCTTGTTTATTTGTATTTAATTTTTTTTAAAAAAATACACTTTTTTTCTTGTTCATTTATGAGTTTATTCTCGGAAATTTACAATGTTATTCTTGCAAATTTACGACTTATTTAAAAAAAAAATTCTTGTACATTTCCGAATTTATTGTTGTGAATTTATGAGAATATAGTCATAAATATAAATTTATGACTTTTATCACATAAATTTACATAAATTTACTTTTCTTGTAAATTTACGACTTTATTCTCGGAAATGTACAATTAATTTTTTTTTTAAATCACGACTTTTTCTTGTACATTTCCAAATTTATGAGAATAAAGTCATAAATATAAATTTATGACTTTTATCACATAAATTTATGACTCTACCATAAATGTACAATATTTACAATTTTATTCTAGTAAATGTGCTACTTATTTCTTGTATATTTACGACTTTATTCTCGGAAATTTACAATTAATTAAAAAAAAAATCACAACTTTTTCTTGTACATTTCCGAATTTATTGTTTTATGAGAATAAAGTCATAAATATAAATGTAATGACTTTTATCACATAACTTTACGACTCTACCATAAATTTACAATATTTACAATTTTATTCTAGTAAATGTGCTACTTTTTTCTTGTATATTTGCGACTTTATTCTCGGAAATTTACTTTTTTTTTTTTTAATCACAACTTTTTCTTGTACATTTCCGAATTTATTGTTGTGAATTTATGAGAATAAAGTCATAAATATAAATTTATGACGTTAATCACATAAATTTACGATTTTATGACCATAAAGTCAAATTGTAAATAAAATGTGTGATATTTACGATTTTGTTCTAGTAATTTTTTTTTCTTGTAAACTTTTTTCTTGGAAATCTACAACATTATTTTTGCATATTTGTTATTTATTTTTGAAAAAATGTACACTTTTCTTTCCGTCTACATGTACGATTTTACGCGAGTAAATTCACAACTTTTTTTCGTGTAAAAAGAGAAAGGACGGTATCGATATCGGGTGATACTTGCTTTGATCGGTATTTTCTAAATAAATTACACTTTTTTTCTTGTACAATTTTATTCTTATATATTTGTAATTAATTTTCTAAAAAAATTACACCTTTTTTTCTTGTTCATTTATGACTTTATTCTCGGAAATTTAAATTTTCTTTTCTAAAAAAAAAAAAAAAAATTACAACTTTTTCTTGTACATTTTTTACGAGTTCTTTTACAGTCAGGACACTACATACTAGGGGTGTCCAAAGTGCGCCCCAGGGGCCATTTGTGGCCTGCAGCACATAAAGAAAAAATTCCTAGTGTGTAACGATTTCTTCATTACATCAATGCATACATTTATCATATCGTTCTAAATGAACCAATATAGTCCTTGACTTGTATCGGCAACCACTAATTGTGATACAAACGGCCTTTGCGCCAGACTTTGGACACCCTTGGTATATACCCCATACGTCGTTTAAACGTACTTAAATGCAACATGTATTCACTTTTGATGACCACAAAGTGAGGTAAAATTCATTCAACCATGAATTATTCATTTTTATTTTTAACCCCGTAATTGTTGTTTACTTGACTGAGTGCCTTTCTTTTTGTATTGCTTTCACTGCACAAACCTTCCCGCTTTGACATGCAAATTCCGTGAGTAAAATTCCCAATCAGACACAAGTGAGTTAATCGTTTCTACGTCCGATTCAGCATTTTTTTTTTTTTTTGAAGCATGCATGTTGTGTTTGACTTGTAGAAATGATGGCAAAACCCAACACGACATCAGACGGCATCAGACATGCAAAGCGTTGATGAAAGGGAGACAAATAAAAGAAAAGGTGAGAGAGCATGGACGTAGCCAAAGGTGTTTTTTTGTTGTTTTTTTTGCTGTTTTTATTACACACCGCCTTTTTCTTGATTTTGGCAGCCTTCTGTACCCTCTGGGACGCAGGGTGGCCGGGCAGAAGTTTGGCCCGAGACAAGGTCAGCAGATACGGGAGCACAAAGCACAGAGGGGAAGAGGAAAAGGAAATAACGGAGGTAAATAAAGGGTAAGACAATAAAGCCCCGAACCAAACACAGCTGTGTTATTGCACTTTTTAGCGGAGGTGTGTGTGTGTGTGTGTGTGTGTGTGTGTGTGTGTGCAGGTAGCGCAAGCACAGCCAGATTGGTTATCAGAGCTCAATTACAGGAGCAATTACCGGTGTAATTATTACCTTTACACCCTACAACACAACATTTCAAAAAGCATGCAAGAAGAAATTAAAAAAATTTAAAAAATTAAAAAAAACAAAAACAACATTTAAGGCTGAATATGATTAATAATTGGTTGGTTAAATAATTGGTAAATAGTTAATTGGTTCCAGAATTGACTGTGATAAGTGAATTTCCATACAGTGGGATTCTTTATAGTGTCAACAATGGGACTTGTTCTCCAAGTTGCATTAAAAAAAAATAAATAATAATAATAATAACTACAAGCGGGCGGCACGGTGGTCTAGTGGTTAGCGCGCAGACCTCACAGAGATGTCCGAGGGTGGAATTGAACCCTGGTCTCCTAGCTGTTATCCTCTCATTTAGTGTGGAAGTGGTAATTTTTTTGCTTCTTTTGAAAGTTATTTTTGAAGTTATTTGCAGGCTAACTGGTTAGCTTAGTAGGTGGCTATGCTAGCAGTGTTGATTCTGTTGCCGGCGCAATGTGATGTAAACAAAGAATAATAGTGTAAAAGTGACTTTTTGGAGTGTTATTTCATGTCTTCAGGGTTCTAATAATGTTAGCGCGCAGGCCACACAGCTAGGCGACGAGGGTTCAATTCCACCCTCGGCCCATCTCTGTGTGGAGTTTGCATGCATGGGTTTTCTCCGTTTGCTAGCAGATATTTCGGATAATGCTTCCCCGGATTACCTGCTTTTCCGGGTGGAAGCCTTATTGGAGCCTGATCTCTCTCCTCCCCGACGGAGCTTTTTCACACTCACATGTCGATCAACCAATAGGCGAACAGTTCAACCCAAGACACACTTAGGACCGCCCCCTCATTTGAATAGTTTTTCCTTCTGCATTTCAAGCTGACATTGTTTGCAGCATGAAATAAATACATATGAGAGCAGAGTGCTTTTATTTATTTATTGATATGTAATTCTATTTATATATTTATTTTTGTATTTATTTTTAATTTTTGAATCTTGTTTTTTTTAATTTTTTTATTTTTGCTTTTATTTATTTATTTATGTATATATATATATTTTTTTTGTTTTTATTTCCATTTATATTAATTTTTTTGTATTTTTTTTCATTTTTGTTTTTATTTTCACTTTTATTATTTATTATTATTTATTTATTATTATTTATTTATTATATTTCACATGTCGATCAACCAATAGGCGAACAGTTCAACCCAAGACACACGTAGGACCGCCCCCTCATTTGAATAGTTTTTCCTTCTGCATTTCAAGCTGACATTGTCTGCAGCATGAAATAAATACATATGAGAGCAGAGTGCTTTTATTTATTTATTGATATGTAATTCTATTTATATATTTATTTTTGTATTTATTTCTACATTTATTTTTGTATTTATTTTTCATTTTTGAATCTTGTTTTTTTTATTTTTGTATTTATTTTTGCTTTTATTTATTTATTTATGTATATATATATTTTTTATTATTTTCATTTATATTTATTTTTGTGTATTTAATTATATTTTTTTTTTTTCATTTTTGTTTTTATTTTCACTTTTATTTATTTATTTATTATTTTGGCAGTTTTGGTCCTCCATAAATTTCCGATATATCCGAGTCCGATATATCCGAGGTTGACTGTATGTTGATTTCCCGAGTGTGTCTTTGAGTACCTTAACCCTGCTGACTGCCTCCTGGGCCTGCATCATGCGTATGTTCTTGGAGGGGTTCCTCTCAGACAGCAGCTGAGTCGAGCCCAGGTAGTTAGCAGCAAAGATGATCCCATCAATCAGGTCTTCTGGCTCGCAGGGTCCTGGTACTGGGCCAGGGAGCGAGTGAGAGAAAGAGAGAGAGAGAGAGAGAGAGAGAGAGAGAGGATGCTGATTAACAGGAAGCCAACTTCGGTGTGGGTGTGGTGAAACGCAGCCAAGCGCCATGGAGATAGAACGATAACAGACTGTGTGAGCGACAAGATGGCCGCCGGTCGGGGGGGAGCTGATGGAGGCGTGATGGAAAAGGGAGCCTGGATGGGAACGCATGTAGCACAAAAGTAGGTCGGCGTGGGATGGATTTGGAGACACCTGACGCAGTTCTCATAGGGTCATGTGACTCGGGCACGATTCCCTCCACTTGCTCATCTCGCTTGTGTCAGCGCTGTAATAAAAACTGCTGTAATATTGCAGTTTTATTTGATGAAAACACTACATTTATTATTTGCGTATGTCATGCTAGCAACGACCAATCATGCTAGCTCGTAGTTTGTACCGAATTTGGCACGCCAGGCGTTTGAATACACTGAATTTCATCAGAAAACGGCGTGACATGAAACAACCCAAAGCGTATTCAAGGGGAAAAAATGCGTGTCGTGTACAGAAAATGCTTACATGTTGGCAAGTCACATCGCCATTCATTTTCAATGGAACCCGAACGATTATTGCATTATTATTGCAGTCACCATTCTTATGACTTTATTCCCATAATATTTAAACCAGGGGTCTCAAACTCAATTTACTTGGGGGGCCACTGGAGCTAGGGTCTGGGCAAGACTGGTTTTCCAAAAAAAAACAAAAAAAAAAACCGACTCCAAATTGTCCATAGGTATGAATGTGAGTGTGAATGGTTGTTTGTCTATATGTGCCCTGTGATTGGCTGGCTCGCCCAAAGACAGCTGGGATAGGCTCCAGCACCGCACCGCAACCGTCATGAGGATTAGCGGTAGAAAATGAATAATAATAATAATAATAACAATATTAAAATATTATATAATATTAATATTTTATATAATAAATAAATAAATAAATAAAAGTGACAATAAAAAGAAAAAAAAATCAAAAAATTAAATACACAAAAATAAATATAAATGGAAATAAAAACAAAAATAAAAAAATATATACATAAATAAATAAATAAAAGCAAAAATAAATACAAAAATAAAAAACAAGATTCAAAAATTAAAAATAAATACAAAAATAAATATATAAATAGAATTACACATCAATAAATACAAAAAAAACAAAAAAACGCATTTATTAAAAACAGAAAAAATAAACTTTGCTTTGGTTTCGATTTTCTACAATAAAAGCTCAGATAAAAAATTCCACTGTTCTCAAATATCTTACTTTTTATTTTTCTGCACAAAATAAGATGAAAAATAAATAAACAAATCAAGAATAAAGAAAATCAATCAATCAGTAATAAATAAATAAATATAATAATAATAATAATAAAACGGCAAATAATAAAAACTTAAGAAACCACATATAGTTGGTGGGTAGACAAATATTTTTTTTCATATTAAAATGAACAAAGCATTATTAGAGCCCTGTAGACATGACAAAACACGACTATAGTCACATTTATACTTTTTTTATTTAAAATATTGCGCAACTGCAGTGTCTTGAGACACATGCTAACTCGCAAACTCCAGAGCTAGCGACCTAAACGGTAGCCTTCAAGTTATTTCCTTTCAAATAGCCAAAAACTTACCACTTCCACACGGATAGGGAGGATAACTATTAACAGTTATTTAACCTTTAACATGAACATTAATATAAAAACGTAATAATTTTTTCTGGGTACATGATACCACACGGCATCCATATCAAACTAACATTAAACTTTCATATCAAGGCGGGGGCCTCAAACTAGTGTGCTGCGGACCACATTTGGCCCACGGGCCGTGCGTTTGAGACCCCTGATTTAAACCTTTCCACAAATGTTCAAAAAATTACGACTTTATTTGTCGTTTAGTTTGTTTTTTATTATTATATTTTGACTTTATTATTTTAAAATTATTGATTTTTCCTTTTTTTTTTTTTTTTTAAATTTTCTTATTTTTTTTCTTGCTTATATTTTTTTTAGAATGGGCCTAGGGTTCACTTTGGACACCCCTATCCAAGTGTGAATACATCCTTACTTGTAACACTTCCGGTTGAACTTACCGTCAACAAAGCTGGGGAATGCTGCAACCTTTTTGCTAGTCTAGAAAAACAAAAAGACAATAATATTAGTATTCATTTTGTAACGGCTTTTAGTTATACTAAGTTATACTAAGCCTAGGCTGCTAGCCACGTATACATGGACCCAAATATTCCAATTGTATTTGGCTTATTTGCTGAAACGGAAGGAATTGAACCTTTATATGTACTTCATTCCAAAAGAAAAGTCCCAATCTGAATGAATATATAAACGTACCATATTTTGGTGGAAGTCTTTGAGTTCTTATGTTGTAAAGTGTGCTTATTTGTACCTATGTTGTTTTTCTTCTTCTGTTGTTTATTGGCGGTTGGCAAGCAACTTTCGGTGCGCATTAGCGCCATCTGTGGAACAGAATCTAAACCCTTCTATACGCCATTCACAAGTCCAGTTTTTCTTTAATAAGAAAATATATATTTATATAAGGGTGGCACGGTGGTCTAGGCGAGAACATGCAAACTCCACACAGAGATGGCCGAGGGTGGAATCGAACCCTGGTCTCCAAGCTGTGAGGTCAGTCGCATGCAGATGAGACATCCCTTGTTATTACATAACCCTACCTTGCGCTCAATGCAGCCAGCCATGAATGCAGACTGAAAAGGTTTCTCCTCCCATTCCGTGTGGAAGTGGTACGTTTGTTCTTTTTGCCCACTCCATTTGAAATCCTTTCCTAAGTTTAACGCTAACCACTTGACCGCCGTGCTGCCCGATGCTAATTTATACCACAAGTAATTTAGTAGAGTAATTCTAATATATATAATATACTTAGGGCGGCACGGTGGTCGAGTGGTTAGCGCGCAGGCCTCACAGCTAGGGGACCAGGGTTCAATCCCACCCTCGGGCATCTCTGTGTGGAGTTTGCATGTTCTCCCCGTGCATGCGTGGGTTTTCTCCGGGTACTCCGGTTTCCTCCCACATTCCAAAAACATGCTAGGTTAATTAGCGACTCCAAATTGTCCATAGGTATGAATGTGAGTGTGAATGGTTGTTTGTCTATATGTGCCCTGTGATTGGCTGGCCACCAGTCTAGGGTGTACCCCGCCTTACGCCCGAAGACAGCTGGGATAGGCTCCAGCACCCCCGCGACCCTCGTGAGGAAAAGCGGTAGAAAATGAATGAATGAATGAATATTTATATAAAACATATCAAATATTAGCAAGATTTAATTTCGTTTTTTCCTGTTTAAATTGATCCCGGGTGCGTTCTTTCAGCGCATGCTCAGATACGACGTAACACGCAGATCCGGACGTTCTTCGCTTTTAAAAATGGAGGTCAGCAATCGGCACTTGGCCGCTGCGGAAAGTTTGTTTTTGATCCAAATTAAATTCCAAGACTGGACAAAGGAAAAACTGGCAATACGGAGTTTTTCCAACAAGGGAAAGAAAAACTCAGGGAAGTCGGTATCACGTGATGTTGATGTTTACATTTTACTGGGCATGCCCTATTGACTATTGCGGCGCATGTAGACAAGATTGGAATATTCCTTTCCATGTATATCATTGTTTTCGGGAAAAGTCATTCGGAAAGATTCTATTCGGAAAGAGGAAAAACTCCTCCGCTATTTTCTAAAGTTTAGCGACTGAGCGCGGATGGTTGTTGATTGATCCTGCCGTCACATTTCTGGGAAGGACGGATAAATAATTTAGTATTTTAATAAATAAATCTTGTTGCAGCATCATAACTAGGCCGTAACTAGGCCTGTTCACTTAAAAAAAAAAAAAAAAAAAATTATGACCACCAAGGCCATCAGGTTGTGGGAAAATCTGATCCACACGCCCATTTTTTGGTCGACCCAATGACCTTGACAGATTTGCACCGGCATCACAGAAGACAACAAAAAAAAAAAAAGAGCTTACGTCTGGTACGTTGTTGTTCTCCAGTGGAATGTTAAGATCGGAGCGCTGCTGTTTTCTCGGCTGATCCGCACCGTTGTTCACCTGGTCGGACAACAAAAACAAACATCTGTGAGGGAAGAAATATACAGGAAGTACACAATAGTGTCTTAACTCTTAACTCTTATTAATTCAATGATTTCTCGGGTTATTAGCTTAGCCTACTGACTGTCATGCACTTTAGCTGCGTTAGCTTATGCCGGACCATCAAGTGTCTGTTGTTCAAATGCTGTATTAAATTAATGGTAATGGTTGAATTTCATTTAAACATGCATCAGATTACAATTGAATGCATCACATAATCAGTTCCCAGTTCCACATGTCCAAAAGGAGTAGGAAGAAGCAAAGCTTATTAAATCCTACCCCTCCATCGGGTACTTTTATAATCAGCAACTGTTACATTTGTTCACTTCCTGCTTTCCATAATACAGTTTAAGGTTTTTATTTTTTTATTTTTATTTTTTAATTAATTAATTTTGTGTTTGTTTGTATGATTGTACTTTTACAATCAGCAACTGTTACATTTGTTCACTTCCTGCTTTCCTAATATAATTTAAGTGATTAATTTAATTTATTTTAGTTAATTTTAGTTCATTTTATTTTAGTTTCTTTTAGTTTAGTTTTTTACTTTTTTAAATTAATTTTTATTTTTTGTCTGGGATAGGCTCCAGCATACCCCTGCGACCCTCGTGAGGATAAGCAGTAGAAAATGAATGAATGAATGAATGAATGAATGTCTACTATATTGGCTGGTAGTAGAGTAATGGTGACTATAGGGGTGTTATTTCATGGCTAGAGGGCTCTGATACAAGGTTGTAAACAGGTTTTATACTGTATTGATGAACATATGGCTGTACGGTGGACGAAGGGTTAGCATGGAGGCCTCATAGCAATGACACCTGAGTTCAATTCCACCCTCGGCCATCTCTGTGTGGAGATGCTAACCTTGGTTAAAATCCGCCCCAGTTAACACATTTTTTGGTTAACAACCAACACTATTGAGGGCTGCACAAATTGTCCATAGGTATGAATGTGAGTGTGAATGGTTGTTTGTCTATATGTGCCCTGTGATTGGCTGGCCACCAGTCCAGGGTGTACCCCGCCTCTCACCCGAAGACAACTGGGATAGGCTCCAGCATACCCCTGCGACCCTCGTGAGGATAAGCGGTAGAAAATGAATGAATGAATGTCTACTATATTGGCTGGTAGTAGAGTAACGGTGACTATAGGGGTGCTATTTCATGGCTAGAGGGCTCTGATACAAGGTCGTAAACAGGTTTTATACTGTATTGTTGAAAATATGGCTGTACGGTGGTCGAGTGGTTAGCACGGAGGCCTCATAGCAATGAGACCTGAGTTCAATTCCACCCTCGACCATGTCTGTGTGGAGTTTGCATGTTCTATCCGTGCATGCGTGGGTTTTCTCCGGGTACTCCGGTTTCCTCCCACATTCCAAAAACATGCTAGGTTAATTAGCGACTCCAAATTTTCCATAGGTATGACAAAGTTGTAAGCCACAAACCTACCACTTCCACACGGAATGGGAAGAGAAACTTATTCAGTCTTTATCAGTCTGCATTCATTGACTGTGCATTCATTGTTATTATGTAATAACAAGGGATGTCTCATCTGCATGCTACTGACCTCACAGCTAGGAGACCAGGGTTCGATTCCACCCTCGGCTATCTCTGTGTGGAGTTTGCATGTTCTCCACCGTGCATGCGTGGGTTTTCTCCGGGTACTCCGGTTTCCTCCCACATTCCAAAAACATGCTAGGTTAATTAGCGACTCCAAATTGTCCATAGGTATGAATGTGAGTGTGAATGGTTGTTTGTCTATATGTGCCCTGTGATTGGCTGGTGACCAGTCCAGGGTGTACCCCACCTTTCGCCTGAAGACAGCTGGGATAGGCTCCAACAACCCCACCACGACTCTCACAAATTAACAAATTGTAAATGGACTCTGTAAAGTAGGTGGCATCGTTGCTGTGCCAGGGAATAAGAAGAGGTGCCAGCAGGGATCAGTTTTGCCCGGTAGAAAATGAATGAATGAATGTATTATTTTCCTTTAGCAATATATATATATAAACGGTATTATTTTTCATACTTGGTCCTATAATCAGTATGTACCAAATGGTTTGAAGAAGTGACTCACAATTACGTCTTTCACTCGCCCTTCACTCGGCTCCGTCTCCCAGGCAAACACATGGCAATAAGCAGCCAACGCTCCCGTCACACAGGGGAAGGATTATATTTAGTCCCCTCTGGCTGTGCACACCTCTTATTAACATTCAACCGTTACGGGCACTACTCAACCTGCTCGCCAGTAAAACCTGATCTTCACTGGCGTATCAGAGATGGAAAAAAAAGAAAAAAGAAAAACATCCAAAGAAACAAGAACATTAATGACCACCGATTGGACATGGATGGCCTCTTTTGCCAAAAAGCTGATTTAGTATTCACTGTGTTCTGAAACCGAGCTGTTGTTGTTAGTGAGATTCAGTACGGTGTGATACAAAGAAAGCGCAGACTTTTATATATGCAAGATTTTTTTCACCAGTTTGCATGACGAAGAATGAAAACACAATGAGTGTGAATGGTTGTTTTTGGAGTCGCTAATTAACCTAGCATGTTTTTGGAATGTTGGGAGGAAACCGGAGTACCCGGAGAAAACCCACGCATGCACGGTGGAGAACATGCAAACTCCACACAGAGATGGCCGAGGGTGGAATCGAACCCTAGTCTCCTAGCTGTGAGGTCAGTAGCATGCAGATGAGACATCCCTTGTTATTACATAATAACAATGAATGCACAGTCAATGAATGCAGACTGAAAAAGTTTCTCCTCCCATTCGGTGTGGAAGTGGTAGGTTTGTGGCTTACAACTTTGTCATACCTATGGACAATTTGGAGTCGCTAATTAACCTAGCATGTTTTTGGAATGTTGGGAGGAAACCGGAGTACCCGGATAAAACCCACGCATGCACGGTGGAGAACATGCAAACTCCACACAGAAATAGCCGAGAGTGGAATCGAACCCTGGTCTCCTAGCTGTGAGGTCAGTAGCATGCAGCTGAGACATCCCTTGTTATTACATAATAACAATGAATGCACAGTCAATGAATGCAGACTGAAAAAGACTGAAAAAGTTTCTCCTCCCATTCGGTGTGGAAGTGGTAGGTTTGTGGCTTACAACTTTGTCATACCTATGAAACAATTTGGAGTCGCTAATTAACCTAGCATGTTTTTGGAATGTGGGAGGAAACCGGAGTACCCGGAGAAAACCCACACATGCACGGTGGAGAACATGCAAACTCCACACAGAGATGGCCGAGGGTGGAATTGAACCCTTGTCTCCTAGCTGTGAGGTCTGCGCGCTAACCACTCGACCACCATGCCGCCCTAAGTACATTATATATATTAGAATTACTCTATTAAATTGCTTGTGGTATAAATTAGCATCGGGCAGCACGGCAGTCGAGTGGTTAGCGTTAGATGGCCGAGGGTGGAATCAAACTCGGGTTTCCTAGCTGTGAGGTCTGCGAGCTAACCACTCGTTCGCCGTGCAGCTAACCAGTTAGCGTCAAAATAATTTCTTCTAAACTTAGGAAAGGATTTCAAATGGAGTGGGCAAAAAGAACAAACGTACCACTTCCACACGGAATGGGAGGAGAAACTTTTTCAGTCTGCATTCATGGCTGGCTGCATTGAGCGCAAGGTAGGGTTATGTAATAACAAGGGATGTCTCATCTGCATGCGACTGACCTCACAGCTTGGAGACCAGGGTTCGATTCCACCCTCGGCCATCTCTGTGTGGAGTTTTCATGTTCTCCACCGTGCATGCGTGGGTTTTCTCCGACATTCCAAAAACATGCTAGGTTAATTAGCGACTCCAAATTGTCCATAGGTATGAATGTGAGTGTGAATGGTTGTTTGTCTATATGTGCCCTGTGATTGGCTGGCTCGCCCAAAGACAGCTGGGAGAGGCTCCAACACCCCCCCACCACCCTTGTGAGGAAAAGCGGTAGAAAATGAATGAATGAATAATATACTTCGAAATGTACTAAGAGTACTTGTATCGAGGAAGGCACACAAAAGGAAAGAAGACAAAGTATCGACAAGAGATCCAAACGTGCTTGGAGGAAAACTGCAGTAATGCTACGCATAATCCATCTTTTTGATGGATCTCTGGCAGCGACGCTTGCCTTGGAGTATGATGGAGGAAATTTGTGGCAAGGAGCAGTTTCTCATCTTTCTTTAGAAAATTGCCGTAATCCTCTTTCGCTCCTGTTACCTTGAGTTGTCCCCGCTTTTGTGTATCGACTCATACACATAGAGATGAATAAATACACGTATATAGCGCTGATGAATTCATGCTCACAAAATCACACAGACGCTAGCTCAGACTCTTTAAGCCGGATGGTAAACAGAGAACGTGGACTACGGTCAGCAATGCATACCGATACCTGCAGTACCTGCACTACCGTGGTTTGCACGGCCAAGCTTTGTGGTACTCATTTATCAGCCCAGAAGTGGGTCAGCCATTTTAACTTCATAGAATTATTACCGTACATTCGCATGTCAGGGCACGGAGGGAATCTGTGTTAGTGGGTGCTTTATTCAATGTCTGGTTTATGCAAATGATGTGATCCTGGCTTCATCGGTCCGTGATCTTCAACTCTCACTGGGTTTGTTCGCAGTCGAGTATGAAGTGGCTGGGATGAAGTCAGGGTCCAGGATTATTGCCTGGGAAAAAGGTCATCTCCAGGTTGGGGATGAGATCCTACTCATAATTCATTCATTTTCTACTGCTTTTCCTAACGAGTGTCGCGCGGGGGGGGGGGGGGGGGGGGGGTGGTGCTAGAGCCTATCCCAGCTGTCTTCGGGCAAGAGGCGGGGTACACCCTGGACTGGTCGCCAGCCAATCACAGGGCACATATAGACAAACAACCATTCACACTCACATTCATACCTATGGACAATTTGGAGTCGCTAATTAACCTAGCATGTTTTTGGAATGTGGGAGGAAACCGGAGTACCCGGAGAAAACCCACGCATGCACGGGGAGAACATGCAAACTCCACACAGAGATATCCGAGAGTGGAATCGAACCCTGGTCTCCTAGTTGTGAGGTCAGTAGCATGCAGATGAGACATCCCTTGTTATTACATAATAACAATGAATGCAGACTGAAAAAGACTGAGAAAGTTTCTCCTCCCATTCCGTGTGGAAGTGGTAGGTTTGTGGCTTACAACTTTGTCATACCTATGAAACAATTTGGAGTCGCTAATTAACCTAGCATGTTTTTGGAATGTGGGAGGAAACCGGAGTACCCAGAGAAAACCCATGCATGCACGCGGAGAACATGCAAACTCCACACAGAGATGGCCGATGGTGCTCCAGGTACTCCGGTTTCCTCCCACATTTCAAAAAACATGCTAGTTTAATTAGCAACTCCAAATTGTCCATAGGTATGAATGTGAGTGTGAATGGTTGTTTGTCTATATGTGCCCTGTGATTGGCTGGCCACCAGTCCAGGGTGTACTCCGCCTCTCGCCTGAAGACAGCTGGGATAGACTCCAGCATACCCCCGCGACCCGTGTGAGGAAAAAGCGGTAGAAAATGAATGAATGAATTGACTTATGTGGATGAGATCGGGAGCTCGGTGAATTTGCTTATCTTGGTGAACTCGTTAGTTTATTTAGTTTATTTGCTATTGTGTAGCCAAATAGCTGTTGATGTGTAATGCTAACACACCAACGCAGTATTTAAGTAGTATTTAAGCAGCAGTAATGCAGTATAATTCACCCTAAAGGTCTCAAAGCTCACCTGCTCTTGTTGCCACCTCTGTCGATCTTCTGGCGAATGCGGTTGGATCTTCAGACCCCTCTGGAGGTCCGGGTTGTTATGATGCACGGAGGGCAGGTTGAGAGACTTGGGTCTGCTGTCATGGCGGTGGTGAGCCGGCGGGTACGCCGCCGCGTCGTCGGGCTTGCCGTGAGGGTAGTCGCCTGCGAGCGGGTCCTGCGCCAGCTCCTCCGGACTTTGGTCGGTACCGCTACTTAGACTCCCCATGCTCATACTCATCTTGATCTCAGCGACTATTTGGTCAATGTCCTCCTCCGCCTCCTCACCCGTCTCCCCCTCAACCACCATCACTTTACGTCCTCGGAATGGCGAAGCATGCACCGAGTTACCGTTGTCCTCCGGGACGTAGTAGTCTCCGTTGTAGGCCGTCCCGTGTCTTTCGTCTTCTTCCTCGTATGCTTCGTCATTTGGACAGTAGTCTTCGCTCTCCGCATCGTCATGTTCTTCTTCATCATCATCGTCGTCGTCGTGTCGGAGGTCGTCCTGCATCGGATGTTGGTGGTGATGGTGGTGATTGTGATGGTTATGGTCCAATATCGGTTCTGGTCGGCCATTGTATATATGTTCATCGGGGTCTTGCTCCACCACCTCGCAGCGTACCTCCCCCTCACCTTCAGCCCACTCGTCCACTCTGTGCCTCTCACTACCAGTCCACTGCTGGTCTTGCCGACCCGGACCCTCCTCCGTCCACTCCTCTCCACACTCCTCGTCTCCTTCCCTCCACTCCTCCCGGTCCCCTTCTTCTTCTTCTTCTCTCCACTCTTCCCTGACGGCACTTTCCTCCTCTTTATCTTCCACCCACTCCTCTTCTCTAACTTCTCCTTCTCCATCCTCAGTCCATTCTTCCACAGCTTCCTGATGGCCTTCGTTTTGCTGCATAGAAGCGACATGTTCTTCCTGGCTGTGATGGTGGTGGTTGCGGTCTCCTTGCCTGCTGCAGTCCATACCTTCCATGTAGCTGTCGTCCTCGGGGCAGTACCGGATGTAGTAAGTGACGCCTTCATCCTCCTCTGCCAGTCCTGGAAACGTTCAGAAACAAACAGGGATGTGGTGTTATCTGTTGTACCCAATAGAACGTAGAATCAATTATAGAGCCCTCTAGACATGAAATAACACCCCTATAGTCACCATCATACTCCTATTACCCAATACAGTTGACATAATAAGAGAAATAAGACATACAGCACCTATTTACAACCTTCTAAATACATTATTAGAGCCCTCTAGACATGAAATAACACCCCTATAGTCACCATCGTACTCCTATTACCCAATATAGTTGACATAATAAGAGAAATAAGACATACATCACCTATTTACAACCTTCTAAATACATTATTAGAGCCCTCTAGACATGAAATAACACCCCTATAGTCACCATCATACTCCTATTACCCAATATAGTTGACATAATAAGAGAAATAAGACATACATCACCTATTTACAACCTTCTAAATACATTATTAGAGCCCTCTAGACATGAAATAACACCCCTATAGTCACCATCATACTCCTATTACCCAATATAGTTGCCATAATAAGAGAAATAAGACATACATCACCTATTTACAACCTTTTAAATACATTATTAGAGCCCTCTAGACATGAAATAACACCCCTATAGTCAACATCATACTCCTTTTACCCAATATAGTTGACGTAATAAGAGAAATAAGACATACAGGACCTATTTACAACCTTCTAAATACATTATTAGAGCCCTCTAGACATGAAATAACACCCCTATAGTCACCATCATACTCCTTTTACCCAATATAGTTGACGTAATAAGAGAAATAAGACATACAGGACCTATTTACAACCTTCTAAATACATTATTAGAGCCCTCTAGACATGAAATAACACCCCTATAGTCACCATCATACTCCTATTACCCAATATAGTTGACATAATAAGAGAAATAAGACATACAGCACCTATTTACAACCTTCTAAATACATTATTAGAGCCCTCTAGACATGAAATAACACCCCTATAGTCACCATCATACTCCTATTACCCAATATAGTTGACATAATAAGAGAAATAAGACATACATCACCTATTTACAACCTTTTAAATACATTATTAGAGCCCTCTAGACATGAAATAACACCCCTATAGTCACCATCATACTCCTCTTACCCAATATAGTTGACGTAATAAGAGAAATAAGACATACAGGACCTATTTACAACCTTCTAAATACATTATTAGAGCCCTCTAGACATGAAATAACACCCCTATAGTCACTTCTACACTCATATTACCCAATATAGTTGACATAATTAGAGAAATAAGACATACATCACCTATTTACAACCTTTTAAATACATTATTAGAGCCCTCTAGACATGAAATAACACCCCTATAGTCACCATCATACTCCTATTACCCAATATAGTTGACATAATAAGAGAAATAAGACATACATCACCTATTTACAACCTTTTAAATACATTATTAGAGCCCTCTAGACATGAAATAACACCCCTATAGTCACCATCATACTCCTCTTACCCAATATAGTTGACGTAATAAGAGAAATAAGACATACAGGACCTATTTACAACCTTCTAAATACATTATTAGAGCCCTCTAGACATGAAATAACACCCCTATAGTCACTTCTACACTCATATTACCCAATATAGTTGACATAATAAGAGAAATAAGACATACATCACCTATTTACAACCTTTTAAATACATTATTAGAGCCCTCTAGACATGAAATAACACCCCTATAGTCACTTCTACACTCATATTACCCAATATAGTTGACATAATAACAGAAATAAGACATACAGCACCTATTTACAACCTTCTAAATACATTATTAGAGCCCTCTAGACATGAAATAACACCCCTATAGTCACTTCTACACTCATATTACCCAATATAGTTGACATAATAACAGAAATAAGACATACAGCACCTATTTACAACCTTCTAAATACATTATTAGAGCCCTCTAGACATGAAATAACACCCCTATAGTCACTTCTACACTCATATTACCCAATATAGTTGACATAATAACAGAAATAAGACATACAGCACCTATTTACAACCTTCTAAATACATTATTAGAGCCCTCTAGACATGAAATAACACCCCTATAGTCACTTCTACACTCATATTACCCAATATAGTTGACATAATAACAGAAATAAGACATACAGCACCTATTTACAACCTTCTAAATACATTATTAGAGCCCTCTAGACATGAAATAACACCCCTATAGTCACCATCATACTCCTTTTACCCAATATAGTTGACGTAATAAGAGAAATAAGACATAGAGCACCTATTTACAACCTTATATGTACACCTTATATACATATATATATACATATACATATATATATATATATATATACACACATATATATATATACATATATATATATATATATATATATATATATATACATATATATATATATATATATATATACACACATATACCAAAGATGAATAAACTATTATGCAGACTCTTTAAACCAGTTTATTTCTCTTGCTTGAAGTCTACATCCCTTCAAATGATGCTAAACCTTGTATTTATACTTTATTAAACACGGTTAATCCTGATGACAGGCAGCCCAACAAGAAATGTAAATGAAAACCTTCTTGTTGGGGTTAAAAATAAGCCCATCACTATTTTGACTAATCATATTTCCTAATGTATCCACTCACCGTCATCATAGTCTTCCTCATCCTCTGAAGTGTTGTTAATGTAGTCGGAGCTGGAGTCATCATCCAGGCTGTCACCTCCATCACGGACATCCACCCGGTTTTGGTGTTCTTGCTCAGGCTCAAGTTCAGGCGTCGACGGAGTGGGAGGTCTCTGGTCCTGTAATTCTGCATCTGGTCCGTCGCTATATCGCTTCAGTTCTACATCCGCATCCGTGTCCTCTTCCGGACAGCTGCGAACCGTGGAATATTGGGACTTGCAGGTACGGGGAAGCGGCTTGGGAGCGTGTGATTCCTTCGGGTAACGGGTTGGACGCTGGCGAGCGGGGAGGGTTTTCGACTCGCGTGACTCCGGTCGATGAGGCGTGGGACAGGAGGTGGGAGGTGGAGGGGCCATGTTGTTTACTCCGCTGGTCCCCGGCCGCTTCCTTTGAGCCATGTTTGGTGCTTTACAAGCCATGCATCGTTATTGGTGGCTCCTAAGCAACAAATACATAAACACATGGAAATTAATAAGCAAAGTCCACATCATAATGGTAATGGTTTAATTTCATTTGAACATGCATCGGATTACAATTGAATGCATCACATAATCAGTTCCCAGTTCCACATGTCCAAAAAGGAGTAGGAAGAAGCAAAGCTTATTAAATCCTACCCCTCCATCTGGTACGTTTACAATCAGTAACTGTTACATTTGTTCACTTCCTGCTTTCCTAATAGAATTTAAGTGATTTATTTTATTTAAATTATTTTTTTAGTTTTATTTTCGTTTATTTTTGTATTTTATTTATTATTATTTTTGTAATTTAAGTGATTTATATTTATTTTATTGTATTTTAGTTTTATTTTATTTATTTATTTTCAACTATATTGGGTAATAGTATAGATGGTGACTATAGGGGTGTTATTTCTTGTCTAAAGGGCTCTAATAATGTATTAAGAAGTTTATAAATAGGTGCTGTATGTCTTATTACGTCAACTATATTGGGTAATAGGAGTATGATGGTGACTATAGGGGTGTTATTTCTTGTCTAAAGGGCTCTAATAATGTATTTAGAAGGTTATAAATAGGTGCTGTATGTCTTATTACGTCAACTATATTGGGTAATAGGAGTATGATGGTGACTATAGGGGTGTTATTTCATGTCTAGGGGGCTCTAATAATGTATTTAGAAGGTTATAAATAGGTGCTGTATGTCTTATTTCTCTTATTATGTCAACTGTATTGGGTAATAGGAGTATGATGGTGACTATAGGGGTGTTATTTCTTGTCTAAAGGGCTCTAATAATGTATTAAGAAGTTTATAAATAGGTGCTGTATGTCTTATTACGTCAACTATATTGGGTAATAGGAGTATGATGGTGACTATAGGGGTGTTATTTCTTGTCTAAAGGGCTCTAATAATGTATTTAGAAGGTTATAAATAGGTGCTGTATGTCTTATTACGTCAACTATATTGGGTAATAGGAGTATGATGGTGACTATAGGGGTGTTATTTCATGTCTAGGGGGCTCTAATAATGTATTTAGAAGGTAATAAATAGGTGCTGTATGTCTTATTTCTCTTATTATGTCAACTATATTGGGTAATAGGAGTATGATGGTGACTATAGGGGTGTTATTTCATGTCTAGGGGGCTCGAATAATCTATTTAGAAGGTTGTAAATAGGTGCTGTATGTCTTATATCTCTTATTACGTCAACTATATTGGGTAATAGGAGTATGATGTGACTATAGGGATACTATTTCATGTCTAGAGGGCTCTAATCATGTATTTAGAAGGTTATAAATAGGTGCTGTATGTCTTATTTCTCTTATTATGTCAACTATATTGGGTAATAGGAGTATGATGGTAACTATAGGGGTGTTACTTTATGTCTAGAGGGCTCTAATAATGTATTTAGAAGGTTATAAATAGGTGCTGTATGTCTTATTTCTCTTATTACGTCAACTATATTGGGTAATAGGAGTATGATGGTGACTATAGGGGTGTTATTTCTTGTCTAGAGGGCTCTAATGTATTGAGAAGGTTATTACGTGAACTATATTGGGTAATAGGAGTATGATGGTGACTATAGGGGTGTTATTTCATGTCTAGTGAAGCTCTCCCTCGGTGGCCTGGATAGTTCAATACTAAATAGTCAAAAGTGGGCCAAACCTTACAGTAATAGTTTAAATCAGTCAAAGAGAGGAGGAGATGCTACACAACAAGCCTATTTGTGGAAGTTGTCAAACAGGTACAGGATGTATTCATCAATTCAAAGCATGGATCCTAGCATTGCTACCCATCACTCATTGTGGAGTTTGATTTTTGCATCAGGCACACCCTTATTCGCTGTGTCATCTGTTGTGTCTGCACCATCCATATTTTGCCTCTACCTAATTACAATTTCAATCACTAGTAATGATTACAGTAATTAGCTATTAACAAGAAGACCACTCCAAAAAAATAGCTAATATTGACTAGGCCTGCCAAAGTGCCAGGATGAAGACCAAGCTCGGTAATTACTGATCACAAGGTGAGCATAGCATGAAATATTCTGATTCAAACAGCAATCATTTTCCAATTAACAAACGCTCCTGAACGCCCCTCTTGTCAAAATCAAGGCAACGTAAAGCAAAGGAACCTCTTACCTGAGGTCCCCGAAACCAGATGCGGCGTACATACATACATACATACATACATACAATGGCAGTGGCGTTAACAACGGCCCAGTGTTCTCTTCCTGCCTGCCTGCCGCTCTCTCGCTGCTCCTCCCTTCCCCCACCGGCTGCTCCACAGCATGCACCTCACTGACTCCACCCGCCCCTATTTCTCCATATTATATTCCAACATCAGCTTCCTGAAACGCCTCCTTGTCGGGATCTCCCTGAGCAGACGCTAACGCTCACATTCACAGTCCCCGATCTCCCGGTATTGAGGCGCTTGACGTGTTTTCATGTGCTCGCGTTTCACCTGGTGCAAATATAAATGCTACATGTTAGCAAATGTACATCAAGCTAGAGTTATATTTATGTTTCACACATATCAGCAAACAAAACAAAAAATCAAAAAAATAATAATTCTGCATTATTTTTCACACATAATATGCCATAGGGGTGTTATTTCATGTCTAGAGGGCTCTAATAATGTATTTAGAAGGTTATAAATAGGTGCTGTATGTTTCATTTCTCTTATTATGTCAACTATATTGGGTAATATGAGTGTAGAAGTGACTATAGGGGTGTTATTTCATGTCTAGAGGACTCTAATAATGTATGTGGAAGGTTGTAAATAGGTGCTGTATGTCTTATTTCTCTTATTATGTCAACTATATTGGGTAATAGGAGTATGATGGTGACTGTAGGGATGCTATTTCATGTCTTGAGGGCTCTAATAATGTATTTAGAAGGTTGTAAATAGGTGCTGTATGTCTTATTTCTCTTATTATGTCAACTATATTGGGTAATATGAGTGTAGAAGTGACTATAGGGGTGTTATTTCATGTCTAGAGGGCTCTAATAATGTATTTAGAAGGTTATAAATAGGCGCTGTATGTCTTATTTCTCTTATTACGTCAACTATATTGGGTAATAGGAGTATGATGGTGACTATAGGGATGCTATTTCATGTCTAGAGGGCTCTAATAATGTATTTAGAAGGTTATAAATAGGCGCTGTATGTCTTATTTATCTTATTACGTCAACTATATTGGGTAATAGGAGTATGATGGTGACTATAGGGATGCTATTTCATGTCTAGAGAGCTCTAATAATGTATTTGGAAGGTTATAAATAGGCGCTGTATGTCTTATTTCTCTTATTACGTCAACTATATTGGGTAATAGGAGTATGATGGTGACTATAGGGGTGTTATTTCTTGTCTAGAGGGCTCTAATAATGTATTTAGAAGGTTGTAAATAGGTGATGTATGTCTTATTTCTCTTATTATGTCAACTATATTGGGTAATAGGAGTATGATGGTGACTATAGGGGTGTTATTTCATGTCTAGAGGGCTCTAATAATGTATTTAGAAGGTTATAAATAGGCGCTGTATGTCTTATTTCTCTTATTACGTCAACTATATTGGGTAATAGGAGTATGATGGTGACTATAGGGGTGTTATTTCTTGTCTCGAGGGCTCTAATAATGTATTTAGAAGGTTATAAATAGGTGCTGTATGTCTTATTACGTCAACTATATTGGGTAATAGGAGTATGATGGTGACCATAGGGGTGTTATTTTTTGTCTAGAGAGCTCTAATAATGTATTTAGAAGGTTGTAAATAGGTGCTGTATGTCTTATTACGTCAACTATATTGGGTAAGAGGAGTATGATGGTGACTATAGGGGTGTTATTTCTTGTCTAGAGGGCTCTAGTAATAATTCAGTATTATTTTTCTTCCCACAGAATAGGGCTGAAATGTAGGCACCGGATGCTGGTGTTTTTATCGGTACAAAAAAAGCTAAAAATGGATGTCACATCCACGCTGGGCCATAACTAACAGCCCCGATACCAGCCTGCCTGCAGAATCCCAATTGTCTGCTTTGAGCGGCGACCGGGGAACACTCGAGTCAAGCTATCATCTCGGACAAACCTATTTGTGTCTGCCACAAAATGCTTGAAATTATCCTTAGACACTCCCCTGGTTTGGCAGCCTGGGGAAGCAGCAGATGGCTGTCAGGGTGAGCGTGGGGGGGGGGGGGGGGGGGGATGCTAATGTCTCCTGCCTTGAAATTGAAAGGTATGACCTGTGGTCACAGCGGCGGATGGGATGGTCTGTATTCAAACAAGAAGGAGGACGGAGGAGGCGAGATGTGGAAACAATCACCTGTCATATTTGTCTTTGGTGATGGGGGCCATCCGGGGTTCCATTAGCATACAAGTCTTTATCGGACAAAACTGTCATGACTCAAAAAGTAACGTCTGGCATCCTAATGCTGCTTTAGCGACAGTTCAGACACCCCTAGATTGTCTTTTTCCAAAAAAAAAAGCGACAAATCTTGTGACTTTTTCGATTATGGAGACTCTAACTCAGAGGTAGAGCAGCAAAAATTAATTAATCGATGGTTAATCACTTACCCAATTAATTAACTATTAACTATTTTGGTAATTGATTATTAGTTTTTTATTTAAATATGTAAATATTCGGGCGGCACGGCGGTAAAGTGGTTAGCGCGGAGACCTCACAGCTAGGAGACCAGGGTTCAATTCCACCCTCGGCCATCTTTGCGTGGGTTTTCTCCGGGTACTCCGGTTTCCTCCCACATTCCAAAAACATGCTAGGTTAATTAGCGACTCCAAATTGTCCATAGGTATGAATGTGAGTGTGAATGGTTGTTTGTCTATATGTGCCCTGTGATTGGCTGGCCACCAGTCCAGGGTGTACCCCGCCTCTCGCCCAAAGACAGCTGGGATAGGCTCCAGCATACTCCCCACGACCCTCGTGAGGATAAGCGGTAGAAAATGAATGAATGAATGTAAATATTTGAGGCTGCATGGTAGCCAAGTGGTTAGCACGCAGGCCTCACACCTAGGAGACCCGAGTTCAATTCCACACTCTGCCATCTCTGTAATACTATGCCCTTGCAGTAACATGTACATCCATGATAACATTTAATACTTTTTTTGTATTATATATTTATATATTTTATTAATTCATTCATTTTCTACCGCTTATCCTCACGAGGGTCGCAGGGGGTGCTGGAGCCTATCCCAGCTGTCTTCAGGCAAGCCAGCCAATCACAGGGCACATATAGACAAACAACCATTCACACTCACATTCATACCTATGGACAATTTGGAGTCGCCAATTAACCTAGCATGTTTTTGGAATGTGGGAGGAAACCGGAGTACCCGGAGAAAACCCACGCATGCACGGTGGAGAACATGCAAACTCCACACAGAGATGGCCGAGGGTGGAATCGAACCCTGGTCTTTTAGCTGTGAGGTCTGCGCGCTAACCACTCATCCACCGTGCAGCCCATATATTACATTATTATGTATTTTTGCCATATTTTGAACATGCAAACTCCACACAGAGATAGCCGAGGGTGGAATTGAACCCTGGTCTCCTAGCTGTGAGGTCTGTGCGCTAACCACTCGTCCACCGTGCAGCCCATATATTATTCATTCATTCATTCATTTTCTACCGCTTTTTCCTCACGAGGGTCGCGGGGGGTGCTGGAGCCTATCCCAGCTGTCTTCGGGCGAGAGGCGGGGTACACCCTGGACTGGTGGCCAGCCAATCACAGGGCACATATAGACAAACAACCATTCACACTCACATTCATACCTATGGACAAATTGGAGTGGCCAATTAACCTAGCATGTTTTTGGAATGTGGGAGGAAACCGGAGTACCCGGAGAAAACCCACGCATGCACGGGGAGAACATGCAAACTCCACACAGAGATAGCCGAGGGTGGAATTGAACCCTGGTCTCCTAGCTTTGAGGTCTGCACGCTAACCACTCGAACACCGTGCAGCCCATATATTATATTTTTATATATATATTTTTGTATTTTTGCCATATTTTGAACATGCAAACTCCACACAGAGATAGCCGAGGGTGGAATTGAACCCTGGTCTTTTAGCTGTGAGGTCTGCGCGCTAACCACTCGTCCACCGTGCAGCCCATATATTATTTTTTTTTTTTTGGTATTTTGATCATTTTAAACATTACTGGCACATATAAAGATTCATATGTGGCTTGGCTAATTATGCAAAATAGATGATGATGTCATAAAAAAAACACTATGATTTTTAATACAGGCCATGGAAGTTTTAGTTAAACACGGCATTAGGTTCTGAATGTATTATTCAAGAACCCTAAGAGAGAGTCGGTCGGAAAATGAGTTTCTCCTCAGCTGTCTCATTGACATTCAACATTTGTTCTCCTTAAAGCCTCCCACTCGCTTTGGAGACGGCAACAAGGGAGAGAGTTGTACCGTACAGGAAGGAGAAAGAGGAGGAGGAGGAGGAGGAGGAAAGCACAGAGTACCAGTTCGGTGCCAATGTCCGTCTCTCGCCACAACTCTAAAACCCTTGACGGTTTCCACAGCAACTCGCTGTTTTTCATCAGAGTCTGAATGATCTGAGCCAGTCATCAAATAACGCCTTCAGGAGGACAAACATCCAGCATTCAAATATAAGCCTCGGTGTGCTAATACGTAATGCCTTTGAAGAGTAAACTCCTAAATACTCTAACATTGTATAAACATGTTACAACCTGACTCGCGAATGTACAAACCCGTTTGGCATGCTGGAAAGCCCAACAGCCCTAACAGGAAGTTACCCAGCATGCCTTGTGGGTAGTAAATGCAAGTATTGTTTTCCGTGTGTGTATTATATTCTGGAATACTTACCATTGGTAGATGGCCTGTAATAGTAACCCCCACAAATATTATTATAGGTATTTACTGTATATCAGGGGTCTCAAACACGCGGCCCGCGGGCCAAATGTGGCCCGCAGGACACTAGTTTGAGGCCCCCGCCTTGATATTAAAGTTTAATGTTAGTGCGACCCGCGCAAGTTTGATATGGATGCTGTATGGCAGGGGTCTCAAACACGCGGCCCGCGGGCCAAATGTGGCACGCAGGACACTAGTTTGAGGCCCCCGCCTTGATATTAAAGTTTAATGTTACTGCGACCCGCGCAAGTTTGATATGGATGCTGTATGGCAGGGGTCTCAAACACGCGGCCCGCGGGCCAAATGTGGCCCGCAGGACACTAGTTTGAGGCCCCCGCCGTGACATGAAAGTTTAATGTTAGTGCGGCCCGCGCAAGTTTGATATGGATGCTGTATGGCAGGGGTCTCAAACACGAGGCCCGCGGGCCAAATGTGGTCCGCAGGACACGAGTTTGAGGCCCCCGCCTTGATATGAAAGTTTAATGTTAGTGCGTAGCCCGCGCAAGTTTGATATGGATGCTGTATGGCAGGGGTCTCAAACACGCGGCCCGCGGGCCAAATGTGGCCCGCAGGACACTAGTTTGAGGCCCCCGCCTTGATATTAAAGTTTAATGTTGGTGCGACCCGCGCAAGTTTGATATGGATGCTGTATGGCAGGGGTCTCAAACACGCGGCCCGCGGGCCAATCGTGGCCCGCAGGACACTAGTTTGAGGCCCCCGCCTTGATATGAAAGTTTAATGTTAGTGCGGCCCGCGCAAGTTTGATATGGATGCTGTATGGCAGGGGTCTCAAACACACGGCCCGCGGGCCAAATGTGGCCCGCAGGACACTAGTACCATGTAACAGTATCACAGTGTCGAAATACACGTTTTACACACAAATGTACAAACCCGTTTGGCATGCTGGAAAGCCCAACAGCCCTAACAGGAAGTTACCCAGCATGCCTTGTGGGTAGTAAATGCAAGTATTGTTTTCCGTGTGTGTATTATATTCTGGAATACTTACCATTGGTAGATGGCCTGTAATAGTAACCCCCACAAATATCAGGTATTTACTGTATACCAGGGGTCTCAAACACGTGGCCCGCGGGCCAAATGTGGCCCGCAGGACACTAGTTTGAGGCCCCCGCCTTGATATGAAAGTTTAATGTTAGTGCGGCCCACGCAAGTTTGATATGGATGCTGTATGGCAGGGGTCTCAAACACGCGGCCCGCGGGCCAAATGTGGCCCGCAGGACACTGGTTTGAGGCCCCCGCCTTGATATGAAAGTTTAATGTTAGTGCGTAACCCGCGCAAGTTTGATATGGATGCTGTATGGCAGGGGTCTCAAACACGCGGCCCGCGGGCCAAATGTGGCCCGCAGGACACTAGTTTGAGGCCCCCCGCCTTGATATGAAAGTTTAATGTTAGTGCGTAACCCGCGCAAGTTTGATATGGATGCTGTATGGCAGGGGTCTCAAACACGCGGCCCGCGGGCCAAATGTGGCCCGCAGGACACTAGTTTAAGGCCCCCGCCTTGATATGAAAGTTTAATGTTAGTGAGGCCAGCGCAAGTTTGATATGGATGCTGTATGGTATCATGTACTCAGAAAAAATTATTACGTTTGATTAATGTTCATGTTAAAGGTTAAATAACTGAAAAAGTTTGTATATTTTTCTGTTTTTAATAAATGCGTTTTTTTTTTGTTTTGTTTTGTTTTTTAGAAAACCTGATGCGGCCCAGCCTTGCCCAGACCCTAGCTCCAGTGGCCCCCAGGTAAACTGAGTTCGAGACCCCTGCTCTATATGGAAGAATACCTTGATAACCAATGAAGAAAAAAAACGGTTATCTGACAATTCTAAACAGCTCTTCACGTTTGCCTCGGATAAACAACATTAGGTTTGAATCCCAACAGTGACATACATGCAAAACTGCCCATTTGTTGCCGTCCGTATCGCCACCGTCCAGCTGACATGCCGAGGATTAATTGTACAGACAGCGACGATCGCTCGAGCGCAGAGGAGCAGCACCGCTCTTCACGAGAACAAAAACACAAACAGACACAAAGAGGCTTTTTGGGTTTGTTTATCGGTCCTGTCCAATGTTTGGTGGACATTCTCCTTATCGGCGTATATGCATGCCTGCGCGCGTCTCTTGAAGCTTCAGACTAGCTTGACGGTGCGCTAATATCGAGCAGTCTCACTAGTCGCAGCATCCAATTGAACTGCGGGTGTGATATCTGCATGTGGTTTACGTGTGAATCTGTTACCGTCAAACCTCCTGAAGCAATGGCGGGTTAAGCAACACCTCCCGGAATCCTTCATGTTTTAGTAAACACAGAGATAACACAGATTGGTAGATCTATAGGTTCTATATATATATACGTATATGTATATATAGTACATTTTCTGCAGGTACAGTATACAACATACATGTACCAGTGTTACAACGACCACTAGCTTCGACTATCACCCCGGCATCAAAACTTGCAGCGGTGAGCACAGGCTAATACATTACTGGAAGTCCATCAATCCTCATCCAAGGTCAGGTCACATAGAACCATCGGTCCACAGAACCGTCAGTCCATAGACCGTCGGTCCACAGAACCGTCGGTCCATAGAACTGTCGGTCTGCAGAATCGTCGGTCCGCAGAACCATCGGTCGGTAGAACCATCGCTCCACAGAACCTGTCCATAGAACCATCGGTCCATACAACCATCGGTGCATAGAACCATCGGTCCACAGAACCATCGGTCGGTAGAACCATCGGTCGGTAGAACCATTGGTCCACAGAAACTGCCCATAGAACCATCGGTGCATAGAACCATCGGTCCACAGAACCATCAGTCCACAGAACCATCGGTGCATAAAACCATCGGTCCATAGAACCATCGGTCCATAGAACCACCGGTCATTATCGTCAGTCATTAAACCAGGAAGCTGCTTGGATTAGGACTGGGAGAAACACCTTCTCTAGCACGCTAGCTTCTAGCGCTAGCCTAACGACCAGGCTTAAGGCTAACTTGCAGCGAGCTGAGCACAGGCTCATACATTCCAAGGTCTAAGGTCAGGTTGCATAGAACCATCGGTCCACAGAATCATCGGTCCACAGAACCATCAGTGCATAGAACCATTGGTCCACAGAACCATTGGTCCACAGAACCATTGGTGCATAGAACCATCGGTCCATAGACCCATCGGTCCATAGATCCATCGGTCCACAGAACCACCGGTCGTTATCGTAAATCATTAAGACAGAAATTACAACAGTCAAACAGCTTGGATTAGGACTGGGAGAAACACCTTCTCTAGCACACTAGCTTCTAGGCTTGCCTAACGACCAGGCTTAAGGCTAACTTGCAGCGAGCTGAGCACAAGCTCATACATTCCAAGGTCTAAGGTCAGGTTGCATAGAACCATCGGTCCACAGAACCATCGGTCCATAGAACCATCGGTCCACAGAACCATCAGTCCACAGAACCATCGGTCCACAGAACCATTGGTGCATAGAACCTTCGGTCCATAGACCCATCGGTCCATAGATCCATCCGTCCACAGAACCATTGGTGTACAGAACCATCAGTGCACAGAACCATCGGTCCATAGAACCATCGGTCCACAGAACCACCGGTCATTATCGTAAGTCATTAAACCAGGAATTACAACAGTCAAGCAGCTTGGATTAGGACTGGGAGAAACACCTTATCTAGCACACTAGCTTCTAGCGCTAGCCTAACGACCAGGCTTAAAGGTACACCGTGTCTCCTGATTCCATCTGTTCATGGATCTTCTTACATCGTCGTTCATTAGTGTTGTCCATATTTGGGGCTTAAACTCGGCTTGTGTCACAGGATGGTATCTGGATCAGAATATAACCTAACAATTATTGCTAAAAATATTGATCGGACATAACTTCCGGGAGCGTAACTGGAGTGGATCGACTGTTTTCTATTCCGAACTATTCCGATTGCGGGGAAATCATCACCACATCACAGCATGGATTCACGTATCGTGTCATGTTGTGTAAATCTTCCAAGGTTTTCCCAGTTGCGTTTACTTTTGAAAGACAGAAAAATCCAGATGGGAGTCTTATGATTTCAACTCCAAAGGAATGTTAATGAGGTCTGGGAATTTTCTGATGTGCGCTTGGAGAAAACAAGGAGACAATAATCACAGCAGCAAGTGCAGTTTGACAGCGGAGGCAAGGTCTGCAATGTAATAATGCATGATTCAAAGCTATTTTAAGACTTCTTTGGGGAGATCTTCCTGACAATGCTCTGTGGAAACTGTGCACATCAGAAACACTGCAAGCGCCTACTGGCTTGATCATAGCACGGTTCTATTTTGGTGTTCCGGAAAAACATGCCCATATCAACAACAACACAGGGAATCTGTTTGGATTTGCCTTAGATCAAATGAATGACATATTTCTTTTTGTTTTTAACCACAAATACCATGGTGGTTCAAGGGATTCTAACACAGGAGGGATCCTGACCGGATGACCAAGCCACCTCATCTGGTTCTTCTCAATCTTCGACAGAGGAAACTCATTTCAGCACCTGCTATCTTATCCAAAGCTCATGACCATTGGTCCATAGAACCATCGGTCCATAGAACCGTCGGTCCACAGAACCGTCGGTCCATAGAAACGTCGGTCCATAGAAATGTCGGTCCACAGAACCATCGGTCCATAGAACCATCGGTCCATAGAACTATCGGTCCATTGAACTATTGGTCGATAGAACCATCGGTCCATTGGTCCACAGAAACATCGGTCCATAGAGCCATTGGTCCACAGAAACATCGGTCCATAGAACCATTGGTCCATAGAACCATCGGTCCAACGAACTATTGGTCGATAGAACCATCGGTCCATTGAACCATTGGTCCACAGAAACATCGGTCCATAAAACCATCGGTCCATAGAAACATCGGTCCATAAAACCATCGGTCCATAGAACCATCGGTCCATAGAAACGTCGGTCCACATAAACGTCGGTCCACATAAACGTCGGTCCATAGAACTGTCGGTCCACAGAACCGTCGGTCTATAGAACCGTTGGTCTATAGAACCGTCGGTCCACAGAACCGTAGGTCCATAGAACCATTGGTCCATAGAACCATAGGTCCGTAGAACCATCGGTCCATTGAACTATTGGTCGATAGAACCATCGGTCCATAGAACCATCGGTCCACAGAACCATCGGTCCATAGAACCATTGGTCCACAGAAACATGGGTCCATAGAACCATTGGTCCATAGAAACATCGGTCCATAGAACCATCGGTGGAATGTTTTATCAGAGCTTTTCTTGTAGAAAATCGAAACCAAAGCAAAGTTTATTAATTTTTCTGTTTTTAATAAATGCGTTTTGTTTTTTTTTGAAAACCTGATGTGGCCCAGTCTCACCCAGACCCTAGCTCCAGTGGCCCCCAGGTAAATTGACTTTGAGACCCCGGTTCTAAGACAACCTACGGTCGATTCAATACCCGGAGAATAAAATGACCTGAATGAAGTCGAACATTCCCAGGCAAATATTCCAAATGTAGACATATGTTTTCCGAAACGGGGCTTATCTTCCATAAGTAGATTGCAAACAAATAGCCGGCCGGGGAAAAAAAAATAACCATGGCGGCGTTTGTTTTGTCAAAGGTCACATCTGAGGGGGGTGGGGGGAATAAATCAATAAGAGAAGCTACGTAGCTTTAGTCATCATGGTGTGCTGAGTACTAATTTCACCATCCCGAGGGATGCAGCCAGAGGTCGTGACGGATGGAAAGGACAGAGGATAAAGGATCCGAAAGACCTCATGAGGTCTGTGACACCAAACTGAGCCAACAACGGCAACCAATCCCGTGATGACAGAAATCTGGATTATTGCATCTGTCATTCGAATCCCCTTACATCACATAACTGTCTCTCCGCTCTAAATCCACGCCATAGGATCGTTGCGTCGAGTATTAACAGATATGGCCGCAGATATGTTTGTTGAAAAAAAAAAATCCGAAATTTGGTTGCTAAACTGAAAAAAAAACATAAAATTCGGAATTAATAGCAGACAGAATCGTCATCGCTAGCATTTGGTTAGCTAAGACTGCCAAGAAAAACATCATTATTGTTTTTTTAATCATTTTTTTTAAATAGGGAATAGATTTTCATATTTTTCTGTTTCATTATTTTTTTTTCTTTTTTCCTAACATTAGCATGCTAACAATGCTAATATTAACATGGAACACCCAGCCTGGTAGAGCTAAGTCTGTGTGTGTTAATTCTTAATGAAAATGTCCAAAAAAAAGGTACTATGCTAATATTAGCATGCTAGCGCTAACATGTTAACACATGACGGCATTAAATGTTTTATATAGGTTTCTACTGGTGAAAAAAAAGCTAAAACGCTACTATGCTAATGTTAACATGTCAGCAATGCAAGCATGATAGTGGCTAAAAATGCAAATGTTAGCATGTTAGCATTGCTAGCATGTGAAAATTAGCACGTTACCACTTAGCATAATAGAACTAAGTGTTTCTGAATGTCTGTACGTATATGAAAATGCTGACTATGCTACACTAAAATGGTAATATACCAACTATACCAATATACTAATTATATACTAATAAATATACTAACATTAGCATGCAAATTTTTAGCATGCTAATTTTTTAAAAAATTGCTGTAATTTTAAATGTTTAAATGTAAACAGATTTTCAATGTCTTATTGTCTCTTGTTATGTCTACTATATTAGGTAGTAGGAGTATAAAAGGTGACCATAGGGGTGTTATTTCTTGTTTAGAGGGCTCTAATAATGTTAAGAAAGTGTATTTAGAAGGTTGTCAATAGGTGCTGTATGTCTTATTTCTCTTATTATGTATACTATATTGGGTAATATGAGTGTAAAAGTGACTATAGGGGTGTTATGTCATGTCTAGAGGGCTCTAATAATGTATTTAGAAGGTTGTAAATAGGTGCTGTATGTCTTGATTCTCTTATTATGTCTACTATATTGGGTAATATGAGTATAGAAGTGACTATAGGGGTGTTATGTCATGTCTAGAGGGCTCTACTAATGTATTTAGAAGGTTGTAAATAGATGCTGTATGTCTTATTTCCCTTATTATGTCCACTATATTTGGTAGTATGAGTATATAAGTGACTATAGGGGTGTTAGTTCATGTCTAGAAGGCTCTAATGATGGTTAAAAACTTATTCATAAGGTTGTAAACAGATTATCCATGTCTTATTGTCTCTTGTTATGTGTACTATATTAGGTAGTAGGAGTATAAAAGGTGACCATAGGGGTGTTATTTCATGTTTAGAGGGCTCTAATAATATTAAGAAAAGTTAGTTTCTTCCTTGGGAGACTGGAGGGAGCGTACACAACATGTTGACATGCTGAGAGTGGGTTGCTAGGTTGAATCCTCCACATTGTTCCCATCGGGATCTTTATCATCGCTCTGGGAATGCCCCCCCCCCAACCCCCCCTCGGCTAAGTGGACGCTATACCGTATAGCACCTGCACTCAAGGACAAACTCCTTCCTTGTTGGCAAATGAGACATGGTGAACTATTCGCCAACAAAATCAATAACCTGAGCAGAACGTTGCTTAAAGTGTCCTCATTACCCGTGTGATTAAGGATAGCATTTGTACCGTCCTGATTCCATGTTTGAATCCCTTCTTTATCGATCACCATTTACAAAGATGGACAACAACCAGTGCATGAACATCAACTTTATTGTGGCGCAACGACAGTCTTTTATTGAAGGTTTGAATCATGGCAACTTCCTGTCGACTCACCTACACGGCTCTCGTAGCACCTGAACGCATCATTTACAGCGACACGCACAAGCTTGATGCTTATTTATGTCTTGAATGCTCTTATCATGGCAACGATATTGGGTAATAGGAGTGCAAAGATGACTGTAGGGGTGTTATTTCATGTCTAGAGGGCTCTAATAATCTTAAGAAAATGTATTTAGAAGGTAGTAAATAGGTGGTGTATGTCTTATTTCCCTTATTATGTCCACTATATTGGGTAATATGAGTGTAGAAGTGACTATAGGGGTGTTAGTTCATGCCTAGAAGGCTCTAACGATGTTAAAAACTTATTCATAAGGTTGTAAACAGATTTTCCATGTCTTATTGTCTCTTGTTATGTCTACCATATTAGGTAGTAGATGTATAAAGGTGACTATAGGGGTGTTATTTCATGTCTAGAGGTCTCTAATAATGTTAAGAAAATGTATTTAGAAGGTTGTAAATAGGTGCTGTATGTCTTATTTCTCTTATTATGTCAACTATATTGGGTAATATGAGTGTAGAAGTGACTATAGGGGTGTTAGTTCATGTCTAGAAAGCTCTAATAATGCATTTAGAAGGTTGTAAATAGGTGCTGTATGTCTTATTTCCCTTATGTCAACTATATTGGATAATATGAGTGTAGAAGTGACTATAGGGGTGTTATTTCATGTCTACAAGGCTCTAATAATGGTTAAAAATTATTCACAAGGTTGTAAACAGATTTTCTATGCCTTATTATCTCTTGATATGTCTACTATATTAGGTAGTAGAAGTATAAAGGTGACTATAGGGGTGTTATTTCATGTCTAGAGGGCTCTAATAATGTATTTAGAAGGTTGTAAATAGGTGCTGTATGTCTTAATTCTCTTATTATGCCTACTATATCGGGTAATATGAATGTAGAAGTGACTATAGGGGTGTTATTTCATGTCCAGAAGGCTCTAATATTGGTTAAAAACTCATTTTAACCCTGTCACCCAAAGCCAGCTGTGATAGGCTCCCGTGACCCTAATGATGACAAGGCAAAGGTAAAATGAATGGAGTGGTGATGATACTCGGTATGGATGAGATAAACCGCTGTGGATTGCATCTTTTCGCACAAAACAGACTTTGTGTGTCTGTGTGGGGGGGCTGACACAGACTGACACTCAGCAGGAACTAACAACAATCTATCTATCTCCATCCATCTATAATGTATCCATGTAGAAGTGTGTGGGAGTGTGATGATGGAGAAAGCTAAAGGAGAAGCAAATGGGCTCTTCGTATCGACTAGAATCTCATGCACCAATGCTTTGATTAAGACTAAGAAAGGAGTCATCGATATGAAAATGAATCCCCTTTCCCGGCGTGGAGAGCAAAACCGTGGGCCGAAATAAGGCGTGTGAACGCTGCGTGGACGTTGACATTTATTTTTTTTGTCAAGAGTTCGGTGCATGTTGTTCTAAGAGGCGCACATCTGTTCGAACGCGCTATTGTTAGCGTTGATGCAGAACACATCATTGCACACGCACCGATCGAGCAAGAGCAGCATCCACCGCTCCCCAGGATTGCTCCGGAGGAGAGAGGAAACCCGATTGATGCTTCCTCGACTGTCAATCAACAGTGGAATCAAACTTAAGTCTTACCTGGGGAAATGGATAATTCATTCGAGGACGATGCGAGCTGGTTCTGGCAGGCCGAGTATCCCCCCCTTTTTTTTTTTGCTGGACTCGGAGACAGAAAGCAGTACCGAGTAGTGCCGCCCCGGAACCAGCATAACATTATGCTCGCTCACTGCGGCTGTCTGGCTGGGAGTTAGTGGTGGTCGATACTGCAGATTTTGGTGTCGATTCGATACCAAATGAACCGTACAGATACGAGTTACGACACTTGATAAAAATGCAGTACAAATATTTTAGCTTTAAAAACATTTGTGATACACATATGCAAGTTTTATTACAGTAATTTGTAATAATAAGGTTACTAGTACAAAACAAGTCAACACAAATATTCAAGCTGCAAAAGTCCTCCTGTCCCTTAGGGGGCGCCGTAGTTTTGTGTAGTTTTATATATATATTACTTCCGCATATTTAAATTGTACTTTCTGAGCTGAGCTACACACTTTTTGTTTGCATTTCAACCTACTCGATCATCTCTGATTTAAAACTCACACATTTCACATCATTATGTTTTGTAGTTTGCCTCGAATCTTTGAATGAATGCTGTATTTTCACGGAGCTAGCTAACGAGCTAGCTAGCTAGCTTAGCGGCCCTGACGTTGAGTTTCACATTAAAAGGTAACGCTAGCTCCTAGCTTGTAGCATGGCTAGGCTTATCTCTTACGGTAATTTATAAACACTATACTATATAAACGAGATGTGTACTGGTTGTATTGTTGACTTAATAAATAACAATGAATAAATAATTAAACACAAATAGCACATTAGCCTTTTATTATATTATTGACACTTGTTGTGGTTCCAACATGAGATACTCCAGAGCAGGTTCGTCTTCTTCTACGCTGGAGTGAAGCACTGTTAGCCATGCGCTCCCCCTAGTGGCTAAATAGTGCTATTACATTTAATATTCATGTGTGAGCAGGTGTTTGGAGGACGCTACCAATTTACTTGTGCAACAAATATCAGTGGTCACAAAACCGTTTTTCCCCCTCACACAGGCTCAAGGAAAATACATTTAAAACAGTTGTAGGCACGTATAACATCAGTATGTGGAGTAAAAGCAAGGAATTCGATTACAATTTGACCGGAAGTATCATCCGGTCGAGCAATATGGATGAGTCCTTTCGACGACAATGAGGTAAGTGTGTTTATGTTGTATTTAAGATTATTTTTTCATTTCAATTTCTTATAAATGAAAGGTAATGAACGGTAAAAGCAATGGCAGTAAGTGTTTTTCTTCTAAGTATGTAAATAGCTGATGTAGGGGGAAAGGGGGGGCGCCATATTAGCATACCGTGTTTAAACATTATACGGAAGATGTAGCATACTGAAAACCTGATATTATTCATCCGAAATCAATTAATTTGATGTTAGTTTGTGTTTAAAATAACTTTAAAAAGTTCTAAATTGATTTGGATTGTAACTTCCTGTTCTTTTATTTTGTGTGCCATTTGTACTTCCTGTTGGGCGTAATTTGCAGCCGCTTTACCTTCATTGGATTTCTGCACGGCTGTTTGCAATTGCAATTAGTTGGGTTCATAACCTAAGCGTTCATTGTCTGTGTTGTCATCTAATTGATTTCCTTCCTTGCTAAATCCACTCGTGGAAAATACAGGTGATAAACAATCTAATGTTAATTAGAATTTTGTGTCAATACTGACATCTAGTGGATAATGTTTTGTATTACAATCAAGTACGTTATTTGGGGACGGCGTTAAAAAATATTAAAAATCATACAACAATAACATCTAAATTAATATAAATCAGTATTACGCCTAGAAAAATAACAAAAATAATAATTATAACATAATTATCCATTTTAAATGCAAAATATGAATCTTAGCGGTAATTCAATTCTGTAGCACTGACTCAACATGGACGCTAGAGGCCACCATTGAGCTTATATCAGACACTGATTCACGAACGAACGTGAACGGCGAGTTAATGTGCTTTTAATATCCACAGGACAGGAATATTGACTGTAATGGCAAGATAATGATTGGAATGACACGACACGGAGCTCCACGCCAAAAAGAGTGATGGAATCACGTCAGCGGAAATGAACTTGAGTGTTTTTTTTATGCTTTAATAGGACCTTAAGCCTTTCAATGAATGGGTAGTCATTGCGGAAGAATTGCTAAAAAATATATATATATATATGAATAAATAAATGGTAATCCACGTTCGTGGAACAAATGAAGAGTGGGAAACATGCACAATATATTTGATTATAATCGTGCACTTTCTTTTTTCCCACCCCTTTTTTTGTGCACACATGTAATAGGACGAGTGAAGCCAGTGATGAAATGCACACATCCCCGTCCACGCACCTCCTCTCCCGACTTTTCTTCACGTCACCCCGCCCCGTCGGATCCCTCCCCTCAAAACCCTCACAATCATTCCTGATGAGAGCCACTCCGGGTTGGGAAGAAAAAAAAAAAAAAAACAGAGACACGCAGGCACCCCCTTTTTTTTTTTTTTTTTTTTACACAACATCACCTAGACTACCTGCTCCAGCTCGGCAACAAGGAGAAGGAAGAGGAGTAGTAGGAGGAGGAACGTGCAAGTGCAAGGAGCATCCATGCGTTCCATCCCGAATCAGGCAGTTTTTAAAGGACAACAACACCGGGAAAAAAAAAAAAAAAGCTGGGATGAGAGTTTAGCTTAAGGAACTCTTTGGTTCAAGACAGGAAGACATGCATCTCAATAGAGAAGAAGACAACAGCAAAGGTGGGTGACATTTTTTTTTTTTTATGCTTTCTTTGCCCTTGAGTGTGTCATGTCAAGCGGTGATGCTGGAGGAGGAGGAGAAGGAGGAGGACGAGGAGGAGGAAAGGGGGGTCATTGCAACAAGCTGCCAACTGCCATCTCATATATTGCTAGTCTGGTTCTTTGCCCTCCCCTCCCAAAATAATACACACACACACACACACACACACAATCGGGAGACGGGATGCTACACACACACACACACACACACCGCGAGTGCCAAGTCAGTCAGTCAGTCACTTGTTGTGCCCGATGTGGCGTCCACCGTCCGCCGTCCACCATCACAAACACCACAAGGTCATCCATCCGGGCTCGGTCATATTAATGAGCAGCATGTGTGTATATGTGTGTATATATGTGTGTGTGTGTTGTGGATTGTGCACAAGACACTCCATCCATCAGGTCTGTCTGCACGGTGCGTTATGTTACGTTCCCGTCTGTCAGGTAAGGTCGGGGTCACTAACACCTGCTGCTTTCAGGAAGAACGCACGCACCTTTTTTTTTAATTGGAATCGAACGTGTATATACGTACCGTGGTTTTTTTGGTTGTCGTTCTTGAACACACAGGATTGAACACAAGGATTACAATGTTGATTGTCCGAGGCGCTAAGGGCTGCACGGCGGACGAGTGGTTAGTGCGCAGACCTCGCAGCTAAGAGACCCGAGTTCGATTCCATCTCTGTGTGGAGTTTGCATGTTCTCCGCCGTGCTTGTGTGGGTTTTTTTTTCCGGGTACTCCGGTTTCCTCCCACATTCCGAAAACATGCTAGGTTAATTAGCGACTCCAAATTGTCCACAAAAAAACATGCTAGGTTAATTAGCGACTCCAAATTGTCCATAGGTATGAATGTGAGTGTGAATGGTTGTTTGTCTATATGTGCCCTGTGATTGGCTGGCCACCAGTCCAGGGTGTACCCCGCCTCTCGCCCGAAGAGAGCTGGGATAGGCTCCAGCACCCCCCGTGCCCCCCGTGAGGAAAAGCGGTAGAAAATGAATGAATGAAATTGTCCACAGGTGTGAGTGTGAATGTCTTACTGAGAACGCTTTGCTAACAGCACTCGATTCATCACACTGAAACTGAATACTCAAAAGGTGTATAAACAATACTAATACTAATTTATACTGATACTAAAATACTAATTTTGCAACATTTGCATTTGAAAATTTGTTTTATTTTAATTTATTGTAATTTGTTTTATTTTTATTTTATTTATTTTTATTTTATTTATTTTTATTTTATTTATTTTTATTTATATAATAATTTTCTGGAAAAGTAGCACTATAGACCAGAACTGAAAGAGGGAACACTGTTGTCTGAGTTATGATCAATTGGGGTGGGGGGGGTTTACGGCAACAAAAAGTTGTGTAGTATTACTGTAATATTGGGTCAGACACGCAACCACCCGATTGCCACAATAACAGCCGTTTATTGCAGGTTTGATTTCATCTCACCACTGGCACAATAATCCCTAATTAAAAAACACAAGCTAGTTTTGCGCAAAAAAAATAATACCCGAATCCCCGGGTTCAATTCCACCCTGCATGTTCTCCACCGTGCATGCGTGGGTTTTCTCCGGGTACTCCGGTTTCCTCCCACATTCCAAAAACATGCTAGGTTAATTAGCGACTCCAAATTGTCCATAGGTATGAATGTGAGTGTGAATGTCTTACTGAGAACAAATGCTGAGCTAACAGCACTCGATTCATCACACTGCAACTTAATACTCAAAAGGTGTATAAACAATACTAATTTATACTGATACTAAAATACGAATTTTGCAAGGGGGCGGCACAGCTAAAAGACCCGGGTTCGATTCCACCTTCGGCCATCTCTGTGTGGAGTTTGCATGTTCTCTGCCGTGCATGTGTGGGTTTTTTTTCCGGGTACTCCGGTTTCCTCCCACATTCCAAAAACATGCTAGGTTAATTAGTGACTCCAAATTGTCCATAGGTATGAATGTGAGTGTGAATGTCTTACTGAGAACAAACTCTTAGCTAACAGCACTCGATTCATCACACTGCAACTTAATACTCAAAAGGTGTATAAATAATACTAATACTAATTTTATACTAAAGGGGGCGGCACAGCTAGGAGACCCGGGTTCGATTCCACCTTCGGCTATCTCTGTGTGGAGTTTGCATGTTCTCTACCGTGAATGTGTGGGGGTTTTTTTCCGGGTACTCCGGTTTCCTCCCACATTCCAAAAACATGCTAGGTTAATTAGCGACTCCAAATTGTCCATAGGTATGAATGTGAGTGTGTATGTCTACTGAGAACAAATGCTTAGCTAACAGCACTCGATTCATCACACTGCAACTTAATACTCAAAAGGTGTATAAATAATACTAATTTCGTCTTTGCACTATTTATTTATATATTATTGATTGGACGGAAGGCTAAGGCGTATGTTTATGTTATGCTCATTCAGCAAGTCTCTTTTTTTATTTTTGGTCTGTCAAAAAAATAACTCCATTTGACACGTTATTATTCTGTTGACTTTATTTTTGCCAGTGCCTGCCCTGACAGCATGTTTGGGAATATGATGGGCTATTTTACATATCGGAAATACTGCATACTGGATGCCACTTTCATATGCAGTGGAAAGTGTTTGCCCTCTTCCTGATTTTTCTTCATATATTTAATTATTATTTAATATTTAATTTAATTAGTCTATTAGTCTACAACACAACTCAACACAAAATGCAGTTTTTAAATAAAGCTTTTTTATTAAGGAAGAAAAAAAAATCCAAACTTTAAATCGCCCTCTTAGGGAAAAGTGCTTTGGGACTCCAGCAAACCACAGTGAGAGCCAAATGTCGAAAAAACGGACCAGTGACGAATCTTCCCGGGAGTGTCCGGCCAACCAAAAATGACCCCAAGAGTGTAGCAAAAAATTAAAATTTTTAATAAACGGAAAACGACAAAACACTAGCACAATGCTAATGAGCTATCATAAGAAATTAGTCTCAGGTGTTTTTTCTCCGTAATCATTTGATTTGATGATGACATGATTTCTGCTGGAAGGCATTTTGCTTGTCAACATGAATCACATCAGTAGCTTGTATTTATATATATATATATATATATATATATATATATATATATATATATATATATATATATATATATATATTCATATACCGCGTCCGGCTTTCATTTCATGTAGCATTACCGCAGATTTTAGACAAAGCCGACATAAAACGTTTTAACTTGGAGTACCTATGTCAACATTTGCATTTGAAAATATATTATTTTTATTTTTTTATTATTTTAATTTTAATTGTATTTTATTTATTTTTATTTTTATTTTTATTTTTATTTTTATTTTTATTTTTATTTTTATTTTTATTTTTATTTTTATTTTTATTTTTATTTTTATTTTTATTTTTATTTTTATTTTTATTTTTATTTTTATTTTTATTTTTATTTTTATTTTTATTTTTATTTTTATTTATTTTTATTTATTTTTATTTATATAATAATTTTCTGGAAAATTAGCACTATGAATGTGAGTGTGAATGGTTGTTTGTCTATATGTGCCCTGTGATTGGCTGGCCAGCAGTCCAGGGTGTACCCCGCCTCTCGCCCGAAGACAGCTGGGATAGACTCCAGCACCCCCCCCGCCCCCCCCCCGGCAACCCTCGTGAAGAAAAGCGGTAGAAAATGAATGAATGGATGAATAAATAAGGAAAGCCCGCGTTTTTTTGCTATTTTTAATAGCAAAGTTATGAGTATCATAATATATCATTTTTAAAGTGCGTTTTGAATTAGCAGCAGGCAGAAACAATAACTAGTGATTGAGGAGTTGTCCTTGGTCCTGAAGTGATTCATTCAACAGTATCAATGTGTCATTTGTCTGCTTTTTACGACGCTCATCATTTTAAAGTTGGAGAATTTTTATCGGCAACAATTTGAATAAAAAAAACCTCCATCCTTTTTCCGGGCAAGTGCCCCCCCAGCTCCTTTGCAACGGGTACCGAAATACGCCTTTCAGACTCGGACTGTGGTGAGATAGTGGTTAGAGTCGATGACCCACCTTTTGGTTTGTGCTGCATGTGTACTGTTTGCTAAGCGACTATGAGAATATTAGCACTTCCTGTTCGACTTAAGCTCGCCAATACTTTTTAATATCATTTCTCAAGAAAATAGAAAAAAATAAACCAACAGCAACAATTGAAGCATCTGCAGTCATTTTATAAGCATAATGCGAAATTTTAAGAGATGATGTATAACCTAATAATTATTATTACTTTTTCATTATGAAGAAAATTATGAAATTATTATTAAATTATTTTTTTGCTTTTATAATTACATTTTTTTATTTTCTAATTTTCAAATTTTTTAAATGTAAAATAACCCATTTTAATTTAACTTTTTAGAAAAAGTTAATTTTTTTAGTTGGGAACTGATATTTTCCTGAAACTTACCCATGTTCTAATGCTGATGACTGAAAAACATTTTTTTTTTGCTTTTATAATTAATTTTTTTTCAATTTTGTAATTTTCAAATTTTTTTAATGTAAAATAACCCATTTTAATTTAACTTTTTAGAAAAAGTTACTTTTTTTTTTAGTTGGGAACTGGTATTTTCCTGAAACTTACCCATGTTCTAATGCTGATGACTAAAAAACCTTTTTTTTTTTTGCTTTTATAATGAAAAAAAATATTTTCAAATTTTATCTTTTTAATGTAAAATAACCCATTTTAATTTAACTATTTAGAAAAAGTTAAAAAAATTTTAGTTGGGAACTGATATTTTCCTGAAACTTACCCATGTTTTAATGCTGATGACTAAAAAACTATTTTTTTGTTGTTTTTTTGATGAAAGATGATAGTCTAATCTTTCAAATATATTTGACTCGTGGGCCGCATTGAGTTAACAAAATTGTCCCGTGGGGGAGGGGGAGGGGGGAGAACATATATTTAACACACACACATAAAATAAATAAAAATCTGTTTCCCTTATCCCTCGCCTCCAAACTTACAGGAAAAGTGAGCCCTTTTGTCAGTCATTCAGTCTCTTTGTCTCAGTGGGTGGAGGCGGGGCAGCCAGCATACACACAGAGTGTACAAAAGTATAACATAGTCCAAATAAAATTGATAATAATTTGAATTATTCTCAATAAAATGCATTTGGCCGTTAATATCTTTGGCTTTCCGGGAACAGATGAATTGGATTTACTTAAGGTTTTTCATTTGTTCCAGTTTTAGCCTGACCTTTTTGGTACGGATTAATGACCAAAATGTTTCCAGCTCCTCTCTCTCGTTTTTTTTTTCCCCTCCCGTCTTCCTGCTCTGTGCCCTCACTGTCATATCTGGCCTTTTCATATATATCCCGGTCGGCTCTTTCTCCTGCATCGTTACCATTCCAGCGCTAATTTTAGCATGAGATATTTAGGAGATAATGTTATAAAAACACAAACAAATAAATAGAATAATAATAATAATAATAATAACTCTAAAGCAATGCTTGCTTTGAGACGTCTTTTTAAGTTGATAGATATCGGGTATTGATTTGGCAACTTGAGATTCAACTATACCATCAATACTTAATGCAGGGGTGGTGGGCAAGCTACGGGCCGGGGGCCACCTGCGGCACACAAAGCGTTTGAATCCGGCCCGCTAGTTGATTTCTAAGTATTTCGCCGTTTTAACATACAAACTGGCAACATGACTTGCAAGTCGGAATTTTTTTATTTTGTAAGAAATTTATATTATTTTGTAAAAAAAAAAAATTAAATGATATAGTTTGATGTATGCCCCCGAAAAAATGGACATGAGAACATACAGTTGATAGTATAACACTTTTACAGATAAAAATTAGACAAATAATTCAAGGAAAATTATAAGTATTATATGTTCTGCCCCCCCCCCCCCCCCCCCCCCCCCCCGGAATATTTTCTTAATTCAATGCGGCCCACGACTCAAAATATTTGCCCACCCTACCCTTTTCCGTTCTTTAGTAATCAGCCGTAGAACATAGGTAAGTTTCAGGAAAATATCAGTTCCCAACTAAAAAAAAAAAAAAAAAAACCGAGCATAACTTTCATTCATTCATTTCCTACCGCTTATCCTCACAAGTGTTGCAGGGGGTGCTGGAGCCTATCCCAATCACAGGGCACATAGTGTCATAGCAGTGTAACATATGTAAGTTTTAGGAAAATATCAGTTCCCAACTAAAAAAAAAAACCGAGCATAACTTTCACTCATTCATTCATTTCCTACCGCTTATCCTCACAAGGGTGCTGGAGCCTATCCCAGCTGTCTTCGGGCGAGCCAGCCAATCACAGGGCACATAGTGGCTCAGCAGTAGAACATAGGTAAGTTTCAGGAAAATATCAGTTCCCAACTAAAAAAAAAACAAGCATAACTTTCACTCTTTCATTCATTCATTCATTTCCTACCGCTTATCCTCAAGTGTCGCAGGGGGTGCTGGAGCCTATCCCAGCTGTCTTCGGGCGAGCCAGCCAATCACAGGGCACATATAGACAAACAACCATTCACACTCACATTCATACCTATGGACAATTTGGAGTCGCTAATTAACCTAGCATGTTTTTGGAATGTGGGAGGAAACCGGAGTACCCGGAGAAAACCCGGGGAGAACATGCAAACTCCACACAGAGATGGTGGCTGAGGGTGGAATTGAACCCTGGTCTCCTGCTTTAACATTATTAGAACCCTGAAGACATGAAATAACACTCCAAAAGTCACTTTTACACTATTATTCTTTGTTTACATCACATTGCGCAGGCAACAGGATCAACACTGCTAGCATAGCCACCTACTAAGCTAACCAGTTAGCCTGCAAATAACTTTCTTTCAAACTTTCTTTTTTTCATAACTAGTCTTTCAAAAGAAGCAAAAAAATTTACCACTTCCACACTAAATGAGAGGATAACCTTTTGCACTCCATCTCATGACATGCAATGTTCGTCTTAGCTAATGTAGAGGGACGACTGTAGGGGGCGGGGTACACCCTGGACTGGTGGCCAGCCAATCACAGGGCACATATAGACAAACAACCATTCACACTCACATTATCCATTCCTCATCCTCTGCATTGTTGCTTTGGCTTTGGCTCCTCCCACTTGACCCCATTGCTGATCTGTCTGCTTGACAATTATTGATAAATAGTAGAACACCAAAGGGCAAAAAAATAAAGATATGATATGAAAGATATGTGGAATGTGGATGAGGTAGCATGAAGGAAGTAGCCTACTGAGCGTGTGGGATGAAAGTGTTACAAATAAAGGGGGGGGGGGGGGGGGGCGGTGGACAGAAATAGAAAGATGGAGACTTGACTGGAGACTTGAGGCGGCAGAGGAGAACGTTTGGAGAGGAGAACTTTATCCAAATTCTGTAATAAGGACATTTTACGTAAATGTAGCATTAAAAAAGGAAATTTTTAAATTCCAATTTTTTTAGAGTACACAAAATGTACTTTTATCATGCTAGATTTATCTCAGTTTATGATATTAATCAGAATATTTGGCTTCATTTTAACCTGTAATAAGGACATTTTACTTCAATCTAGCATTAAAAATGACATTTTTAAATTCAAAATTTAAGTACACACAATTTACTTTTATCATGCTGGATTTATCTCAGTTTATGATATTAATCAGAATATTTGGCTTCATTTCTTCTTGTAATAAGGACATTTTACTTCAATCTAGCATTAAAAATGAAATTTTTTAATTCAAATTTTTTTTAAGTATATAAAATGTACTTTTATCATGCTAGATTTATCTGTTTATGATATTAATAAGAATATAAGAATGCTAGCGATTGCGGTGAGCATCGTTGGCGCATGCTAACGATTGTGGCGAGCATCGTTGGCGTGCTAGCGATGGCGGCGAGCATCGTTGGCGTGCTAGCGATGGCGGCGTGCTAGCGATGGCGGCGTGCTAGCGATGGCGGCGAGCATCGTTGGCGTGCTAGCGATGGCGGCGAGCATCGTTGGCGTGCTAGCGATGGCGGCGAGCATCGTTGGCGTGCTAGCGATGCCGGCGAGCATCGTTGGCGTGCTAGCGATGCCGGCGAGCATCGTTGGCGTGCTAGCGATGCCGGCGAGCCTCGTTGGCGTGCTAGCGATGGCGGCGTTGGCGTGCTGGCGTGCTAGCGATGTTGGCGTGGCGGCGTGCTAGCGATGTTGGCGTGGCGGCGTGCTAGCGATGGCAGCGTTGGCGTGCCGGCGTTGGCGTGCCGGCGTTGGCGTGCCGGCGTTGGCGTGCCGGCGACTGCGGCGTCGGCGTGCCGGCGACTGCGGCGAGCGGCGTCGGGGTGCCGGCGGTTTGCGGCGAGCGTCGTCGCCGTGCCGGCGGTTTGCGGCGAGCGTCGTCGCCGTGCCGGCGGTTTGCGGCGAGCGTCGTCGCCGTGCCGGCGGTTTGCGGCGTTGCCGTGCCGGCGGTTTGCGTGCCGGCGGTTTGCGTGCCGGCGGTTTGCGTGCCGGCGGTTTGCGTGCCGGCGATTTGCGTGCCGGCGATTTGCGGCGATTTGCGTCTGCGGCGATTTGCGGCGTCGCCGTACCGGCGATTTGCGGCGAGCGCCGGCGATTTGCGGCGAGCCGGCGATTTTGTCTTTATTCTTGTAAAATTCCATGAAGGTAAACAAAAAAAAAAAAAAGGAGTAGGCAATCGCATGAATGAAGTTTAGGGTTGGTTGGTCGTTCTTGATCGCAGTGATCAATATCTTTCCCTATGATTTGATCCATATTTTTTTCCCAGCAAACATTCCTTCCCGTGGGCTAAATGATTGATCCCAGGTGATAGCGAAGCAATGAAATAAGCTCCAGCCAAGAAGCTCTCAGGGACTATTAAATCCTGCACAAATGTTTACTTCACAGCTAATTACATTTAGTTGGATGCACATTAGTATTATTAGGAGGCGCCGCTTACCTGGGGGTGGGGTTGGGGGGGAGCATGAGCGAGTGCAGCTGCTGCCTCCCACCTTGATGGACAGGCGCCCACCATCCGGCTGGCACCAGACAAACGTCCAATGTTTCACGTCTCCTGCCAACCTTCATCCGTCCTGCCGCCCGGGAGACGTTTGCTATCAAAATAAACACTTTAAGGCCAAGTGACGAGAAATTCTTCCTTAGGTGAAAAATGGCGGTCGGCTGGGCTGTTGGCCGATGACCCCGCCCCACTTTTTCTAATCAGGATAAGCTGAAGCCTATCCCAGGTCACACTGATTTTTTTATAAATTTTTGCTTTTTTCCCCCACATTTTTGAAATATTTCAGCCTTTAAATAATTTTTTATAAATTTTCTTTTTAATATTATGACTTTATTTCATTAATATTTAGACTTTATTTAATACAATTATTTTTTTTCCTCAATCTAAATTTCTAAAAATTACAATTTAGTTTTGTGTTTTTTTATGACGTGAAAATTAATTTTTCTTGAATATTTCAACACCATGCTACAAAAATGACAAGTTTTTGTCTTGAATTTTTTTTATTTGGAAAATGTACAACATTTTTGCATTTTCAAATTTTTTTCTAGTAATTTTTCCCCATATGTTTCCCCCGAATTGAATTTTTACCAAAAATATGCCCTTATCTTTTGATTAAAAAAAAAAATCAATTATTTGCTACTAAAATGACAATTTCTGCTTTTGCTTTTTTTTCCACATAAAATTTTGACTTTTTAAAAATTATTTTGGCTTTATTCTTGTAAAATTTATTTTTACAATTATTTTTTCCTCAATCTAAATTTCCAAAAATTATAATTTAGTTTAGTTTTTTTTTATGACGTGAAATTTTATTTTTCTTGAATATTTCAACACCATGCTACTAAAAGTTTTTTCTCTTGATTTTTTTTTTTAATTTATATTTCGAATTTTGTCTTGGAAAATGTACAACATTTTAAAATTTTTAAAAATTTTCTTGTAATTTTTCCTTCTTGTAATTTTTCCCCATATGTTTCCCCCGAATTTAATTTTTACCAGAAATATGTCCTTATCTTTTAATTAATTAAATTAATTTTAATTTGCTCCTAAAATGACAATTTTTGCTTTAGTTTTTTTTCCTCTTAAATTTTTGACTTTTTAAAAATTATTTTGGCTTTATTTTGTAAAATTTCAACCCCATTTTTACATTTTTTTCCCCCCTTAAACGGTTTCAACTTTTTTTCTGTAAATGTTGACTATTTCCCTCATATTTTGACTTTATTCATAATATTAAAACTTTAAAATAGCAATAATGTAATTGTTGTTTGTTTGTTGTTTGTTTATGAAATGTTTCCAACTAAAAAAAGCTTTCAACTTTATGCTAGCAATATGACTGTTTCCAAAGAAAATGCTGATGTGTGTGAATATCTTGTTTTCCTTCGAACACAAAAAAATAATCGGTGCTCTTAATTGAATGAAAAAGGATAGATTGTATCATTGATTAATCATCAATTCAACGATTAATCGTCTGGGTCACCATCCAGTCCACAATGAAATTCTCCACAGCTGATATTCAAATTTTCTTTGTATTATGAAAATGCTCATGTTTCAAGAGTCATTTTTGCGACGGGACTGAAATAAATAAACTCTGCTTCTTCCTACTCCTTTTCACACATGCCGTGTCTGGAAACCAGTAAAACCATTAGCCAGGTTGAATTGAACACAATTCAATGTGTTCTTCCACGGGGACATCGGGAGGGAAAATACCGTGTAGGTCGACCTCGCCACGCAAAGAACTCGGAACGAGCTGTTGCGGAAACATTTAATTAGTTTGGAAAAATCCGAAGCCGCCGTCGTCGTCGTCGTCTCACTTTGCATTTATTTCAGTCGTGTCCCCCCCATCCCCCCCACACACATATACACATTTCTCTGGGACTTGATTGTCATTGCTAACAGGCGATTGGATTGCTGGTGCATGGCGGAGTACCAGAGGGCTGGAGGGATATGTCGCTATGTCGCAGCACAAAAATGTCAGCATGTTTGATTCCGCATTTTGCATCTTTTTAGTGCACGGGTGCGCTCATATTGAGGCTGTAAAAAAAAAAAAAAAAACCTAACATGACAGAGCAGCAAATTGTGTATATATAAGGCAGTGGTTCCCAATGTTTGTCATGCCGCCACCCCCCTACACACGTTAGCATGCTAACTTATGGCAATTGTTGTTAGCATGCTAACAATTACGGCAATTATTGTTAGCATGCTAACAATTACGGCAATTATCGTTGGCATGCTAACAATTACGGCAACTATTGTTAGCATGCTAACAATTACGGCAATTATCGTTGGCATGCTAACAATTATGGCAACTATTGTTAGCATGCTAACAATTTAGCATGCTAACAATTACGGCAACTGTTGTTAGCATGCTAACAATTGCGGCAACTGTTGTTAGCATGCTAACAATTGCGGCAACTGTTGTTAGCATGCTAACAATTGCGGCAACTGTTGTTAGCATGCTAACAATTGCGGCAACTGTTGTTAGCATGCTAACAATTGCGGCAACTGTTGTTAGCATGCTAACAATTGCGGCAACTGTTGTTAGCATGCTAACAATTGCGGCAACTGTTGTTAGCATGCTAACAATTGCGGCAATTGTTGTTAGCATGCTAACAATTGCGGCAATTGTTGTTAGCATGCTAACAATTGCGGCAATTGTTGTTAGCATGCTAACAATTGCGGCAATTGTTGTTAGCATGCTAACAATGCGAGCATCGTTGGCGCGCTTGCGACTGCGGCGAGCGTCGTTGGCGCGCTAAGACAAGCCCAGCATGAGTGCAGATGTCGGTTAGTACCTATGAAAGTGGTTTAAAATGCTAACATGCTAATGTTAGCATGCTAACTCCTAAAATGAAACGGTCTACATCGGTTTATAGCATTAAAAATAGCAATAGCACCTGTAACCATGTGTCTGTTTGCGTTAAGGTGTGACAACGTCGGCACCATGTGAACCGTCCGCTTCGCTTCCCCTTCCTCCGACTTTGGAAAATCCATAAAATCCAAAGAATGTGGAATGTGGAATTTAAAAGTGTAGCTATTGATACTACAACCACGAGCACATCACTAGGATCAGGAGAACCAGAGAATAGAGGGTGAGGAGAGTCCTGCTGTGGCCCAGAAAGGTGCACTGTACTCGGGCACATGCTCCGGCCACCCGGTGTGAAGCCACGGCTGGTCTCTGGCTCACTTTTTGAACCGAACAACGCTCGGAGGGAAGTTACGACCGGCCGTTAACGTCACAGGCAGGAGAAAAAGGAGCACTTGATTTGCTCACCCACCCGCCCCAAGCAGTGTGTCGTGTAACAGTGGTAATTCATTTATGATTTAGAAGCTTAACCAAGGTGACTCCAAGGCTGAGAGACGATAGATTGAAGATTGAAGAAAGGAGATTTATTGGCCGAGCCGGGGTCTTCCTTTCATAGCTAGGGTGTCCTGACTTTTTCCAGCAAGGAATATTTTTAAATATTAAATATTATTATTTATTTATTATATTATATTTATCATATTATTATTTTTAATATTATTTTTTATTTTATTATTTATTTTATTTATTTATTTTATTATTTATTATAATTATTACATATGTTACATTTAAAAACTCACCTATGAGCCCCCAACGCCACTTCCTGCCCGGCCCCCACTCAGCTCCCTGAGCACCGGTACACATTTACAGAAACACACTCGACCACAAGTGTTATTTATGTCTTATGTTCTCTTATTACATCCACTATATTGGGTAAGAGGAGTATGATGGTGACTATAGGGGTGTTATTTCATGTCTAGAGGGCTCTAATAATGTTAAGCAAATGTATTTACCAGGTTGTTAATAGGTGGTGTATGTCTTGTATCTATTATTATGTCTACTATATTGGGTAATAGGTGTGTAGAAGTGACTATAGGGGTGTTATCTAGAGGGCTCTAATAATGTTAAGAAAATGTATTTACAGGGTTGTAAACAGGTTTTCTATGCCTCGTATGTCTTGTTTCTCTTATTACGTCTACTACATTGGGTAAGAGGAGTATGATGGTGACTATAGGGGTGTTATTTCATGTCCAGAGGGCTCTAATAATGTTAAGAAAATGTATTTACAAGGTTGTAAACAGGTTTTCTATGTCTCGTATGTCTTATTTCTCTTATTACGTCTACTATATTGGGTAAGAGGAGTATGATGGTGACTATAGGGGTGTTATTTCATGTCTACAGGGCTCTAATAATGGTTAAAAACATATTTAGAAGGTTGTAAACAGGTTTTCCGTGTCTTATTTGTCTTCTTTTATCTTGTCATATCTACTATATTAGATAATAGTAGTATAAAGGTGACCATAGGGGTGTTATTTCATGTCTAGAGGGCTCTAACAATGGTTAAAACATATTTAGAAGGTTGTAAACAGGTTTTGTGTCTTATTTGTCTTCTTTTATCTTGTTATATCTACTATATTAGATAATAGCAGTATAAAGGTGACCATAGGGGTGCTATTTCATGTCTAGAGGGCTCTAATAATGGTTAAAAACATATTTAGAAGGTTGTAAACAGGTTCTCTGTGTCTTATTTGTCGTCATTTATCTCGTTATATCTACTATATAAGGTAGTAGGAGTAGAAAGGTGACCATAGGGGTGTTATCTCATGTTTAGAAGGCTCTAATAATGTTCTAAACTGTTCTTCGAAGGTAGTGTACAAGTTTTTCCATGCTCTAACACTGAAAATATTCAATTTATAAATCAGTTGACTGAAAATAATTGTGGAGAACATCTGAGAATCGGGATCTCCCCCCGAAAGGAAGTGGTTTTGTTCTCCTCGGCGAACCACGACATGATGATGTTCAAGTCGGACAATGTGATGTGATGCTAGTTTGTTCAGAAAATGAAAAACAAGAAATCGCAGTCTATGATCTTCCAATTCATCATTTTTCTTCCCGCCTTTCCTACCTGTCTTCGTCTTGGCCTCTCAATACGTCACAACATTTGCAGAGTCTGCTTTTTTGTCATATTGTCCTTCGCCGTAGCGGCGCAGCACAGAATCCTCCCCCCCCGACACTGACAGCGTGCCTCCATCACAGACCGAAATCAAACACGTGGAGGCGGAGATGAATGGCCAAAGAAAACACGACGCCAAAGGGCGGAGTGAGCAATCAGGCGGCACAGGAAGTGTCTGTGTGAAAGGCTCATAAATTTGTGTGCGTGTGTTTGCGATGACAAAATGCACTTATTACCTCTTTTCCATTATGGATGTCCAACTTTTCTTTCCCATGATTAAGGCGCCAACCATGAGGGGGGGGGGGGGGGGGGGGGGCTAGCAAGAGGCGTTTGTCTTTCACGTCCAAAAACTAGCCGGGGTTTGAGTGGCGAGCTCAGTGGTCGTTACCTTCTGTCTGGCTGAACGTTTTAGGGTGGCCATATTGGGTGTATTGGGTAATAGGTGTGTAGAAGTGACTATAGGGGTGTTATTTCATGTCCAGAGGGCTCTAATAATGTTAAGAAAATGTATTTACAAGGTTGTAAACAGGTTTTCTATGTCTCGTATGTCTTATTTCTCTTATTACGTCCACTGTATTGGGTAAGAGGAGTATGATGGTGACTATAGGGGTGTTATTTCATGTCCAGAGGGCTCTAATAATAAGAAAATGTATTTACAAGGTTGTAAACAGGTTTTCGCTGTTGTATTTCTCTTATTACGTCCACTATATTGGGTAAGAGGAGTATGGTGGTGACTATAGGGGTGTTATTTCATGTCTAGAGGGCTCTAATAATGTTAAGAAAATGTATTGACAAGGTTGTAAACAGGTTTTCTATGTCTCGTATGTCTTATTTCTCTTATAAATTACTTGCAAAAATTGCGACTTAGTAATAAATAAATTGTTATAAAATAAAAACTAAATAATAAAATAAAATAATAAATAAATTACCTGCAAAAATGGAACTTAGTTATAAATAAATTGTTATAAAATAAATAACAAAATAATTAAAGTAATAAATAAACAACCTGCAAAAAATGCAACTTAGTAATAAATAAATTAGTAATTGTTATAAAATAAATAATAAAATAAATAAATTACCTGCAAAAAATGCGACTTAGTAATAAATTAGTCATAAAATTGTTATAAAATAAAAATAATAAAATAAAGTAACAAATTACCTGCAAAAAATTTAACTTAGTAGTAAATTTAGTAATAAATAAATTGTTATATAATAAAATTAGTATAGTAAGAAATAAATTATGCATTTTTTGCCTTGTGCGACTTATACTCCGGAGCGACTTATAGTCCAGAAAATACGGTAATGGTAGTGGTGACTATAGGGGTGTTATTTCATGTCTACAGGTTTCTAACAATGGTAAAAAAAAACCTACAAAGTCATAAACTGGTTTATGATACTCTACAAAAAATATTCTATTTATTAACATTGAGATTCATTTATCACGGCCGGGCCCGGAGCCAATAAACAGCGATAAACGAGGGACAACTGCACGTGTATTAGAAACAATTTTTCAAAACTTTAGGCTTTGAACAGAATGTTTGAAATGGTAAAATGTCATGACTTGTAGGCATGGAACACTCACCTTTTCATGTTGGTACGACTTCTAGGTCATCATTAATATTCATTTTCCTTCCAACGTTTGGTCCCCCCCCCCCACCCCAATGCTTGTCTTTCTTTTGCTGCTTTGTCTTTTCTCTTTGGCTCCCGGCTTCGTTGGTGAGTCACCTTGCATGTCTGAGTAATTATACACAACCGCAGGCACGCTCACGCACTACAATTCAAATATAAACACGTTTAGTACACAAGGGAGTTTTATTCCAAGTGACGGGAGACCAAGCAAATAACACACACACATACTATCATGCAGGAATTTAGCTTTAGCTTTAACTTGGCTTTAAGTTATAGAGATGAATCCACAGTACAAGTACGGAGTCATTTTATCGATCAAATAGAAAAAAAAAACTACAAAAGAGAAGAATACTATAAATTGCATCGACTTTCCTTACAGTAAAGCAATTATTGCATAATAGTGCTAAATATGTATGTCAATTTGTGCTTCAAATAACAGTGATTTTTTTTTTACTGTGTATTTATGGTGTTCAAAATGTGTATATTTATCCAGGTTTTTTTCCACAATTTCTTCCACATTTATTTCTCGTAATTGTATTATTTTTTTCCTTCAAAATGTCCAACTTTATTCCAATAAAAAAAAACCATTGATATATTTTTTTCTTGTAATTTTCAGTTTATTTTCTTGTAATTTTATAACTTTTAAATAACCATGTTTTCCCCCCACAAACTTTCCATTTATTTCTTGTAATTGTATTTTTTTTTTCTTGGAATATTTCTGACTTTTTTTTCATTTAAAATGTCCAACTTTATTCCAATAAATATTATTATTTTTTAAGTAAATATTAATTAACGATTCCTACTGGAATAAATATTAATTAACTATTGGAATAAATATTAATAAATATTAATTAACTATATAGAATAAAGTTGAACATTTTGAATGGAAAAAAAGTCAGAAATATTCCAAAAAAGTAAATTTGTGGGAGAAAAAACGTGGTGATTTAAGAGTAATAAAATTACAAGAAAAAAAAAAAACCTTAAAATTACGATTAAAAAAGTATATCAATGTTTTTTTTGAATGGAATAACGTTGGACATTTTGAAGGAAAAAAATAATACAATTACGAGAAATAAATGGTAAATTTGTGGGAAAAAACCTGGAAATTTTAAAGTCATAAAATTACAAGAAAAAAAAATCAAATTTACGATAAAAAAAAGTATATCAATGGTTTTTTTTTTTGTTGGAATAAAGTTAAACATTTTAAAGGAAAAAAATAATACAATTACGAGAAATAAATGGTAAATTTGTGGGAAAAAAATGGAAATTGTAAAGTAATAAAATTACAAGAAAAAAAAACGTAATCAATTTATAAGAAAAAAATTGTTTACAATGAAAAAAGTTGTAACTTTACATTTACAAGAAAAACCTATTTGTATATTTATTATTTTTCTTGTCGACGTATTATTTTTTTGTAAATTTATTATTTTTCTTGTAAATGTAAGTTTTTTTCTTGTAAAAGTATTATTTGGTAAATTTATAATGTTTGTGAAATATGCAAATTTATGAGAATAAAGTCGTAAATTTACGAGAAAAAAAAATCAAATATTTACAAAGAAAAACATTGCAATATTACCTTTTGTCCAAGAATAAAAGTCACATAAGTCCCGCCTTTTCATAGTTGTCCCAGGCAATGCCTGTTACGACAGAGTATTAAAATAATTAGAGATTTCGACAGTCGTAAATTTACGAGAATAAAATCATAAATTTCCGTCAGACACACCCTGGGTGCAGACCATCATTTTTTATTTTTTTTTTGCGGTTCTGTTTTAAGTGTTTGATTGGCCGACTTACAGTAGCGACTTGCCGGCATTGCCAAGTCGGCCATTTTGGCTGACAATTCTGACCTGTGCTGAATCACAATAAAAAATATGGCCCCTTTTTTTTAATGCATATACGGTTATGAATAACTCAAAAACAACGTCAATAAACAAGCGAGAGAGAAAACCTGGATCAATACCTTTTTTTAAAAGTAGTACATTTAAATCTAAAGTGGCGAGGTCATCCTAACGGTTCCCGCCCGCTGATCCCAAAATAGAATCCAGTGGCTTGGCTCAAAGCTTAATGCCAAGGTGCATTCACTTACCGTTGTTATGCCCCTTGGCTGATGCAAAGTAGAGCTCAGTGAGAGGAGCTTGACTTCTCTTATGAATTAGAAATGACATATTAGAGGGAGCATTAAATTAATCATGACAAGGAATTCCAGTCGGACTCTTACCTTTTTTTTTTTTAATAGGAAGAAATTATTTACGGCAGGACCGCGGTTCCTTGCCAGGCGTCATATGGCGCAATCTACATTATCATGACGTGTCCCACTTCAAACCTTAAACACCAAACCTGGGGGAGAGGGAGGGGGGCACACAGTGTCCATTTGTGATTTTTTTAAAAAATTATTATTATTTTCTATTATTATTATTATTGTTGTTGTTGTTGTTGTTGTTATTATTATTTAGATTATTATTATTATTTTGATTATGATAAGAGATTATACACGGTAAATGTTAAAAAAAAATGTTTTGTCATATACTGTAGATCAGGGGTCTCAAACATGCGGCCCGTGGGCCAAATGTGGCCCGCAGGACACCAGTTTGAGGCCCCCGCCTTGATATGAAAGTTTAATGTTAGTGTGGCCCGCGCAAGTTTGATATGGATGCTGTATGGCAGTGGTCTCAAACATGCGGCTCGCGGGCCAAATGTGGCCCGCAGGACACTAGTTTGAGGCCCCCCGCCTTGATATGAAAATTTAATGTTAGTGCGGCCCGCATAAGTTTGATAGGGATGCAGTATGGCAGGGGTCTCAAACATGCGCCCCGCGGGCCAAATGTGGCCGGCAGGACACTAGTTTGAGGCCCCCCCGCCTTGATATGAAAGTTTAATGTTAGTGCAGCCCGCGCAAGTTTGATATGGATGCTGTATGGCAGGGGTCTCAAACATGTGGCCGGCGGGCCAAATGTGGCCCGCAGGACACTAGTTTGAGCCTCCCCCCCCCCCGCCTTGATATGAAAGTTTAATGTTAGTGCGGCCCGCGCAAGTTTGATATGGATGCTGTATGGCAGGGGTCTCAAACACGCGGCCCGTGGGCCAAATGTGGTCCGCAGGACACTAGTTTGAGGCCCCCCGCCTTGATATGAAAATTTAATGTTAGTGCGGCCCGCATAAGTTTGATATGGATGCAGTATGGCAGGGGTCTCAAACATGCGGCCCGCGGGCCAAATGTGGCCCGCAGGACACTAGTTTGAGGCCCCACTACCTTGATATGAAAGTTTAATGTTATTGCGGCCTGCACAAGTTTGATATGGATGCTGTATGGCAGCTGTCTCAAACACACGGCCCGCGGGCCAAATGCGGCCCGCATGACACTAGTTTGAGGCCCCCGCCTTGATATGAAAGTTTAATGTTAGCGCGGCCCGCGCAAGTTTGATATGGATGCTGTATGGCAGGGGTCTCAAACGCACGGCCCGTGGGCCGAATGTGGCCCGCAGGACACTAGTTTGAGGCCCCCCGCCTTGATATGAAATTTTAATATCAGTGCAACCCGCGCAAGTTTGATATGGATGCTGTATGGTATCATGTACCCAGAAAAAATTATTACGTTTGATTAATGTTCATGTTAAAGGTTAAATAACTGTTAATAGTTATCCTCCCTATCCGTGTGGAAGTGGTAATTTTTTGGCGATTTAAGTTTAAAGGAAATAACTTGAAGGCTACCGTTTAGGTCGCTAGCTCTCTAGTTTGCGAGTTAGCATGTGTCTCAAGACCCCGCAGTTGCGCAATACGTTGTAAATAAAAAGAGTATAAATGTGACTATAGTCGTGTTTTGTCATGTCTACAGGGCTCTAATAATGCTTTGTTCATTTTAATATGAAAAAAAATAATTTGTGTACCCAGCAGCTGGAACTTGTATTGAAGGCGTCATTCTACGCTGGTCTTATTAGATCTGTTGTTGAGGTTTTTCACCACAATGCATGTTTGCCGTCTTCTCCGAGTGATGACTGCTTCTATCACAGAGCGGAATTGCTAGTTTAACTCCATGTTTAGTCAGCAAATGCAGCAAGCAGCTGCTTCCTGACCAAATACACTAAAAGCTTGTTTTCACACATCCGTGCTACAATAAGGAACAACAGTTTAGTAGAGGTACTCAATTGTTTTAGGCCACCATTAAAAGTACACACAATCTACACTGCAAAACCATTGTGTCCAGGGGACAGTGATCAATGATATAATAATCATTATTATATTATTAATTAGCAGATTATTATTACTATCATTATTCTTCTTCTTCTGTTTATTACTACTATTAGTAGTGGTAGTAGTTATTAGCCTGCTTTTGCCCTATTATATGAAATTTAAAAATCAATAACAAACATTACATTATTTAGGGGGACTTAAGAACATTTTAGGGGGGCCTTATTATCTGAAATTTGTCAGATGTTTTTATTTTTTTTTTAAATCATTAAAAAAAATTAAAAATCAATAACAAACATAAAATTTTTTAGGGAGGCTTAAGAACATTTAGGGGGACCTTGTTATATGAAATTTGTCGGATGTTTTTTGTTAAAAAAATCACTGAAATTTTTTTAAAAAAATAACAAATATCAAATTATTTATGGAGGCTTAAGAACATTTTAGGGATGCCTGATTATATGAAATTTGTCAGATGTTTTTTTGTAAAAAAAAAAAATTATTCAAAATTAAAAAAAAATCAATAGCAAATTTAAAATTATTTAGGGGGACTTAAGAACATTTTAGGGGGGCCTTATTATATGAAATTTGTCAGATGCTTTTTTGTAAAAAAAAAATCATTCCAAATTTTTAAAAAATCAATATCAAATTATTTAGGGGGATTTAAGAACATTTTAGGGGGGCCTTATTATATGAAATTTGTCAGATGTTTTTAGTAAAAAAAATCAATAACAAATATAAAATTTGTCAGATGTTTTTTGTAAAAAAATCACAACAAATGTTTAAAAAATCAATAACAAATATCAAATTATTTAGTGGGGCTTAAGAACATTTTAGGGGGGGCTTATTATATGAAATATGTCAGAGATGTTTTTAGTAACAAAAATCATTCAAAATTAAAAAAAAATCAATAAGAAATATCAAATTTGTCAGAGATATTTTTTGTCAAAAAAAACTCAAACTCAAAATTAAAAAAAATCAATAACAAATATCAAATTATTTAGTGGGGCTTAAGAACATTTTAGGGGGGCCTTATTATATGACATTTGTCAGATGTGTTTTTGTAAAAAAAAAAAAAATCATTCACGGGGGGGCAAACTGGTCGGAACTGGGCCGGTCTAAAAGATCATACTCCACTTGGAGAAACTACTACTATGTACTACGTCCAATGCTTAGATGTTCTTTATTATATTCCTTTGTAACAAAGCCTTTGTATGTAATAATGATGAATGTCAGTCTTTGACGTTATTGACTTTCCAGCATGACGATACGTCTAGCGTGCGTCTGCCAGAGGGTCAGGTTGGGAAAACAGACAAATCAGATAAGAAAGTCAACAGACATGGAAGACCCGGATGGGAGACGGCTAGTATTGCTCCAATGACGTTACTCTGCCCAGATGAAAATGTAAATCCTGTGGAATAAGGGCCGTGTTTTTGGACCAAATGTTTGTGAGCAGCGTTGTTCACACCAATGTACTAATACAGTACTAATACAGTACTAATACAGTACTACAGTACAGGCAGATGGATGATTAAGGCTGGTCTTTTCCTTTAATGAGTAGAGAATGGAAACACACCAACACACACACACACACACACACACACACACACCCCATCCCTCCAGGACTGTAGCAAATGAGTTGTTCTTGGACTTCATTAGTCCAATTGTTTCACCTGCTTTTAAATGATGACTGACAGCAGGGATCAGAGATCAATGGGAGTTAGACTTAGGGGGTTAGGGTTAGGGTTAGGTTTAGGTTGAGATTAGGGTTATGGTGGGTTGGGGTTAGGGGTAGGTTTAGGTTGGGGCTAGGGTGTTAGGGGTAAGTTTAGGTTGGGGTTAGGGGTAGGTTTAGGTTGGGGTTAGGGTGGGTTAAGGATTAGGGGTTAAGTTTAGGTTGGGGTTAGGGGTAGGTTTAGGTTGGTGTTAGGGTGGGTTAAGGATTAGGGGTTAGGTTTAGGTTGGGGTTAGGGTTACAGTGGGTTGGGGTTAGGGTGTTAGGGGTAGGTTTAGGTTGGGGTTAGGGACGGTTAAGGATTAGGGGTTAGGGTTAGGTTTAGGGTGGGGTTAGGGGTGACGTTAGGGGTAGGTTTAGGCTGGGGTTAGGGTTACGGTGGGTTGGGGTTAGGGTGTTAGGGGTAGGTTTAGGTTGGGGTTAGGGTGGGTTAAGGATTAGGGGTTAGGGTTAGGTTTAGGTGGGGGTTAGGGGTTAGGTTAGGGGTAGGTTTAGGTTGGGGTTAGGGTTAGTGTGGGTTGGGGTTAGGGTGTTAGGGGTAAGTTTAGGTTGGGGTTTGGGTGTTAGGGGTAGGTTTAGGTTGGGGTTAGGGTGGGTTAAGGATTAGGGTTAGGTATAGGTTGGGGTTAGGGGTTAGGGGTTAGGTTAGGGGTAGGTTTAGGTTGGTGTTAGGGGGTTAGGGTGGGTTAGGTTTAGGTTGGGGTTAGGGTTACGGTGGGTTGGGGCTATGGGTAGGTTTAGGTTGGGGTTAGGGGGTTAGGGTGGGTTAGGGTTACATTTAGGTTGGGGTTAGGGTTAGGCTGGGTTGAGGTTAGGTTTAGGTTTTATGTTAAGGTTAGGGTTAAGGTTAAGGTTAGGGTTAGGGTCCAGAAAGCTCAGTTTATCAGACAGCATCTGCCTTGTAAAATGTTGACAAATTATGCCCAAATTTTGTCTTGGTTTAAGTACACTTTCTAGTTGGCGTATAAAACAGTGTGCCCCTGTGTGTTCTTGGCTTCTACCGAAGTTGCCAGCTTGCTATGTTACATCATGGAATCGGAGGTCAGCTAAAGTGCAACCTTGGTTAGCATTAGGTAATTCATTCCAGATGGTCCGACTTGTACCAAACTAAATTTCCTCAAATGCAAATGATCCTTTCCAGAAAGCCTAAAATGTGAGTACAAAATGTTTTTTTCTAGTTATAATGTAGTTTTTCATGCAGAAAACAACCGGAAGTGCATGACTTTGGGGTCAATTTTTCAGCTTTAACTGAAAAAACATGCTAACCGGGGCGGACGCTAACCAGGGTGGACGACAGAATGTGAAATTGTTTTTGATTTTATTGACCGAGAACTATGAATATCTGCCAAAACGATCATAAAACATACAAATTTCAAGCTTATGATTTTTTCACACCCTCGAGGATGAAGATGTGTTCGATTCCCCTACAGCGGTTGTCAGAACACTCTCACCGTAAAGCAGCTCCGCTTGACCTTTCAACGAGTGCTTACACGTTCTGTCTCAGCAGACACAGTTAACCCACTTGCCCCCCGAAAAGGCAGCATGGGAGCTCTCCTTCTACTTCTTCTTCTTCTTCTTCTTCCTCTTCCTCTTCCTCTTCCTCTTCCTCTTCCTCTTCCTCTTCCTCTTCCTCTTCTTCGCCTTCTTCGCCTTCTTCGCCTTCTTCGCCTTCTTCCTCTTCGCCTTCTTCCTCTTCGCCTTCTTCCTCTTCGCCTTCTTCCTCTTCGCCTTCTTCCTCTTCGCCTTCTTCCTCTTCGCCTTCTTCCTCTTCGCCTTCTTCTTCTTCTTCGCCTTCTTCTTCTTCTTCGCCTTCTTCTTCTTCTTCTTCTTCCTCTTCTTCTTCTTCTTCTTCCTCTTCTTCTTCTTCTTCTTCCTCTTCTTCTTCTTCTTCTTCTTCTTCTTCTTCCTCTTCTTCTTCTTCTTCTTCTTCTTCCTCTTCTTCTTCTTCTTCTTCTTCTTCCTCTTCTTCTTCTTCTTCTTCTTCCTCTTCTTCTTCTTCTTCTTCTTCCTCTTCTTCTTCTTCTTCTTCTTCCTCTTCTTCTTCTTCTTCTTCCTCTTCTTCTTCTTCTTCTTCCTCTTCTTCTTCTTCTTCTTCTTCCTCTTCTTCTTCTTCTTCTTCTTCCTCCTCTTCTTCCTCTTCTTCCTCCTCTTCTTCCTCTTCTTCCTCCTCTTCTTCCTCTTCTTCCTCCTCTTCTTCCTCCTCTTCTTCCTCTTCTTCCTCTTCTTCCTCCTCTTCTTCCTCTTCCTCCTCCTCTTCTTCCTCCTCCTCCTCCTCTTCTTCCTCCTCCTCCTCCTCTTCTTCCTCCTCCTCCTCCTCTTCTTCCTCCTCCTCCTCCTCTTCTTCCTCCTCCTCCTCCTCTTCTTCCTCCTCCTCCTCCTCTTCTTTCTCTTTCTCTTCTTCCTCTTCTTCCTCTTCTTCTTCCTCTTCTTCCTCTTCCTCTTTCTCTTCTTCTTCTTTCTCTTCTTCCTCGTCTTCATCTTCTTCATCTTCTTCATCATCTTCTTCATCATCTTCTTCTTCCTCTTCTTCTTCCTCTTCCTCTCCTTCTTCCTCCTCTTCTTCTTCCTCCTCTTCTTCCTCGTCTTCCTCTTCTTCATCATCTTCTTCATCTTCTTCCTCTTCTTCCTCTTCCTCTTCCTCTTCTTCCTCTTCCTCTTCCTCTTCCTCTTCCTCTTCTTCCTCTTCCTCTTCCTCTCCTTCTTCCTCCTCTTCTTCTTCTTCCTCTTCTTCCTCTTCTTCCTCTTCCTCCTCCTCACCAATGTTGGTTTTTCCCTCCGCATTCTCTCCACACGTTTTGTTCAGTTTTCCGTGGCTTTATCCGGGGTTTCTAACCTTGCCCCAGGGACGCTTCTATCTCTCCTGCTCCTCAACATCACGCGAGTCTGAATCATCCCGGCTTTTCCGATGTCCGTTCACCCAGAGCCCGCCTTGTCACACAGACTAAACCTCCACATCATCCTCGTTACGGGAAACAGATCACAGAGCTCACAGAAACACACTTGGGTGGCATCGCTTGCAGACTGTGGAAAATCACACCTGTCACTCATTCCCATTCGCTTATGAGACCATACATTTACAAGCTGTCAATGCTCGGGAATACAAAACATCTGCTTTTATGCCTACCATTGATCTCTTTGCATATATTTACAGATGTTGCAGATTGTATTTTTTGTCTATGGGACATACACTGACTGGACTATTCATTAGGTACACCTGTACTACTATATAAACCAACGGCATTAGGACTCTAAAAATAAAAAATAATCCATAAAATCATAAAAATCGTAAAATCATAACATCTAAAACTCTAAAAACTCTAAAAATTCTTTAAAAAACTCTTAAAAAAACCTCTAAAAAAACTCTAAAAAAACTCTAAAAAAACTCTAAAAAAACTCTAAAATAAAACTCTAAAAAAAACTCTTTTAAAAACTCTTTTAAAAACTCTTTTAAAAACTCTTTTAAAAACTCTTTTAAAAACTCTTTAAAAACTCTTTAAAAACTCTTTAAAAACTCTAAAAAAAAAACCCTCTAAAAAAACTCTAAAAAACTCTAAAAAAAACTCTTTTAAAAACTTTTTTAAAAACTCTTTCAAAAACTCTTTTAAAAACTCTTTAAAAACTCTTTAAAAACTGTAAAAAAAAAAACCTCTAAAAAAACTCTTAAAAAAAACTCTAAAAAAAACTCTTAAAAAAAACTCTTAAAAAAAACTCTAAAAAACTCTAAAAAAAAAACTCTTTTAAAAACTCTTTTAAAAACTCTTTTAAAAACCCTCTAAAAAAACTCTTAAAAAAACTCTTTTAAAAAAACTCTAAAAAAACCCTCTAAAAAAACTCTAAAAAAAAAAAACTCTAAAAAAAACTCTGAAAAAAAACTCTAAAAAAAAAAGAAAATAAAACAATTGATTAAAAAAAAATAAAAACAGAGAAAACCCATGCATGCACAGAGATGGCCGAGAGTGGAATTGAACGACAAGAAACGCCAAAAAAAAAAATCAAAAATCAACTCACGACCACTCTTAGAGTGTAACAGATAATTTTCCGTGCCACTTTTTCAATAGACGGACAATACACAGTCGCTTTCCGACATCCCGCCAGAATTCTAATCCGACATCTCCAGTCCTTCCACTATTCAGCAGTGTGTCTCTCCAGCCAGTTTGGGGGGGTCGTATCCCAGGGTGTTTGCCTTCCTCCATATCAGACTGACCTCATGCAGGAGATGCACCTCCGCAGATCTCACGCGGCTGACTGTGCATCTTCAAGAAGGAATCGCACTGGGCTCTTATCAGCGGGGGCTGCGAAAGCAGCGGGCAGAAGTAGAGTAGAGAGCATAGGTGGGAAATAAGGAAGGACAGCATCGAGTCGTTAGGAATGGAAGATGAGCCTGCTGGGCACTCACCTTTGCCAGCTCCATGCCGACTTCACAGCAGAGTCGCTTGATTAAGTCGAGACATTAATATTGATAAGAGCGTTTCTGGCAAAGATGGAACCTACAGCCGTTCTGCTTGTGTTTGGAGGAGGGGGAAAATATCACAGTCGCGCGGCCCCGGGGACATTCTATTGGATTTAATTGAACAAGAAAGCTTAAAAAAAAATAAAATGGTGGATAACATTGAAACGTTAAAGAAAATAGACCCTGGTCTTTTTCCTCTTTTGGCTTTTCCCTTCAGGGAATCGATCCCCTTCCATCCAACCCCAATGACATACTCTCATACTTACTTAATTACATACTCAGACTCTTATATATATATTAATAAATAAATGAAAAATATATATATATGAATATAGCAGGATGACCAGGATGGATAGGATCAGGAAGTGTGTGTGTATATATGTATGTATGTGTATATATATATATGTATATGCGGCATGGTGGTCTAGTGGTTAGCGCGCAGACCTCACACAGCTAGGAGACCAGGGTTCAATTCCACCCTCGGCCATCTCTGTGTGGAGTTTGCATATTCTCCACCGTGCATGCGTTTTCTCCGGGTACTCCGGTTTCCTCCCACATTCCAAAAAAAACATGCTAAGTTAATTAGCGACTCCAAATCAGGATGACCAGGATGGATAGGATCATGAAGGAGTACATCACATATAGTACATCACGCATATTCATTTATTCGTTTTCTACCGCTTAAGGGTCGCGGGGGTGCTGGAGCCTTTCCCAGCTGTCTTTGGGCGAGAGGCGGGGTACACCCTGGAACTGGTGGCCAGCCAATCACAGGGCACATATAGACAAACAACCATTCACACTCATATACATTCATACCTATGGACAATTTGGAGTCGCTAATTAATTAACCTAGCATGTTTTTTTTTTGGAATGTGGGAGGAAACCGGAGTACCTGGAGAAAACCCACGTATGGCCGAGGGTGGAATTGAACCCTGGTCTCCTAGCTGTGAGGTCAGCGTGCTAACCACTTGTCCACCGTGCAGTTCAAATTTGTATATAAACACATTTGTAGATGGTTTGGTAAATTATTGACAGTTATAATTATTTATGATATTATTTATTATGATGATTATTTATTTTATTATAATTGAATATGAATCAGAATGAATGAAAGGTATTAATGAAGAGTTAATATTACTTTGACTTTCACTGAATGATCCCTTTGACACAAAAGTGTCGTTACTCGTCCACCAGTGATCCGTTGCTCTTTGTAGTCGTATTTCTTAACGATAATTCATATTCATATCCATAAGCGACACATGTTGTGGTGGATTTAGTCCGAGCTCCTTGACGAGGGTCTGGCGCTAAAAGCTACCATCCAGATTGTTCGAGCAGCAGCTGTCTCATGTGGGTTTTGTTTCTCCGCTCTGCAGAAAGACATGAATAACAAATTGGTAGACTCAAAGAAAGAAAAGAGATCTTGAAATAGGATTCCTCTTCAGGGTTGCTGGTTTCATTCCCTTCCGCTGATATGATAACACACTCCAGGAAACAAACACATCATCACTTTTATGTCTTGCTGATGGAGATCCAGTTGGCTGACTTTATTACAGGCGCTTTTGCAAATGATGACACGGTAGCATGAAGCTTATTTGTACTGTGGGGGGGGGGGGGCGGTGCGGGGGCCGTCGTCCCGCAGACCAAATACTCTGAGTCTTTTATGTTTGAGAACGCATAATCAAGCAGGATAGATGAGGAAATCGGAATATTGTTTACATTTTACTGTGCGTGTTGTCAGATGTTTGACAAACTGGTTAGCGTCATTCATTTCTTCCAGACGGTCCGACTCCTCAAACTCACCAAATCAATTTTTCAATGTAAGTCCAATTACAGTGGTACCTCGGTTAACATCCGCCCCTGGTTTTCCAACAAAACCAGATAAAATTGATGTTAAAATTTGAGTTGTCCATTACTTTTCCATCAATTATTGTCAATAAACTGTGTTTTGTGTTCACATTTTTGGGTGTCTGGAACAAATTATTTGGCTGTACATTAATTTCTATGGGGAAATTTGCTTTGGTTAGAGTCCGTTTTGGTTTGAGACCCACATAGAGAATTCCAAATGCAAATAAACTTTTAATAAAAGGGATAAATGGACATTTAATGTTACATTTACGTTCACTGAAAAAAATTGCATAGCATAGCTAGCATAGCATAGCATAGCATAGCATAGCTAGCATAGCATAGCATAGCATAGCATAGCTATGTGTGTTGTCAAATGTTTGACATACACAACTGATTAGCGTCAATTAATTCCTTCCAGACGGTCCGACTCCTCAAACTCACCAAATCAATTTTTCAATGTAAGTCCAATTACAGTGGTACCTCGGTTAACATCCGCCCCGGTTTTCCAAAAGTTTTCCAAAATGACCTGTTAAAAGTTGAGTTGTCCATTAATTTTCCATCAATTATTGTCCATACAATGATTTATGTTCAAATTTTTGGGTGTCTGGAACAAATTATTTGGCTGTACATTAATTTCTATGGGAAAATTTGCTTTGGTTAGAGTCCGTTTTGGTTTGAGACCCACATGGACAATTCCAAATGCAAATAAACGATGAATAAAAGGGATAAATGGACATTTAAGGTTACATTTACATTCACTGAAAAAAATAGCATAGCTAGCATAGCATAGCGTAGCATAGCTATGTGTGTTGTCAGATGTTTGACATACACAAGTGTTTAGCGTCAATTAATTCCTTCCAGACGGTCCGACTCCTCAAACTCACCAAATCAATTTTTCAATGTAAGTCCAATTACCGTGGTACCTCAGTTAACATCCGCCCCGGTTTTCCAAAAGTTTTCCAAAATGACCTGTTAAAAGTTGAGTTGTCCATTACTTTTCCATCAATTATTGTCAATACAATGATTTGTGTTCACATTTTTGGGTGCCTGGAACAAATTATTTGGCTGTACATTCATTTCTATGGGAAAATTTGCTTTGGTTAGAGTCCGTTTTGGTTTGAGACCCAAATAGACAATTCCAAATGCAAATAAACTATGAATAAAAGGGATAAATGGACATTTAAGGTTACATTTACATTCACTGAAAAAATTAGCATAGCATAGCTAGCATAGCATAGCATAGCTAGCATAGCTATGTGTGTTGTCAGATGTTTGAAATACACAACTGATTAGCGTCAATTAATTCCTTCCAGACGGTCCAACTCCTCAAACTCACCAAATCAATTTTTCCATGTAAATCCCAATTATAGTGGTACCTCGTTTAACATCCGCCCCTGGTTTTCCAACAAAACCAGATAAAATTGATGTTAAAAGTTGAGTTGTCCATTAGTTTTCCATCAATTATTGTCAATACAATGATTTATGTTCACATTTTTGGGTGTCTGGAACAAATTATTTGGCTGTACATTAATTTCTATGGGAAAATTTGCTTTGGTTAGAGTCCGTTTTGGTTTGAGACCCAAATAGACAATTCCAAATGCAAATAAACTTTTAATAAAAGGGATAAATGGACATTTAAGGTTACATTTACATTCACTGAAAAAACTAGCATAGCTAGCATAGCATAGCTAGCTTAGCATAGCTATGCGTGTTGTCAGATGTTTGACATACACAACTGAATAGCGTCAATTAATTCCTTCCAGACGGTCCGACTCCTCAAACTCACCAAATCAATTTTTCAATGTAAGTCCAATTACAGTGGTACCTCGGTTAACATCCGCCCCTGGTTTTCCAACAAAACCAGATAAAATTGATGTTAAAAGTTGAATTGTCCATTCATTGCTAATTACTTTTCCATCAATTATTGTCAATACAATGATTTGTGTTCACAGTTTTGGGTGTCTGGAACAAATTATTTGGCTGTACATTAATTTCTATGGGGAAAATTTGCTTTGGTTAGAGTCCGTTTTGGTTTAGGAATTGAGAAAATTAATCCTGTCTTGTGTGTACACCACAGATGAAAACTTTGGGCTTCCTTTAGCCCCCTGCACGGCAGTCTAGTGGTTAGCGCGCAGACCTCACAGCTAGGAGACCAGGGTTCAATTCCACCCTCGGCCATCTCTGTGTGGAGTTTGCATGTTCTCCACCGTGCATGCGTGGGTTTTCTCCGGGTACTCCGGTTTCCTCCCACATTCCAAAAAAAAACATGCTAGGTTAATTAGCGACTCCAAATTGTCCATAGGTATGAATGTGAGTGTGAATGGTTGTTTGTCTATATGTGCCCTGTGATTGGCTGGCCACCAGTCCAGGGTGTACCCCGCCTCTCGCCCGAAGACAGCTGGGATAGGCTCCAGCATACCCCCGCGACCCTCATGAGGAAAAGCGGTAGAAAATGAATGAATGAATAATAATATATAATATTATATTAATAGACGAAATGCTGTGTTCTCAGAGCACTTAATAATAATAATAATATACAATATACGTATATATATTATTTATATTAATATATTTTACATTATATAATATATATAATATTATTATTAATATATTTTACATTATATAATATATATAATATTATTATTAATATATTTTTATTATATAGTATATATAATATAAAATTAATTAATATTATTACTTATTACATAAGTGCTCTGAGAACGCAGCATTTCGTCTATGTACTGTTTATAGGACATTTTTTTTTATTTTCAAGTGGGCCCTGAGTTGGTAAATTTTGGGAACGCCTGCTTTCGAGAAAGTTGATTCAAACGTGGGAAAAACAACAAAAAAAATCTGAGTGACCTTGAACACAACTTTATAGCATTTTTAAAGCAACTGATTATTATTTTTGATGGGAATGGAGAGGGATAAAGGAGGGACTTAGTGGCTTGATTTGATTCCGCAGGTGGAAAGACAGCAGAGGAGAGAATTTGTTACTGTTTGCAGACTTTCTTTGCCCCGGGGGGGGGGGGGGGGGGGCGCTTTAGACGTCGCAGACATAGTGACAGACTGTCTGATTGGCAGCGTTAAGTGTCTGTAATTGAAAAGAAAGCATGGAAGAAGTTTTTTTTTTTGTTTTCTGAAGCGTTTACTTCATCGCAGCGACAGAAAACGGATGCTAATAATTGCCTGGCTTGTAGCTTCTTGATCCGACACGTGCACGTCCTTTTATTTATATACTCTTGGAGAACTCTCGGAGCATGAAACGGTTTCGAACACTTCCCTGCTAACTGTCACATGATGATGATGATGAATGCAGAGAGGGAAACCGGGCCCAAAGCCCTTTGCAATGCTTTTGCTCCCCCCCCGAGTACGACACCACGCAGCTTTTGTCACACTCGTTACTTGGTTCATCCAACAAGAATACAAAAGCAAGGATGTTTCTGCTCTGATCCTCCACTAATACTCTCGTCTTTGTGTGTCTTCCTCTCAGGTTCCGTGTCTCTCAGTGTATTCCTGGTGTCTTTGGCGTTCATAGTCTGTACCCTTTGGCTCGTTGCTCTATGTGGTGTCTGCACGTGGTGTCAGCGTAAACTGGTAAGTGACCGTACGCATGTCAAACGCGGAATAAATTCATTTCCGCAATATACTTCAGGATTCAATATTAACATTTTATGTTTACACATAAAAATACTTTTTTAAAAAATTACCCCAATTTAAAATTAATAATTAAATTAATAATTAATATTTTTAGTTTTAATGTAATAATTTAGTTAATTTAATTTTAATTTAAAAAATCTTAATAGATAATATTTTTGAATTTACTGACTTTCTAAACAGGGGTTTTAACATAAGACATTATCTTAATGTAAAAATAATTTTAAAAATAACTAAAAATTAATAATTAAATTAAACATAATTTTTAATTTAATTTTAATTTAATAATTTAATTAATAATTTAATTTAAATAATTTAAAAAATCTTAATACATAATATTTTTGTATTTTCCGACTTTCTGAATAGGGGTTTTAACATTATTAGACATTATCTTAATGTAAAAATAATTTTTAAAATAATTAAAAATTAATAATTAAAATAAACATAATTTTTAATTTAATTTTAATTTAATAATTTAATTAATAATTTAATTTAAATAATTTAAAAAATCTTAATACATAATATTTTTGTATTTTCCGACTTTCTGAATAGGGGTTTTAGCATTATTAGACATTATCTTAATGTAAAAATAATTTTTAAAATAATTAAAAATTAATAATTAAATTAAACATTATTTTTAATTTTAATTTAATAATTTAATTAATCATTTAATTTAAATAATTTAAAAAAATCTTAATACATAATCTTTTTGTATTTTCCGACTTTCTGAATAGGGGTTTTAACATTATTAGACATTATCTTAATGTAAAAGTAATTTTAAAAATAATTTAAAATTAATAATGAAATGAATAATTAATATTTTTAATTGAATTTTAATATAATAATTTAATTAATAATTTAATTTTGTATTTTAATACGTTTTGACTAATACTAGACCATTACAATTACCATTGTTTACATCACATGCACGGCTCTGAGGCTGTAAGGACTCGAGACACACGCTTCTAGTGAGCTAACCTGAAGCCAAAAGTTTACCACTTCCACACACGATGAGAGGAGAACTTTTTTTTTCATTCTATTATGTCTTCATGCAGTGTTAATGTAATGTAAGCTAATGTTTTTTTTGTCACGACTCCTGCCTAGCGACTGAAATACTACATATGCCTTGTATTTTAATATTTTTTGACTAATACTAGACCATAGTCTATCATTTATGAAGTAATTATGTTCTGAGAAACGCTAAATTTTGAGGGAGCGATAATGCATTTTGTGTTGAGTTGTTGTCATTTTGACGAAAATTTATATTCTTTGATCTAAGTCTAAGGGCGGGGTCAAACCCGTTTTCACACCACTGCACATTTGGTGTTCCAAAGCAAAAGCAGCTTTTTTTTTTCCAGTCTAGCGAAGGTAAGATGACTTTAGTATTTAACATTTAGTGGCCTTCTGTGTTCTTTTCTTTACTTTGGCGACTGGCATTGAACCGTGCTCATGTGGGTGGTCATGTTCCATGATGATTTCCGTGACCTTGGATTCAATGTGTTCACCCAATGTTTACACGGCCGTGTTGGCGCCGTACGGCGCGAGCCTCTGAGAGGCTTGCATATTCAGCCATGACGGTGAATGCGGGCTGCAACTTTTAGAAAACACGGCTTTTGTGAGATGAAGAGATTGACTCTTTTTCATCACAAAAGATGGATTAAAGTAAACTATGTTAAATGTTGCTTAATGTTCTTATCAATTACAGTAAAAGCATTAGAGATGATTCACTTGTTAGGTAATAATACTCCCCCCAGGAGGATTTGGAGGACTTTATCCAGCTCAGAAAATGGAAACATTTTCTCATGTTTCAACTTGTTAAAGATGATAAATATTAATATGTGAAATAATTACAAATGATCTAAATAAAAATGAATAAAATCAATATTCATATTCTACCGCCGGGGTGCTGGAGCCTATCCCCGCCTAGCCTAGCTGTCTTTGGGCAAGAGGCGGGGTACCCTCTGGACTGGTGGCCAGCCAATCACAGGGCACATATAGACAAACAACCATTCACACTCATGCTAACAATGGCTAAAAATGCTGCTCTGCCAATGTTAACATGCTAGCAATACTAACATTAGCATGCAAACACATAACATAATAGTGCCAATGTTTTTAAAAAAAAGCTATGTTAGCATGCTAACACTGAACATTATAGTGCTAAGTCTAAGTTAGCATGCTAACACCGAACATAATAGTACTAAGTGCCTACCTATGAAAATGGCTAAAAATGCTATAATGCTAATGTTAAGATGCTAGCAATACTAACATTAGCATGCAAACACTTAACATAATAGTGCCAATTTTTTATGTGTTGATTAAAAAATGCTATTGTGCTAATGTTAGCATGCTAACACCGAAGATGATAGTGCTAAGTTTTTAAATAAATGTCTACCTATGAAAATGGTTAAAAATGCTACTATGTCAATGTTAACATGCTAGCAATACTAACATTAGCATGCAAACACATAACATTCATTCGTTTTCTACCGCTGGAGCCTATCCCAGCTGTCTTCGGGCGAGAGGCAGGGTACACCCTGGACTGGTGGCTAGCCAATCACAGGACACATATAGACAACCATTCACACTAATGCTAACATGCTAACAATGGCTAAAAATGCTACTCTGCCAATGTTAACATGCTAGCAATACTAACATTAGCATGCAAACACATATGTTGATGTTTGCATGCTAACACCGAACATGACAGTGCTAAGTGTCTACCTATGAAAATGGCTAAAAATGCAATAATGCTAATGTTTAGATGCTAGCAATACTAACATTAGCATGCAAACACTTAACATAATAGTGCCAATTTTTTGTGTTGATAAAAAAATGCTATTGTGCTAATGTTAGCATGCTAACACCGACCATGATAGTGCTAAGTCTAAGTTAGCATGCTAACACCGAACATGATAGTGCTAAGTGTCTGCCTATGAAAATGGCTAAAAATGCTATAATGCTAATGTTAAGATGCTAGCAATACTAACATTAGCATGCAAACACATAACATAATAGTGCCATTTTTTAATATGATTTAAAAAATGCTATTGTGCTAATGTTAGCATGCCATTCATACTCATGCTAACATGCTAACAATGAGCATGATAGTGCTAAGTCTTTATAAATTAAAACAGACTGTTCTGGAAATACAGCTGGAATAGATTCTGGAAGATCTAGAAAGTTTTCTGTGTGGGTTATTGCGTCTAGCTGCTCTATCGGAGTCCATATAATTCAATACAAAGGGCATAGCATGTAGCATAGCAATATACCTAGCTAAGTAGCTAGCTTTCAGTTCATTCATTCTAAACCTAAGAATGAGTGAGGAAGGACAAAATAAGCAGCCCTAAAAAGTACCACTTCCACACTGACTTTTTCCACTGATATACAAAGCTTTGTATATATTTACATGCCTTGCCAAGTGGCATCTTTTTTCATGTTTTCACCATGTGACCCTCGGTGTTTTGGAGTTTTACCGTACAATTCAGTCTCCCGCCGAGCTGCCGGGAAAGATCATTCCCACAACGTCGTATTCCGAAACGCAAGACTAACACCGTTATCGCTAACAGTCAGTTGTGTGACAACCATGATGGCAGCCGGGCTTATGAGAATACTTCAGAGTGTGGGGGGGGGGGGGGCATGGCCTCACTCACCAGTTTATCTCATGTGGCATCCTTGATTTCCTTTTGAAATGTCACTTCCAACGTATCCGGGTTCAAACGTTCCCGTTTTCATGCCGGCGTACTGACTTCCTCTTGGTTTTTTTTTTTTCCGTATCCTCCCACATTCTTTCAAACATCGTCCCGTCTCCAGGCTTTCATGCACGCTCCTGAAAATTTCACGATGCCGTTTAATGATAGATGAGCTGCATTGAATCGTACGCTCCTGTGACTTGTGGGAATCTATTCCGCCGCGGAATCAAACCTTTTTTTTTTTCCAATGTTTACCCACCTTAGGAAGGTGATGGCGTTTTTATGTTGCCGCCACGCTGATGGAAATCTGTGCAGATGCATCATGATGAAAAATAGTGTATTGTACACGCATGAACCCTGCAGAAATATGTATAAATACCGTGTACAAATCGGGTTATAGTATCACTTCATAATCATAGTATTCATATCTGCAGAAATACTGAGAAACAAGCCTTCACAATAGTACATATACATGTATTATTTATAAAGTATCATTTAATGACCGATTACTTTTCTGTAGGCTAAACTGTAGTTAGCACACCTGGCGCTAAGCAGGAATCGAACAAATTAGGATTTGACTAAGTGTACCTGTTGACATAACATTACTACAACCGCATCACTACTATCAGGAGAACCAGAGTAAAAGAGCAGAGGGAGCCACCTGGTGTGCCCCAGCAAGGTGCACTATATTCGGACACGTGCTCCAAGTTAGCCGGTGGTCCGCTATGGAGGTCAGGAGAACCGGAAGTTACAGTACTAAATACTACAAAACGTTAAAAAAAAAAATTAAGTAATAAATAAATGACCTGCAAAAAATGTGACTTAGTAATAAATAAATTAGTAATGAATAAATTGTTGTAAAATAAATTAAGTAATAAATGAATGACCTGCAAAAATGTGACTTAGCAATAAATAAATTAGTAATAAAATAAATTGTTATAAAATAAATTAAGTAATAAATAAATGACCTGCAAAAAATGTGACTTAGTAATAAATAAATTGTTATAAAATAAATAATAAATAATAAAATAAATAAAGCAATAAATAACCTGCAAAAAATGCGACTTAGTAATAAATTGTTATAAAATAAATAAAGTAATAAACAAATTACCTGCAAAAATTGTAACTTAGTAATAAATAAATTTAGTAATGAATAAATTGTTATAAAATAAATAATAAATAATAAAATAAATAAAGCAATAAATAAATTGCCTGCAAAAAATGCAACTTAGTAATAAATTAATTAGTGGCAAATAAATTGTTATAAAATAAATAAAGTAATAAATAAATTGCCTGCAAAAAATGCGACTTCGTAATAAATAAATTAGTAATAAATAAATTGTTATAAAATAAATAATAAAATAAATGAAGCAATAAATAACCTGAAAAAAATGCGACTTAGTAATAAATAAATTAGTAATAAATAAATTGTTATAAAATAATAAAGTAATAAATAAATTACCTGCAAAAAATGTGACTTTAATACTAAGTAATACTTAGCAAAACTACAATAGTAAAACTATGTTAGCATGCTAACACCGAACATGATAGTGCTAAGTGTCTACCTATGAAAATGGCTAAAAATGCTATAATGCTAATGTTAAGATGCTAGCAGTACTAACATAATGCTAATGTTAAGATGCTAGCAGTACTAACATTAGCATGCTAATGTTAAGATGCTAGCAGTACTAACATTAGCATGCTAATGTTAAGATGCTAGCAGTACTAACATTAGCATGCAAACACTTAATATGCAAAACACATAATAGTGCCGATTTTTTATGTGTTGATAAAAAAATGCTATTGTGCTAATGTTAGCATGCTGGATACAGCTGGAATAGATTTTGAAAGATCTAGAAAGTTTTCTGTGTGGGTTATTGCGTCTCGCTGCTCTATCCAGTCCATAATTCAACACAAAGGGCATAGCATATAGCATCGCAATATACCTAGCTAAGTAGCTAACCTTCAGTTTATTTATTCTAAACCTAAGAATGAGCGAGGAAGGACAAAATAAGCAGCCCTAAAAAAAGTACCACTTCCACACTGACTTTTTCACTGATATACACATAATAGTGGCAATTTTTTTATGTGCTGATAAAAAAAATGCTATTGTGCTAACATGATAGTGCTACCTATGACAAAATGGCTAAAAATGCTACAATGCTACAACAGATATCATCTGATGTACTCTTTCCACAGGGGAAGAGAAATAAACCCGGGGTGGAGGCCGCCAACTCTCCCGAGTCTGTTCGAGGTCGAGGGGAAAATAAAGCCATCAAGTAGGTGACGTGGGGGGGTCGGGGGTGGGGGGGGGGGGGATCTTAAGATGGGGATGTGTTGAAAGTGATCTACGGTGCGGTATCACATTTAACAAGTTGAAAGCTAATCTTTTAGCGCCCTATGCGGAACAGCATGTCCATATTTCTTCCTTATCAAATGCAAATTGTGGAATCTGAGGAATCTATGGCCGTCCTCACGCTAGTGAAGGATGAATGTGTATCTTTGTGTTGAATAAACGGTCCTTGTCGCTGTCTCTCTCTCTCTGACCGCAGTGAGCTAGACAGAGACTTTTGGAATAACAACGACAGCAGCAATGTGCAGCAGAGATGGAGCTCCTACCCGCCCAAGGAGTTTCTCTTAAACATGTCTCCCTACGCCCCCTACGGGGACCCCCGACTAACACCCAAGTGAGTCTCAGACCGAGATGGTGAGTTTTGTATAATCTGGGTCGGACTCAACAGAAAAGTACAGTATTTTCTGGACGATAAGTCGCTCCGGAGTATAAGTCGCACAAGGCTAAAAATGCATAGTTAGGTAGGAAAAAAACATACATAAGTCGCATTTTTTGCGGGTAATTTATTTATTAATTTATTTTATTATTATTTATTTTCTAACAATTTATTTATTACTAATTTATTTATTACCAAGTTGCATTTTATTAATAATAATAATTAAAAGTAATTAATTAATTTATGTATTATTTATTTTATAACAATTTATTTATTACTAATTTATTCATTACTAAGTTGCACTTTTTTGCAGGTAATTTATTTACTATATTTTATTATTTATTTTATAACAATTTATTTATTACTAATTTATTCATTACTAAGTCACACTATTTTGCAGGTGATTTATTTACTATATTTTATTGTTTATTTTATAACAATTTATTTATTACAAATTTATTTATCACTAAGTCGCATTTTTTTGCAGGTAATTTATTTATGACTATATTTTATTATTCATTACTTCATAATTTATTTATTACTAATTTATTTATTACTAAGTCGCATTTTTGCAGGTAATTTAGTTGTTTATTTCTTATGTATTTTATTATTTTATTATTTTATAACAATTTATTTATTACAAATTTATTTATCACTAAGTCGCATTTTTTTGCAGGTAATTTATTTATGACTATATTTTATTATTCATTACTTCATAACAGTTTATTTATTACTAATTTATTTATTACTAAGTCGCATTTTTGCAGGTAATTTAGTTGTTTATTTCTTATGTATTTTATTATTTTATTATTTTATAACAATTTATTTATTTCTAAGTCGCATTTTTTGCAGGTAATTTATTTATTACTTTATTTATTTTATAACAATTTATTTATTACTAAGTCACAGTTTTTGCAGGTAATTTATTTATTACTTTATGTATTTTATTATTTTATAACAATTTATTTATTACAAATTTATTTATTACTAAGTCACATTTTTGTAGGTAATTTATTTATTACTGTATTTTATTATTCATTATTTATTTCATGACAATTTACTTATTACTAATTTATTTATTACTAAGTCACATTTTTTGCAGGTAATTTATTTATTACATTATTTATTTTATAACAATTTATTTAGTACTAAGTGATAAGTTGCAGGAACAGCCAACCGGTATGAATGTGAGTGTGAATGGTTGTTTGCCTATATGTGACCTGTGATTGGCTGGCTCGCCCGGAGACGGCTGGGATTGGCTCGCGGTAGAAAATGAATGAATAAATGTTCTGGAAGCATTTTTGCTTATGAACAAGATCTCGCGAGTTTAAAACCCCACAAGATCCTTAGTGCTCATGGGCACTAGGCCTGGGACGATAAATAAATTAATTAATCGCAAATAACTGATTGGAATTGGGAGAGCAGAGAGCATATCTAGGCCTACAAACGCACGCCCATATAAGGAAGCCTGCCTATTTGTGACATCACAAATCTCCACTTTTATAACAGCCTCTGAAAACGAGCTTTTTGATCCATCTTAAACTTAATTACGAAACTCATTATCTGAATCTTTGGCATCGTTTAACACGATAATATAATATTTTGACGACATTTATAGGTCGGAAAAGTGGGAAAAATCTCCGGTAATCCTCATGTTTTTCCCATTCAGGCATGTCCGCAATGTGATGGTGTTTAGTATGCGCTGCTGGCCGTGCGGCTCCTGATAGAGATGTGCACAACCATCCCTAATATTCCGGAGGATTCCCGGACTGCCCTCATATTGGGAGAAATTACAACTGCCATTTCGAATCATCCGCATGTTTTTTTTTTTATATTTCTGGAATTGGTAAAAAAAAAACAAAAAAAAAACGAGGCTCTAAATTGTGACTATATCGATGTTGACATGTCATCGAGACGGATCATGATGGCGGAGGAATTAACTTTTGCACGTAAAGTGCGAAAAGCTTTGATTTGACCCGTTCTTTACAGCGCCGCTAGCCTCATTAGACCCCCTTTTTACCGTCATGTGACCGGTTACCATGGTGACAGACCACCCGACAGAGCCGTTCTCTTGTCTTTTTCACTCCAACACCCCGAGGTCTTTCTTTGTGTACTTTTGTCACAGTTGTGTTTTTTTTTTTTTTGTCGACCGTACACTTATCACCCCCCCCCCCCCCCCCCCCACCCTTTACGTTCATTAGTGGGGGAGTTAGAACTCCCCACTTTGTCTTTATACTGGGTCAGGCAAAATGATCTGAGACATATGTAGCTTAAATAAAAGGCAAATAAAGTAAAACTAAAAAAAAAAGTGTTTTTATTTTTGAAAAGTACATATAATTATATTAGAAAGAATAATATAATATTATAAAGAAACAATGCAATATGGCATTATTTGTACTTTTTCAAAATGAACACTTTATTTTTGTTTCTTTACTTTATTTGCCTTTTATTTAACCTACAAACGTGTAAGATCATTTTGCCCGACCCTGTATATACAGTATATATATACAGTATATATACAGTATATATATACAGTATATATATACAGTATTATATGGAAGCCCGTTTCCGCCACTGAAAAAAAAAATGATCCCAATGGTAAGTCGAAATAATAAGATATAAAGTCGAAATTTTGAGATAAAAAGTTGAACTTACGAAAAAGTCAAAATTACAAGATAGAAAGATCAAAATTACAAGATAAAAAGTCGAAATTCTGAGATAAAAAGTTCAAATTACGAGCGTCAAAATTACAAGATAAAAAGTTGAAATTTTGAGATTAAGTAAACTTTTTATCCTGTAACTTGGACTTTTTATCTCGTAATTTTGACTTTTTATCTTGTAATTTTTACTCTTTATCTCGTAATTTTGACTTTCTCGTAATTTTGACTTTATATCTCGTAATTTTGACTTTATATCTCGTAATTTTGACTTTCTCGTAATTTTGACTTTCTCGTAATTTTGACTTTCTCGTAAATCTGACTTTCTCGTAATTTTGACTTTCTCGTAATTTTGACTTTCTCGTAATTTTGATTTTCTCGTAATTTTGACTTTGTTTCTCGTAATTTTGACTTTCTCGTAAATCTGACTTTCTCGTAATTTTGACTTTCTCGTAATTTCGACTTTCTCGTAATTTCGACTTTCTCGTAATTTCGACTTTGTATCTTGTAATTTTGACTTTGTATCATGTAATTTTGACTTTCTATCTCGTAATTTTGACTTTATATCTGATAATTTTGACTTTATGTCTCGTAATTTTGACTTTCTCGTAATTTTGACTTTCTCGTAATTTTGACTTTGTATCTGGCAATTCCGACTTTCTCGTAATTTCGACTTTCTATCTCATAAATTTGACTTTATATCTCGTAATTTTGACTTTCTCGTAATTTTGACTTTCTCGTAATTTTGACTTTGTATCTCATAATTTCGACTTTGTATCTTGTAATTTCGACTTTCTATCTTGTAATTTTGATTTACCATTGGGATCATTTTTTTTTCAGTGGTGGAAACGAGCTTCCATAGTATAATATTGGGGATGTCCAATAATATTGTCACCGTTCTCATCAGGTGAGTCAACCACTCCAACGGTTACTCCACAGATGGATATTTTTACTGTCAAATAATAATAATAACTCTAGAGTCGTTTATGCATGATTTGGTTATTACAATAATTGAGCACTTTGCGCCAGAAGCTGATGTTGATGTCGCATTAGCAATTAGCCTAAATTGTACATCAAGGAAAGCACACGGGTGTTACTCCACTCCAACGTCGTGATGACAAGGTCATGACTCGACAAAAATCTTTTATTTGTTCAAAGCCGCGCATAAAAATGATTCTTTATCAAAAGTCTGCAAGATACAGAAGGTCCGTTTTTTTATCCACAGCACACGGCAGTTCTTCTCAGTTCTCATGAGAACACGTTTTATTGATACAGTTACTCCAATATTAGCAGCATTTTTTGGCTGATGGTGCAGGACACGCATGGGGGAAATTGCCTTCCATATTAGAACAGTAAAAGTTGAGAAAGTAGTTCAGTGTTTCGCCGAGCTCATCTATTTTACCTCCATTCCGCTTCTTCGTCCTGGTTTAGGTCCGTCCTGGTTTAGGTCCGTCCTTGTGACTTTAAAGGGTCCCTGACAAGATTCGTCAACCATACAGTATATTGTTTGTCATTATTTTCTGCGTTATTAGATTTTTGAAAGCAAACAGTAATTCAAAAATAAATATAAAAAATATAAATAAATATTCAAAATATTGCTTGTCATTATTTTCTGCATTAATGAGTTTTTGAAAGCAAACAATAATTAAAAAATAAATATAAAAAATATAAATCAAAATAAATAAATATATAAAATATTGCTTGTCATTATTTTCAACATTATTGGATTTTTGAAAGCAAACAGTAATTAATAAATAAATATAAAAATATAAATAACAACAAATTAATATATAAAATATTGCTTGTCATTATTTTCTGCATTAATGGATTTTTGAAAGCAAACAGTAATTCAAAAATAAATATGTAAAATGTAAATAATAATAATAAATATATAAAATATTGCTTGTCATTATTTTCTGCATTATTGGATCTTTGAAAGCAAACAGTAATTAATAAATAAATATAAAAAATCTAAAAATATATAAAAAACAACAAATAAATATATAAAATATTGCTTGTCATTATTTTCTGCATTATTAGATTTTTTAAAGCAAACAGTAATTCAAAAATAAATATAAAAAATATAAATAAAAAATAAATAAATATATAAAATATTGCTTGTCATTATTTTCTGCATTATTGGATTTTTTTAAAGCAAACAGTAATTAAAAAATAAATATAAAAAATATAACAACAAATAAATGTATAAAATATTGCTTGTCATTATTTTCTGCATTATTGGATTTTTGAAAGCAAACAGTAATCAATAAATAAATATAAAAAATATGAAAAATAAAAAAATATATATATAAAATATTGCTTGTCATTATTTTCTGCATTATTAGATTTTTGAAAGCAAACAGTAATTTAAAAAAAATATATATATATATATAAATAAATATATAAAATATTGCTTGTCATTATTTTCTGCATTATTGGATTTTTGAAATCAAACAGTAATAAAAAAATATAAAAAATCAATAAAAATAAATATATAAAATATAAATAAAATAAATAAATAGAATTTTTTTTTTTTATAAAAAAAAATAAAAATATATTAATGTTCATGCCCCCGCACCCATGTCCAGACGTGACGTCATCCGGGTGGCGCTTCTCGGATGTAGAAGGTTGACTTGATTCAGTGTATATTTTTCAAAATAGCAGTCATGCCGAAATGTCGTGTTGCTGCTGGATGTTCATACTTAACACAGTGATACTGTACGTTTGTGTTCTTTTGACTGCGACGAAAGAACGCCTTCACAAGAACCAATAATTAGGAGCGATTAACAGTTGGATTGATAACACTTGCTCTCCAACCTTGTCCGTCCACCGTTGGTCCGTCTTTCGTCTTTGTATCCTTTCCTGGTCCCTCCCTGGTGTGTGTCCGTCTCAGTGGGGCTGTGGATAAGTGTGGGCAGGGCAGAGCTGGACCCTCGCCGGGGGCCAGCAACAGCACGGTCGGGGCAGGGACAGGGGCGGGGCCCAGTCGCAGTGACAGCGTTCGGAGCATGGTGACCGGTGGCAGCAAGGCCGGGCGCTGGCAGACGGTCCAGAGCCACATGCATGCAGGAGGCCTGCGGTTTAGCAAGTGAGTCCTGCAGGGGGATGGGGGATGGGGGGGTGCATGCTTTGGAGGTGGGGGTGGGGACTGTTATGAAATGTTGTCGTCATCGTTCAACATAACTGAACACAACATGCGATTTTTTAACAACTGCAATCAAGCGTTTGTGCTAACTTGCAATGAGTCTCTGGCCTATGTTGACCCATATTCTAGTGTTCGAACCCGTAACACTTAAATATTTCAGATCATCAAAAAAATTTAAATATTAGTCGATGACAACACAACTGAACGCAAAATGCTATTTTTAACAACTGCATTCAAGCGTTTGTGCTAACTTGCAATGAGTCTCTTCCAGCGCTGGGGAGGAATGTTGGCCCATATTTTGTAAAGGTTCAGTGAAAAAGTGATGCCCCCCCCTGAAGCTAATAAGTGGTTGTGCCACCCTTAGCAGCAACAACTGCAATCAAGCGTTTATGCTAACTTGCAATGAGTCTCTTCCAGCGCTGTGGAGGAATGTTGGCCCATATTTTGTAAAGGTTAAGTGAAAAAGTGATGCCCCCCCTGAAGTGGTTGTGCCACCCTTAGCAGCAACAACTGCAATCAAGCGTTTGTGCTAACTTGCAATGAGTCTCTTCCAGCGCTGTGGAGGAATGTTGGCCCCACTCATCTTTGCGGAATTGTTGTCATTCAGCCACATTGGAGGCTTTTTTAAGGTCACGTCACAGCATCTCAATAGGATTCAGGTCAGGACTTGGACTAGGGCACCGTTATTGTGGGGTCTTTTGTGACTTTTTGGATGAGTCGTCGCTGCGCTCTTGGGGTCATTTTTTTGGTTGACCGGACACTCCTGGGAAGGTTCGGCACTCTTTTATGTTTTTGTGGATTTGTGGATAATGACTCTCACTGTGGTTTGCTGGAGTCCCAAAGCTTTACAAAAGGCTTTATAACTTTTTCCACTCTGATAGATCTCAATTCATCTTATTTTTTAAGAGTTTTAAGAGGGACATGTTTTCCACAGAGGGACATGTAGGTTTGAATTTTTTTTCATAACTTTTTTTATTTCATAACTGAATTTTGTGACTCTCACTGTGGTTTGCTGGAGTCCCAAAGCTTTAGAAACGGCTTTATAACTTTTTCCACTCTGATAGATCTCAATTAATCTTATTTTTTTAAGAGTTTTAAGAGTTTTCCACACAGGTTTGAATTTTTTTTCATAACTTTTTTTATTTCATAACTGAATTTTGTGACTCTCACTGTGGTTTGCTGGAGTCCCAAAGCTTTAGAAACGGCTTTATAACCTTTTTCACTCTGATCGATCAATTAATCTTATTTTTTAAGAGTTTTAAGAGGGACATGTAGGTTTGAATTTTTTTTCATAACTTTTTTTTATTTCATAGCTGAATTTTGTGACTCTCACTGTGGTTTGCTGGAGTCCAAAAGCTTTAGAAACGGCTTTATAACCTTTTTCCACTCTGATAGATCTCAATTAATCTTATTTTTTAAGAGTTTTAAGAGGGACATGTAGGTTTGAATTTTTTTCATAACTTTTTTTTTATTTCTCAACTGAATTTTGTGACTCTCACTGTGGTTTGCTGGAGTCCAAAAGCTTTAGAAACGGCTTTATAACATTTTCTTCTCTGATAGATCTCAATTAATCTTATTTTTTAAAGAGTTTTAAGAGTTTTCCACACAGGTTTGAATTTTTTTCATAACTTTTATTTCATAACTGAATTGTGACTCTCACTGTGGTTTGCTGGAGTCCCAAAGCTTTAGAAACGGCTTTATAACTTTTTCCACTCTGATAGATCTCAATTAATCTTATTTTTTTTAAGAGTTTTAAGAGTTTTCCACACAGGGACATGTAGGTTTGAATTTTTTTTCAATTTCAATTTCAATTTTTTTTCAAAAAAAAAAAATTTTTTTGAACTTTTTTATTTCATAACTGAATTTTGTGTTCAGTTGTGTTGACGAATATCTAAATATGAAACACTGCAGTTGAAAAAAAAATTTGACTGAATATTAGCTTCAATTTTTGATCTTTTTCCTAAAATAAATAAAAAATTTAACCAAATATAAATACTGTTTGCTTTAAAAAATGTCCAAAAAATTACAAACAATATATCACATATTTAAGCAAAGCTGATGAATCATATCAGGCACCCTTTAATGATTATTTTTATTAAAATATCATTTTGCAGAGACAGTAAAGAATACGTTTCCAGAGTCAGACTTCCAACCGGTGGCCATTAAAAACCACAGAAGAAGTCCTGAAAGTAAAGTGGGCTGCCTGGATCGCACCATTAACCGTTGGTTAAAACCTCTGAGTGCGGGGGAGTCCCGCGCACACACTTTACCTCCACCGTTCGATGCCAAACCCACGTGAACCCACGTTCGCACTGTTCCTGTACCGTTGCTAATTTAGCTCAGGCTGTGACAACGTCCCAGCTTTTCAGTGAAAACAGTAAAATCCTCGTAAAATAGTCGGTCTTGTTCATCGTTTTTAACTCAGCAGGACGGACGTTTTATGAGGTCGTTTACGCAAATGAAACGCTTTTCCTCAACATGGGGAATCCAGCTTGATTTTAATTGAAATCCGTCGTTTATCAGCGTCTGCAAAGAGAGCTCAGATGGTGCAAATTTGTTTTTGTAGCAATCAGTTTTCGAAATGCTAACTTATTCAGCTTTTTTTGACACGTTCAGAAAACATCACGCAGATTTTATCGAGTATGATTTGGATGTTTCTATGATTAGCGTCTATTGAGAGGTTCTGAGAGATTCCGTCAAGGGACTGTTTTATGCCTGTTCTTTGAGAGTAATGAGCGGTATTATTTGTAATGGTAATGGTTTAATTTCATTTGAACATGCATCAGATTACAATTGAATGCATCCCATAATCAGTTCCCAGTTCCACATGTCCAAAAGGAGTAGGAAGAAGCAAAGCTTATTAAATCCTACCCCTCCATCTGGTACTTTTACAATCAGTAATTGTTACTTTAGTTTAGTTTTTGTTTTTGTTTTTGTTTTTGTTTTTGTTTTTGTTTAGTTTAGTTTAGTTTAGTTTAGTTTAGTTTTAGTTTTAGTTTTAGTTTTAGTTTAGTTTTAGTTTAGTTTTAGTTTAGTTTGTTTTAGTTTAGTTTAGTTTTTGTTTTTGTTTTGTTTGTTTTAGTTTAGTTTTAGTTTGTTTTGTTTTGTTAGTTTAGTTTAGTTTGTTTTAGTTTAGTTTAGTTAAGTTTGTTTTAGTTTTAGTTTTGTTTTATTTTAGTTTCATTTTAGTTTCATTTTAGTTTAGTTTTAGTTTAATTTTAGTTTAGTTTTATTTTATTTTAGTTTAATTTTAGTTTAGTTTAGTTTAGTTTAATTTCAGTTTAGTTTAGTTTAGTTAAGTTTGTTTTAGTTTATTTTAGGTTTAGTTTAGTTTAGTTTAGTTTTGTTTGTTTTAGTTTTGTTTATTTTAGTTTGTTTTAGTTTTGTTTATTTTAGTTTGTTTTTGTTTTGTTTATTTTAGTTTGTTTTTGTTTTAGTTTAGTTTTAGTTTAGTTTTGGTTTAGTTTTGGTTTAGTTTTGGTTTAGTTTTGGTTTAGTTTTAGTTTAGTTTTAGTTTAGTTTTAGTTTAGTTTTAGTTTAGTTTTGTTTATTTTAGTTTAGTGTTTTACTTTTTTAATTAATTTTTATTTTTTGTCACATACCAAAGTCTGAGGTGATATGAGCATCCAATACCATAATGGGTACCATAGTAAGTGTCAATATAGTGATATATATAGCACATCATGACTGGTTCAAGACTCTTCATCCTTGTATTTAGCAAACATCAACTGCTTGTATTGTTTCTTCAATTGGCTCATCGTTGTGCATTGTTTGATTTCCTTACTCAATCCATTCCATAGTTTGATTCCACATACTGAAAGGCTATGGCTAGCATAACGTAATCCTAGCATATAAGTGTTTCCAATGTACTTCTTCCCTGAGATCATATTTCTTCTCTCTTGTAGAGAAGTATTGGATGACATTTTTAGCTAATTGCTTATTTTTAGCCTTATGCATTATTTTAGCTGTTTGAAGTATTTGTGATTTTATAAATAAGGAGTTAATATGTTCTCTGTAGGCGGCATTATGAATTATCCTTATTATTTGATAAAACTTCGCAGAGGTTCTCAACTGGTGGGTCGGGGGCCAAAAACTGTGCTTCCTTCCTGTGTATAGGTCCGGAAAAACAGGTTTTTAAGTTGTGTCGACTTGTCTTTTTTCAAGTATTTCTCACACAATGCTTATAAATCACATCACGGGGTCCTTGAACGCAACTATCTATACCAGCTGACCTGGCAACGCTTTCCTTGGGGCGCTCGTCTCCTGGCTCTCCGGCGGAGTTGGAGCCGAGTTAATTCCACAAAGCGCTTGCTAAACACAAGTTCAGACAGTAAATCCTCCCGCACTGCATAAGCTTTTTTTTTATTTTTTATTTACGCCTCCTTTTTTTCAAGTACAAGCTTAAATAAACGCATCACACGGCGGCGACCGATGGGGGAGGCGAGAAGCTGACGCGCAACACGAATTTAAGACCGGTAATTGGTGGACTTTCAGAATGGCGATGGAAGATAGAGACGGCGTGATGGCGGCCGGGAGGGTGGCGGGGAGCTCAGCGGCGTCGAGACGTGAAGGAGAGAAGAAGACAAAAGTGAATAAATGCAAAGTAGGTCAAAGACGCGTTAGGGAGCGAGATTAATCACTTTAGTGCTGCAGATGTACGCTTTTGTTTCGACACATGCCGGAGTACACTTCGTTCACGTCGGGATCTAATGAGATCTACTACAAAAAGCGGAATCAAACAACTTTGTGGTATCAAACATTTCAAAGAAAACTGCAGTTTTGGGAAGGATTTTACCCAGCATCCACAATCCTTATGAGACATGAACACATATTTTTGTTTTCTGTATGTTCTAAAAAGATAATAGACTACTCAATAGAGCCAGCCAATCACAGGGCACATATAGACAAACAACCATTCACACTCACATTCATACCTATGGACAATTTGGAGTCGCTAATTAACCTAGCATGTTTTAGCATGTAGTAGCTAGCCGGGTAGTCGCTAGCCGGGTAGTTGCTAGCCGGGTAGTTGCTAGCCGGCTAGTAGCTAGCCGGTTATTAGCTAACTGGCTAGTAGCTAGCCGGTGTGGTGTGGCTCCACACAGAGGGCTAGTAGTTAGCCGGGTAGTCACTAGCCGCCTAGTAGCTATCCAGGTAGTAGCTAGCCGGGTAGTCGCTAGCCGCCTAGTAGCTAGCCAGGTAGTAGCTTGCCGGGTAGTCGCTAGCTGGGTAATAGCGAACCAGGTAGTAGCTAGCCCGGTAGTAGCTAGCCGGGTAGTCGCTAGCCGCCTAGTCGCTAGCCAGGTAGTTGCTCGCCGGGTAGTTGCTAGCCGGGTAGTTGCTAGCCGGGTAGTTGCTAGCCGGCTAGTTGCTAGCCGGGTAGTCGCTAGCCGGATAGTAGCTAGCCGGGTAGTCGCTAGCCGGGTAGTCGCTAGCCCGGTAGTCGCTAGCCCGGTAGTCGCTAGCCCGGTAGTAGCTAGCCCGGTAGTAGCTAGCCCGGTAGTAGCTAGCCGGGTAGTAGTTAGCCGGTGTGGCGTGACAAGGTGGTTCAATCGGTGTAACAATGTTAATAACAATGTGAGTAGCTAGCCGGGTAGTCGCTAGCCGGCTAGTCGCTAGTCGGGTAGTCGCTAGCCGGCTAGTAGCTAGCCCAGCAGTAGCTAGCCGGCTAGTAGCTAGCCGGCGTGGCGTGGCAAGGTGGTTCAATCGGTGTAACAATGTTAATAACAATGTGAGTAGCTAGCCGGCTAGTAGCTAGTCGGGTAGTCGCTAGCCGGCTAGTAGCTAGCCCGGCAGTACCTAGCCGGGTAGTCGCGAGCCGGGTAGTCGCTAGCCGGGTAGTAGTGAACCGGGTAGTAGCGAACCAGGTAGTAGCCAGCTGGGTAGTCGCTAGCCCGGTAGTCACTAGCCGCCTAGTAGCTAGCCCGGTAGTATCTAGCCGGGTAGTAGTTAGCCGGTGTGGCATGGCAAGGAGGTTCAATCGGTGTAACAATGTTAATAACAATGTGAGTAGCTAGCCGGGTAGTCGCTAGCCCGGCTAGTAGCTAGCCCGGTAGTAGCAAGCCCGGTAGTAGCTCGCCGGCTAGTAGCTAGCCCGGTAGTAGCTAGCCGGCTAGTAGCTAGCCCGGTAGTAGCTAGCCGGCTAGTAGCTGGCCGGTGTGGCGTGGCAAGGTGGTTCAATCGGTGTAACAATGTTAATAACAATGGTAGCTGAGTCTTTTTTTATCTGTTTTTATATCTTTAGAACGCACAGGAAAGAGAGATGTTGATGTTTCACATCAGGATTGTGAATGATGAGTAAGGGTAAAAAAATTTTTTTTTAAAAAGCAGTTATGTGCTTTCACCGGAACACCGGAATTTTCAGTATCCACATGACAACCAAAGGGGGACATGACGATATGAATTTTGGAGAATATTGTCAAAATGTTTTCCCATAAATGTGCTAATATTTGTCATCATCTTCTACATATTTGATATTTACTCATCTTATGTCTCCTGTCTTTCTGCTCAGTTTTGGGGACGCGTCCCTCTCAACTACCTCCACCCTGGAGCACATCCCGTCCTCGGCTGTGGCGCGCCCCCGGCCCCTGGTCCGGCAGCAGAGCCTCCAGCAGCCCCTCACACACCAGCCCCCTCCGGGTCCTAACGACCCCCCTGTCACCTCGCAAAGCCTGGGCCAGCTGCACACAGGCCCAGGTGGTGGGGGCCACCGTGGGGGACCACGAGGGGTCCGGGGGAGTACGGCTGGGGCTTCCCGGTACAGAGGGGCGGGGGCGGGCCGGTCAAGGTCGAATCCAGGCAGCTGGGACCACATGATGGAACAGATCCGCCACAGGGGGCTGGACGTCAAGTCGTTCTTGTAAGTGAAGTACCGCTGATATTCTTATCATGAAAAAGTAAAAAATACTATGTATATGTTGTAGTAGAAATATTTTAGATTGAAAAATACTGAATAGATATGGAGTTGTCAGAAAAGTTTGGGGGGGGTGTCATCATCAAATTTAAATATTAATCACTGACAACACAACTAATTAAACATAACAGATTGAGATCTATCAGTGTGGAAAAGCCATTTCTAAAGCTTTGGGACTACAGCAAACCACAGTGAGAGCCAATATACACAAATGGCGAAAACGTGAAACAGTGGTGAACCTTCCCAGGAGTGGCCCGGGCCAACCAACCGCTTGATTGCAGTTGTTAAAAATGGCATTTTGTGTTCAGTTGTGTTGTCCTCAACCCCACCCCCCCACCCCATTTAAAATAATGGAGGAAGGGTTTGAACACTTTAACACTTAACATTTCCAAAATATGGGCCAACATTCCTCCACAGTGCTGGAAGAGACTCATTGCAAGTTAGCACAAACGCTTGATTGCAGTTGTTCAAAATCACATTTTGCGTTCAGTTGTGTTGTCACCAACTAATATTTACATTTGTTTGATGATCTGAAACATTTAAAATAATGGAGGAAGGGTTCAAACACTTTAACACTTAACGTTTACAAAATATGGGCCAACATTCCTCCACAGCGTTGGAAGAGACTCATTGCAAGTTAGTCAAAATAATGGAGGAAGGGGTCAAACACTTTAACACTGAACATTTACAAAATATGGGCCAACATTCCTCCACAGCGCTGGAAGAGACTCATTGCAAGTTAGTCAAAATAATGGAGGAAGGGTTCGAACACTTTAACACTTAACATTTATAGAATATGGGCCAACATTCCTCCACAGCGCTGGAAGAGACTCATTGCAAGTTAGCACAAACGCTTGATTGCAGTTGTTCGAACACTTTAACACTTAACATTTCCAAAATATGGGCCAACATTCCTCCACAGCGCTGGAAGAGACTCATTGCAAGTTAGCACAAACGCTTGATTGCAGTTGTTCAAAAATTTTGCATTCAGTTGTTTTGTCATCGACTAATATTTCCATTTGTTTGATGATCTGAGACATTTAAGTGTTACCGCAAAATAACGGAGGAAGGGTTCAAACACTTTAACACTTAACATTTCCAAAATATGGGCCATCATTCCTCCACAGCGCTGGAAGAGACTCATTGCAAGTTAGTCAAAATAATGGAGGAAGGGTTCAAACACTTTAACACTTAACATTTCCAAAATATGGGCCAACATTCCTCCACAGCGCTGGAAGAGACTCCATTGCAAGTTAGCACAAACGCTTGATTGCAGTTGTTCAAAATCGCATTTTGCGTTCAGTTGTGTTGTCATCGACTAATATTTACGTTTTTTTGATGATCTGAAACATTTAAGTGTTACAGAAAAATAGTGGAGGAAGGGTTCGAACACTTTAACACAACATTTATAGAATAACACTTAACATTTACAAAATATAGCGCTGGAAGAGACTCAGTGCAAGTTAGCACAAACGCTTGATTGCAGTTGTTAAAAATTGCATTTTGTGTTCAGTTGTGTCACGGAAAAATAATGGAGGAAGGGTTCAAACACTTTAACATTTACCAAATATGGGCCAACATTCCTCCACAGCGCTGGAAGCGACTCATTGCAAGTTAGCACAAACGCTTGATTGCAGTTTTTTTGCTATTAAGGGGAGCCCAACCACTTATTAGCTTTAGGGGGATCATTTTTGGAATTTTTTTCTTTCTTAATAATTCAAAAAAAACATAAAAATTTTATGTTGAGTTGTGTTGTCGTTGCATAATATTTACGTTTTTTGATGATTTTAAACATTTAAGTGTTACTGGAAAAAAAATAGGCAATCAGGCTGGCGGCAAACAACATCTGATTGACGGAATCAGGGAATCGGTTCCTTCCGAGCCACGAACCCAAACTCGGTACCATCAAGTCTAAACCCCCTGAAGTCAGGAAATGTTTGTTTTTTGTGTCCGAGTTTTCCGGGCGAGTGGAGAGCCCCCCCCCCCCCCCTCTTACCCACCCTCCATTAGACTTGACTGATAGATTCCACATGATGTGCTCCACAAAGCGGCCTCACGTAAACGCCCCTGTACTTCCTCCACACACACGGCTCGATACTACTGTGTTTCCTGCGTACTTTTCCTATTTGCAGTTTTCCCGAGGACATGGACGTGTTTGCCTTTATTGGGGTTGGCGGCACTTCCTGTTATTTCTATTGAAAGCGATGAATCTCAACAAGGAAAACGGGTCACTTTGGGACCGAATGATGGGGGGTGAAACATACACTAGCGTCGCGGTCGGGAGGCTACGTGTGACCGAGCCACTTTCCTTTCTAATCAATAGACGCGGTGTAGGTGGTAATGGTTCTCCACGCCCTCCGGTTGGAGTGCACGTGTCTTCGGCCGGTCATCTATACAAATGCATTCACCGTTATTGATGAGCCGCATGCCTGCCACTGTTTACAACTCCCCCCGGTGGGCGGCCGTCTCTCAAGTGCTAATGTGTTCTCTTTGCTTGTCAATATTTCTCCAACAAATAGCCTCTTGTTACGGCAGGGAGGTGGAATCGTAAAGGTGGGATGATGGGAAACGGAAAATAGCAACAATATGATTTCCTAATTAACATATTTACATTATATTTTGTAGTGTTGGATTTTAAGGAGGTTCGAAATTAAGCTTCAAAATACATACGAAAAAAATGGCAGTGTGACTAACAGCGACGTAAATACTCACGAGGGTCGTGGGGGGGGGTGCTGGAGCCTATCCCAGCTGTCTTCCGGGCAAGCCAGCCAATCACAGGGCACATATAGACAAACAACCATTCACACTCACATTCATACCTATGGACAATTTGGAGTCGCTAATTAACCTAGCATGTTTTTGGAATGTGGGAGGGGAACATGCAAACTCCACACAGAGATGGCCGAGGGTGGAATCGAACCCGGGTCTCTTAGCTGTGTGACCTGCGCGCTTAACTTTAACTCTCCGCCGTGCAGCCTTCAATAGTGTTGGTTGTTAACCGGGGCGGATTTTACTAACCAAGGTTAGCATGGTTTTTTTTGGTTAACTTTGAAAATTGAGGCCAGAATTTTGTCTCTGTTTGTGTGCACTCAAGCCTATGTCTTGTTGGGAGGAAACTGGAATACCTGTGAGGTCTGTGTGATAACCACTTTTCCACCGTGCAGCTATATTTTCATCATTACAGTATAAAAAAAAACCTGTTTACGAGCCTGTATCAGAGCCCTCTAGCCATGAAATAACACCCCTATAGTAGACATTCATTCATTCATTTTCTACCGCTTATCCTCACAAGGGTCGCGGGGAGTGCTGGAGCCTATCCCAGCTGTCTTCCGGGCAAGCCAGCCAATCACAGGGCACATATAGACAAACAACCATTCACACTCACATTCACACCAATGGACAATTTGGAGTCGCTAATTAGCTTAGCATGTTTTTGGAATGTGGGAGGGGAACATGCAAACTCCACACAGAGATGGCCGAGGGTGGAATCGAACCCGGGTCTCTTAGCTGTGTGACCTGCGCGCTTAACACTCTCCACCGTGCAGCCTTCAATAGAGTTGGTTGTTAACCGGGGCGGATTTTACTAACCAAGGTTAGCATGGTTTTTTTTGGTTAACTTTGAAAATTGAGGCCAGAATTTTGTCTCTGTTTGTGTGCACTCAAGCCTATGTCTTGTTGGGAGGAAACTGGAATACCTGTGAGGTCTGTGTGATAACCACTTTTCCACCGTGCAGCTATATTTTCATCATTACAGTATAAAAAAACCTGTTTACGAGCCTTTATCAGAGCCCTCTAGCCATGAAATAACACCCCTATAGTAGACATTCATTCATTCATTTTCTACCGCTTATCCTCACAAGGGTCGCGGGGAGTGCTGGAGCCTATCCCAGCTGTCTTCCGGGCAAGCCAGCCAATCACAGGGCACATATAGACAAACAACCATTCACACTCACATTCACACCAATGGACAATTTGGAGTCGCTAATTAGCTTAGCATGTTTTTGGAATGTGGGAGGGGAACATGCAAACTCCACACAGAGATGGCCGAGGGTGGAATCGAACCCGGGTCTCCTAGCTGTGTGGCCTGCGCGCTTAACACTCTCCACCGTGCAGCCTTCAATAGTGTTGGTTGTTAACCGGGGCGGATTTTACTAACCAAGGTTAGCATGTTTTTTTTTTGGTTAACTTTGAAAATTGAGGCCAGAATTTTGTCTCTGTTTGTGTGCACTCAAGCCTATGTCTTGTTGGGAGGAAACCGGAGTACCTGTGAGGCCTGTGTGATAACCACTTTTTTCCACCGTGCAGCCACATTTTCATCATTACAGTATAAAAAAACTTGTTTATGAGCCTGTATCAGAGCCCTCTAGCCATGAAATAACACCCCTATAGTCACCGTTACTCTACTACCAGCCAATATAGTAGACATTCATTCATTCATTTTATACCGCTTATCCTCACAAGGGTCGCCGGGGTTGCTGGAGCCTATCCCAGCTGTCTTTGGGCGAGAGGCGGGGTACACCCTGGACTGGTGGCCAGCCAGCCAATCACAGGGCACATATAGACAAACAACCATTCACACTCACATTCATACCTATGGACAATTTGGAGTCGCTAATTAACCTAGCATGTTTTTGGAATGTGGGAGGAAACCGGAGTACCCGGAGAAAACCCACGCATGCACGGGGAGAACATGCAAACTCCACACAAAGATGGCAGAGGGTGGAATTGAACCCTGGTCGCCTAGCTGTGTGGCCTGCGCGCTGACATTATTAGAACCCTGAAGACATGATATAACACTCCAAAAGTCACTTTTACACTATTATTCTTTGTTTAAATCACATTGCGCAGACAACAGGATCAACACTGCTAGCATAGCCACCTACTAAGCTAATCAGTTAGCCTGCAAATAACTTCAAAGATCAAAAAAGTCTTTCAAAAGAAGCAAAAAAATTACCACTTCCACACTAAATGAGAGGATAACCTTTTGCACTTGATCTCATGTCATACAATGTTCGTCTTAGTTAATGTAGAGGGATGACTGTAGAGGCGGGGTACACCCTGGACTGGTGGCCAGCCAATCACAGGGCACATATAGACAAACAACCATTCACACTCACATTCATACCTATGGACAATTTGGAGTTGCTAATTAACCTAGCATGTTTTTGGAATGTGGGGGGAAACTGGAGTACCCGGAGAAAACCGGGTAAATAGGTGCGAAAATCAACATTTAGAATAAAAACCATAGCTGAAGCTGGACTGAAATGCTGTGGAAATACACAAAAACTTCCAATGAAAGTCAAAGTAAAGTGGTAGTTTAGATTTTGTCGCTTAAAAAAAAAACAGGTTCCATTGTCAACGACACAGCGGATATGAATTTATGACAACAAACGCAACACATCTTCCGAGCGTTTTAGTATGCAGAGGCTAAATAATGACTGAATAGTGAAAAACAGTTATTACAGTTATTATTATTGTTACTCTGTTGTTGTTGTTGTTGCAATTGTTGTCAACTGTTGTTGTCAACCGGAGGATTACTACACATATCAGGAAGACTTGGACTGGGATTAGATCAGTTGGAAAGAAAACAATTAAGGACACCAATCATGACGAGATGTATGAGGGAATAATAATAATAATAATAATAATAATAATAATAATAATAATAATAATAACCCCAACTGTAGAAATGAAATAAGATGCAGTGCAGTTGAATACATGCAATTTGCTCATCCCAGAACTTGCCTTCCAAGAGGACATAATGTCCGTTTTGGTCAAGTACTTAAGAAATTAGTAATAAATAAATTGTTATAAAATAAACAATAAATAATAAAATGAATAAAGTAATAAATAAATTACTTGCGGGATTATTTTCAGGCAAAGACCAAAGTTGATACGACAAACGAGATGATGCAATGTCAGCAGGCAAAAGACGAAGCCAAACTGAAACGCTTTAAAACGGTGCGAAAATCAACAGCTGAAGCTGGACTGAAATGCTGTGGAAATACACAAAAACTTCCAATGAAAGTCAAAGTAAAGTGGTAGTTTAGATTTTGTCACTTTTGTTTATTTTTTGTTAACTGAATAGCCATTGTGTTAGCATATCTTACACCTATTCTTTTATTATTGTTAGAACTTGCCTTCCAAGAGGACATTATGTCTGTTTTTGGTCAAGTACTTAATAAATTAGTAATAAATAAATTGTTATAAAATAAATAATAAAATAAATAAAGTAATAAATAAATTACCTGCGGGATTATTTTCAGGCAAAGACCAAAGTTGATAAAAACTAGATGATGCAATGTCAGCAGACAAAAGACGAAAATCAACATTTAGAATAAAAATCAACAGCTGAAGCTGGACTGAAATGCTGTGGAAATACACAAAAACTTCCAATGAAAGTCAAAGTAAAGTGGTAGTTTAGATTTTGTCACTTTTGTTTATTTTTTGTTAACTGAATAGCCATTGTGTTAGCATATCTTACACCTATTCTTTTATTATTGTTAGAACTTGCCTTCCAAGAGGACATAATGTATGTTTTGGTCAAGTACTTAATAAATTAGTAATAAATAAATTGTTATAAAATACATAATAAATAATAAATAAATGACCTGTGGGATTATTTTCAGGCAAAGACCAAAGTTGATACAAACTAGATGATGCAATGTCAGCAGACAAAAGACGAAAATCAACATTTAGAATAAAAATCAACAGCTGAAGCTGGACTGAAATGCTGTGGAAATACACAAAAACTTGAAATAAAAAAAAAAGTGGTAGTTTAGATTTTGTCACTTTAAAAAAAAACAGGTTCCGTTGTCAACGACATAGCGGATATGAATTTATGACAACAAACGCAACACATCTTCCGAGCGTTTTAGTATGCGACGGCTAAATAATGACTGAATAGTGAAAAACAGTTATTACAGTTATTATTATTGTTATTCTGTTGTTATTGTTGTTGCAATTGTTGTCAACCGGAGGATTACTACACATATCAGGAAGACTTGGACTCAGATTAGATCAGTTTGAAAGAAAACAATTAAGGACACCAATCAGGACGAGATATATGAGAGAATAATAATAATAATAATAATAATAATAATAACCCCAACTGTAGAAATGAAATAAGATGCAGTGCATTTGAATACATGCAATGTTTGCTCATTTCTCACTCGGCAGCACACGTTGATGGAGACGTACGCCCGATGCACGGATGCACGGATGCACGGATGCACGGATGAGACTCGGTCTCTTTGAAAATGAAATTGGATCCTCACAACTTCCTCTCTCTCTCTCTTTCTCTCTCTCTCCGTATTTCCGATGTTTGTTTGTTTGTGTGATGTCATGCGTGTCCAGCGAAGGAAAGATGGTCGTTCTGTCTCTGGCGATCGGATTGGCCGAACAGGATGACTTCGCCAACCTCCCCGACCTACAGGAAGCACCGGCGAGCAAAGAGAACGAAACCACACCGGAGAAGCGGTAAATGTGAACGTGGTGCTTGTGTGTCATGAAAGACTTGAATGAGGTCAGGCTGTCAATTGATATTCATTCAGCTCAGGGAAGTCGTGATGAAACTCTGAGCTTACCTGCCGTAATTTTTATTTCATCATGAAAAAAAACCCAGACTGCAGTCATTTATTTATTTATTTATTTATTCGTTTGTGCTTTTCACGTTACGACCTTCCCACATGCCCGCTAGCAGACTATCAGACGGGATCGAGGTTGTGAAAATTGGAATTTGACAAACAAAGCATAGCAGGGGGTGTCCAAAATACGGCCCGGCCCGGCTGTTTTTTTTTTTTATTAACCCCTGGTACGTTCTAGAAATAGAATTTAACAAGGAAACAAAAAAAACTCCAGCAACAAGTGAAAAATCTGCAGTCATTTTACACAAGTAAAAATATTAAGAGGAAGAAAGTTCAAAGAGTCATGAAAAATATGTAATTTTAGCAGCATAAAATTTGAGAACAAAAACTACATTTTTTTAAAGTCAGAAAGTGAGAAATAAATGTTTGCAAAATTAATTTAAATTAAAGTAAAAATATTAACAAAACAGGTTGTATTTTAACAAGGAAAATTTTTGTAAATTTTGCAAGAATAAACTGGTAATATTTCAGTGAAAAATAATATATTAGTACAATAAATTGAAAATAATTTACGAGAATGAAGTCCAAATAAATCCAATATATAATCAAAGTTGTGAGAATAAAGTCAAAATATTAACAAAACAGGTTGTATTTTAACAAGGAAAAATTTTGTAGAATTATAAGGAAACATTTTATTTTAAAAGAAATAAAGTGTAAATATTAAATGCAAAAACAAATTAAAAAATCATAATTCATAATACTACAAAAAAGAAACTAAACTAAACAAATTGGTAATTTTTGGAAAATTAGTTTGGGGGGGAAATCCATTTTTTACTAAAATAAAGTCAAAACATTAACGGAAAAAAATGACATTTTCACAACAAAAAAGTAAAAATTTTACAAGAATAAACTGGTAATATTTCAGTGAAAAATAATATATTAGTAGAATAAATTGGAAATAATTTACGAGAATGAAGTCCAAATAAATCCAATATATAATAAGAGAAAAGTTGTCAGAATAATATTGTAGAATTATAAGGAAACATTTTATTTTAAAAGAAATAAAGTGTAAATATTAAATGCAAAAACAAATTTAAAATCATAATTCATAATACTACAAAAAACAAACTAAACTAAACAAATTGGTAATTTTTGGAAAATTAGTTTGGGGGAAAATCCAAATTTTACGAAAATAAAGTCAAAACATTAACGGAAAAAAATGACATTCTCACAACAAAAAAACTACAAATATTACAAGAATAAACTGGTAATATTTAAGTGAAAAATAATATATTAGTAAAATAAATTGGAAATAATTTACAAGAATAAAGTCCAAATAAATCCAATATATAGTAAGAGAAAAGTTATGAGAATAAAGTCAAAATATTAACAAAACAGGTTGTATTTTAACAAGGAAAAATTTTGTAGAATTATAAGGAAACATTTTATTTTAAAAGAAATAAAGTGTAAATATTAAATGTAAAAACAAATTTAAAATCATAATTCATAATACTACAAAAAAAGAAACTAAACAAATTGGTAATTTTTGGAAAATTAGTTTGGGGGAAAATCCATTCACACAAAATATGAAAAAATGGTCAAGGTATGGAGGAGTAATTAGCGAACAAAAAAATGAGTCGGAATAAGAAGAGGAGGTATATGTACAGATAAAAATGGCCGCTTTTTCTCGTACATTCATCCCATGTTATAACGGTTGATTGGTTCCAATAGAAATAAAACAACAAGCGGTGTCAAGATGGATTCCAACACAGGAACGAACAAAACGTTCCCAACTTTTGGGTGCAGACGTTGCCAATCATGACTTCCTGTACTCTGTGTTCCGGCACATTCGATAAAAGGCAATTTCCCTCCAAACCTTTCCTGGGTGCAATCAGGTGTGGTGGGACTCGAACCAGGTCACTTGTACGTGTTCCGTCCATTTGCCACGGAATAGTCAGGAATTTTCGTATGTCCCGGTCCCTCCTCATCTGCTCCGGAGGTCTGTCAAGTACCAAACTGTAATCGCAGGCCAATCTCAAGCCCCCCCCCCTGCGAAGAGGGGCACGGGGGACGGGGGGGGGGGCAAGTCATCTAGTGTCTTTTCCACAAGTAATACCGGCTCTCCATCATCATCATCATCATCGTCATCACTGCCCCGCTCTCTCATCTCTCAGACTTATCTTCCTGTGTCTGTCTGGTCTGGATGCTGGCGGCTTTCATGGAGCCTCGTAGACTGAAAAGAGTTGATCATGAAGATCATGAAGATCATGAAGATCATGAAGATCATGAAGATCATGAAGATCATGAAGATCATGAAGATCATGAAGATCATGAAGAAGAATATATGAGTAATAAATATGAGCGCCTGTGGGACCTCATATTTAGGAAAACTAAAAACATTGTTTTACGCTTCCTAGTCAAATATGGTAATGGTTTAATTTCACTTGAACATGCATCAGATTACAATTGAATGCATCCCATAATCAGTTCCCAGTTCCATTTATTTATTTTTATTTTTATTTTTATTTTTATTTTTATTTTTATTTTTATTTTTATTTTTATTTTTATTTTTATTTTTATTTTTATTTTTATTTTTATTTTTATTTTTATTTTTATTTTTATTTTTATTTTTATTTATTTATTTATTTTTTTCCGTCACGTACCAAAGTACGAGGTGATATGACCATACAATGTTCTCCACTCATCGTGTGTGGAAGTGGTAAACTTTTGGCAAAACGTATTAAAATACAAGGCATATGAAGTATTTCAGTTGCTAGGCAGGAGTAGTGACAAAAAAACATAAGCTTACATTGCATGAAGACGTAATAGAATGAAAAAAAAGTTCTCCACTCATCGCGTGTGGAAGTGGTTATTTTATTTTAGTTTTATTTTATTTTAGTTTTATTTATTTTTCATTTTTATTTTTCGTCACGTATCGAAGTACGAGGTGATATGACCATACAATGTTCTCCACTCATCGTGTGTGGAAGTGGTAAACTTTTGGCAAAACGTATTAAAATACAAGGCATATGTAGTATTTCAGTCGCTAGGCAGGAGTAGTGACAAAAAAACATTAGCTTACATTGCATGAAGACGTAATAGAATGAAAAAAAAATCTCCACTCATCGCGTGTGGAAGTGGTTATTTTATTTTAGTTTTATTTTTTATTTTAGTTTTATTTATTTTTCATTTTTATTTTTCGTCACGTATCGAAGTACGAGGTGATATGACCATACAATGTTCTCCACTCATCGTGTGTGGAAATGGTAAACTTTTGGCAAAACGTATTAAAATACAAGGCATATGTAGTATTTCAGTGGCTAGGAAGGAGTAGTGACAAAAAAACATTAGCTTACATTACATTAATACTGCATAAAGACGTAATAGAATGGGGAAAAAAGTTCTCCACTCATCGCGTGTGGAAGTGGTTATTTTATTTTAGTTTTATTTTATTTTTATTTTAGTTTTATTTATTTTAAATTTTTATTTTTCGTCACGTACCGAAGTACGAGGTGATATGACCATACAATGTTCTCCACTCATCGTGTGTGGAAGTGGTAAACTTTTGGCTTCAGGTTAGCTCACTAGAAGCGTGTGTCTCGAGTCCTTACAGCATCAGAGTCGTTTTTTTCTCTGAATTTTGAATTTTTTTTAAATTTCCTGTCATAATTATGCCATACTTATTGCATAATTTCAACTCATTTAAATGGTCATTTTTTAATTTTTATCATTTTTAATTATACATTATTACATGTTTTGTATTTTGTATTATTTAAAATCCAATTTTCACTATTTAGCTTGTTAGCTTGGCCGTTTTGAAGCAATCTTCATCAAGGTTGGTCTTGTATTCGTAACAATGACCACTTTTGTATTCTAATTGCTGTCAGAGCTCAGACGTCTGAGGTACCTGAACCTACCGTACATGCCACGAGGTTCATTGTCGCCAACCTAACACGCCGTTTCCCTCCGTTCCGCAATCGATTTGTAGCGTTGGAAGGTTGGCGGGGTTGTAATGTAATGATGTCGCTGTCTAATTTGCATAATTAGCCGTGATGCATTTGCATGTAATAGTAATGGACGCTGTAGGGGAGAGAGGAATAATGTGGGAGACAAAAAACAAACATGAAAAGCACAACAAATATGTCCAGAACTGGGGTATCCAAAGTGCGGCTTGGGGTCCGTTTTGGGACCCATGGCTGTTTTTTTATTGACCCCCAGCACAATTTAATAATATCATTTGAAGAGAAATAACATTTGTAGTTGAATGAGAAAAGAAAGCAACTATTTAAGAAAAATATGTTATATATGTTATAAGTTGTAATATTCGCAAAAACAAAACAGCAAAAAAAGTTAATACAAAAATAAAGTTAAAATATTTTTGAAAAAAAGTCACATTTATGGGAATAAAATTGATGGAAATTTAAAATACACAAAAGGAAAAATCTGTACTTTTACAATAATAAAGAAAAAAGTCATTACAGGAAAAAAGTCAAATTTTACAAGAATAAATATATAATATATGATATGATATAAATATTACATTTTATTAAAAATGTATATGATATAAATATTACATTTAATTAAAAATAGTATTTAATGTAATAAAAATATAATATAATACAAATATTAGATTTAATTAAAAATTTAATATAATATAAATTTAATATAAATATTAAATTGTATTTTCCTGAAGTCATTATATTATGAGACACAATAACATATAATATAATATAATATAATATAATATAATATAATATAATATAATATAATATAATATAATATAATATAATATAATATAATATAATATAAATATTAAATTTAATTAAAAATATAATATAAATTTAATATAATATAAATGTAATATAATATAATATAAATGTAATATAATATAGTATAAATGTAATATAAATATTAAATTGTATTTTCCTAAAGTCATTATATTATGAGACATAATATAATATAATATAAAAATATTAAATTTAATTACAAAATGCGATATAAATTTATTATAATATAAATATTAAATTCAATTAAAAATGTAATATAATATAATATAAATATTAAATTCAATTAAAAATGTAATATAATATAATATAAATGTAATATAATATAAATTCAATACAAATATTAAATTGTATTTCCTGAAGTCATTATATTATGAGACACAAACAAAACAAAATAAAGCTTTACATTAAGTCAAAATATGATGCCAATAAAGTCATTTTAGCCCCGCCTCCTACCCGAAGTCAACTGGGATAGGCTCCAGCATACCTCCATGAGTATAAACAGCACGGAGGAAAGAAAAACTAACTGTTTTTGTCAAGCATTAAGACTTCAGTGGTCCTTAAATGCACCACGGCGCGATCGTGAAACCAAATAGAAGCCAAAGTGCCGTGTTGTTTACCTGGAACACGCGTGTGCCTGAGCCACTCCAACCCGGTCAGTCCCAGGAGACATCCCACCCTTTTTGAGAGCCTCTTTGTGTTCGATTCTTGAATAGATTTGTCACTAGTCACTTTTTTTTCTTTTTTAAAACGCATCTCCGGGGGCCTGATTACTCTGTAAACATAGTAGTAGTAGTAGTTGTAGTAGTAGTAGTAGTAGTAAAGCAACTCCAAAATAGGCTCCTGTGGGGGACCATAGGCACAAATAAGCACACTTTACAATGTAAGAACTTGAAGACTTGCATCGGGGAGTCGGCCACGTGTCACAGCCACAAGATTAGTAGTAGTAGTACTTTTACTTTTACACGCCTATTATTCTTGGTTAGCTTGCGAGCTAACTAGTTAGCATCTAATACAGTCGTGCCTCGGTTATCGCGGTTAGTTGGTTCCGGACTTCGTGAACTACTACGATTTTTTCTGTTTATGACTTTATAAATATGGATTGTAACATTATTAGAGACCTGTAGACATAAAATGATACCCCTATAGTCACTTTTACACGCCTATTATTCTTGGTGGTTAGCTTGCGAGCTAACTAGTTAGCATCTGCAGTTTACTCATTCTCGACGTAAAGTGTTTGAAACGGAGCGGGAAAGATGGACGAGGAAGCTAAAAACTTCACCTAGCATGTCGGCTAGACTATGTTGATTATGTCTCCAGTCTCAGAACATTAATAATGCCTAATAATCATAATACTACATACATATACAACTTTTAGCATATTTTTATATATAATTCGAGGGTAGTATTTGAACTGCGATTCTCAACTTTAACTGTATTCTCAGCAAGTTTTACTTACTTTGTCAGAATTTCGATTATGTCTCCAGTCTCAGAACATTAATAATGCCTAATAACCATAATACTACATATATACAACTTTTAGCATATTTTTTTATATATATTACATAGCGTCAGTGTTGCTAAGTTAACGGGACCGAACCCTTGCAACCAAATAGCTGATGATGGTTTTGCGGCGGCGGCAGCTGCTGTAGCTGTCATCTCCTTATTGCACATCAGAGAAGTAATACTATTGCAGCTGTGATTACTCTTCATTATGTTACCGTCAAAGGAAACATTCTCGTTGCGGCCGATCTCTTATCTCCAGACAAAGCAGTGCGAGCCTTCCAAAAGACTCGGTCACTGTATTTGACTGGCCAAAGGCCGACACCGCGCGGAACGTAATCAGCCACCTGCAGATAACCAGTGATGGAAGCTCATGAAGCTGACTTATTATCGGCTCAGGAAACTGTTGTTGCACGGTGGAGTCGAATATTAATGAGCTTGGAGATCCACCGCATCCACAGCGCAACGGGGAAATAAACATGGAGCACGCTGGCCCCGGATAGCCTCCATGCTCAAGTCAGTATTCCTAAAAAAACAGCCGAATGTGCAAATAAAAGCATTTCTAAACATCACAGGAATGTTGCATGAGAATGTGTAGTAGTAGTAGTAGTAGTAGTAGTCATAGTAGTAGTAGTAGTAGTAAAGCAACTCCAAAATAGGCTCTGTTTAGTGTGGGACCATAGGCACAAATAAGCACACTTTACAACGTAAGAACTTGAAAACTTGCATCGGGGAGTCGGCCACGTGTCACAGCCAAAAGCGTGGTAGTAGTAGTAGTAGTATTCGTAGTAGTAGTACTAGTAAAGCAACTCGAAATAGGCTCCTGTGGGAGAGTTCAGTGTGGGACCATAAGCACACTTTACAATGTAAGAACTTGAAAACTTGCATCGGGGAGTCGGCCACGTGTCACAGCCACAAACGTAGTAGTAGTAGTATTTGTAGTAGTAGTAGTAGTAGTAGTAGTAGTAAAGCAAGTCCAAAATAGGCTCAGTTCAGTGTGGGACCATAGGCACAAATAAGCACACTTTACAACGTAAGAACTTGAAGACTTGCATCGGGGAGTCGGCCACGTGTCACAGCCACAAGCGTAGTAGTAGTAGTACTAGTATTTGTAGTAGTAGTAGTAGTAGTAGTAGTAGTAAAGCAACTCAAAAATAGGCTCCTGTGGGAGGAGTTCAGTGTGGGACCATAAGCACACTTTACAATGTAAGAACTTGAAGACTTGCATCGGGGAGTCGGCCACGTGTCACAGCCACAAGTGTAGTAGTAGTAGTAGTAGTAGTAGTAGTAGTAGTAGTAGTAGTAGTAGTGGTAAAGCAACTCCAAAATAGGCTCCTGTGGGGGACCATAGGCACAAATAAGCACACTTTACAATGTAAGAACTTGAAGACTTGCATCGGGGAGTCGGCCACGTGTCACAGCCACAAACGTAGTAGTAGTAGTAGTATTAGTAGTAGTAGTAAAGCAACTCCAAAATAGGCTCCTGTGGGGGAGTTCAGTGTGGGACCATAAGCACACTTTACAATGTAAGAACTTGAAGACTTGCATCGGGGAGTCGGCCACGTGTCACAGCCACAAGAGTAGTAGTAGTATTTGTAGTAGTAGTAGTAGTAGTAGTAGTAAAGCAAGTCCAAAATATGCTCCTGTGGGGGACCATAGGCACAAATAAGCACACTTTACAACGTTAGAACTTGAAGACTTGCATCGGGGAGTCAGCCACATGTCGGCTCGACTATGTTGATTATGTCTCCAGTCTCAGAACATTAATAATACCTAATAACCATAATACTAAATATATACAACTTTTAGCATATTTTTTATATATAATTCAGGGGTAGTATTTGAACTGCGATTCTCAACTTTAACTGTATTCTCAGCAAGTTTTACTTACTATGTCAGAATTCGATTATGTCTCCAGTCTCAGAACATTAATAATGCCTAATAACCATAATACTACATATATACAACTTTTAGCATATTTTTTATATATAATTCGGGGGTAGTATTCGAACTGCGATTCTCAACTTTTACTGTATTCTCAGCAAGTTTTACTTACTTTGTCAGAATTCGATTATGTCTCCAGTCTCAGAACATTAATAATGCCTAATAACCATAATACTACATATATACAACTTTTAGCATATTTTTAATATATAATTCGGGGGTAGTATTCGAACTGCGATTCTCAACTTTGACTGTATTCTCAGCAAGTTTTACTTACTTTGTCAGAATTTGTACGCTTAGAGACTGGAATCCCCCCCCCCCCCCCCCCCGGAAAACAATCAGTCCTGACATGATTGCTAAATAGATGAGGCAGGAACAGATGCACGGAAAGTAAACAGGAAGTAAGGATTTTTCCGTAAATTAAGCTCAAGGGATGCCTCGGAGGCCACGTGGACATGTTGATAGTTGGGAGCCGCTATTGGTTATCTACGGAAACAAGCAGAATACTGTTAGCTACTAAATAAATGAAGTGGTTCTAACGATTGTTTGTGTTGCACAATTGATTGGTTTGGTGCCCCAGAAGATTCCGGCATTCCAAGCTTGGAAGTCGTGTGTCTAAAGCTGTGAGTCGAGCATCCCGACGACGCTCCGGGCTGCCCAGTGGCCTGAGAGGAGAGATGATTGGAAAAAGAAAAAAAAAAGTGATGTAGGTCAGCACAAATGAAGCATCTTAAGTGTGGATCTCATCCACCAGTTCCTCCGCTTTGAAGAACCAAAATGGCGACTTAGTAGATCCGTATGGTTTTTTGATGTTGTATTAGCCGTCATGTTGAAGGGGGGTTGGTGATCGGGTGATTTGTTCCCGTCGGTGGGGAGCGCTGACTGGGCTGACATCGGACCACAGGCCTCATCCATCATGGGACACGGGAGCCTTATTGCGTTTCATGCTCTTTGCAGTGCCAGGATGTACGCTTATGAAGATCCACTTTGCATCAGCCAGCCAATCACAGGGCACATATAGACAAACAACCATTCACACTCACATTCATACCTATGGACAATTTGGAGTCGCTAATTAACCTAGCATGTTTTTTTTGGAATGTGGGAGGAAACCGGAGTACCCGGAGAAAACCCACGCATGCACGGGGAGAACATGCAAACCCCACACAGAGATGGCCCAAGGTGGAATTGAACTTGGGTCTCCGAGCTGTGAGGCCCGCACGTTAACCACTCTGATAGCATGCAGCCCGCAGCATAAAGTTGTGACATATAAAAAAAATTTCCACAGATAATCTGTTCTGTCTGTCAAACATTTGGAGCCTTTCTTTAAATATTGGCTTTTTTGATATGGAAAAAAGTCCTTTAAAATGACATATTTCACTCTGTAAAGTTGCATAATTGGCGTTTGTGACATGTATGTTCTCACAATATTTAGTGTCTATCAAACATTTGGAGCATTTCTTTAAATATTTGCTTGTTGATATGGAAAAAAAGTCAGTTAAAATGACATCTTTCACTCTGTAAAGTTGCATAATTGCCGTTTGTGACAATTATTTTGTCACAATATTTAGTGTCTATCAAACATTTGGAGCATTTCTTTAAATATTGGCATTTTATATGGGAAGAAGGTCCTTTAAAATGACATCTTTCACTATGTAAAGTTGCATAATTGGCTTTTGTGACGTGTATTTTGTCACAATATTTAGTGTCTATCAAACATTTGGAGCATTTCTTTAAATATTGGCTTTTTTGATATGGAAAAAAGTCCTTTAAAATGACATCTTTCACTATGTAAAGTTGCATTATTGGCGTTTGTGACATGTATTTTCTCACAATATTTAGTGTCTGTCAAACATTTGGAGCATATCTTTAAATATTTGCTTGTTTATATGGAAAAAACGTCAGTTAAAATGACATTGTTCACTATGTAAATTTGCATAATTGGCGTTTGTGCCATGTATTTTCTCTCAATATTTAGTGTCTATCAAACATTTGCTGCATTTCCTGAAATGCTTTTCAATTTTGTTTCTGTGCACGCACACCATTTTTGCGCTTTGCCGCCAAGGTTTCTCCCAGGTCGTAAGAATGATTGCAGACAAATCCAGCAAGGATTTATCGAATCTCTCAATCCACTTTTCTTACGCTGCCCTTTGTTATGCTAGCCTGTGTCCTTCTCTTATTTGATATTCCCCCATGTTGTTATTCCTACTCCTCCCTTTCCCGAGGATGCTGATGCTGATGCTGGGATGCTCTCACAGCACAGCTCCACCGTCAGCGTAGATGACTGTCACTTTTGCCAGAGTGATAAATCTGCTCTATCACTGCGCATCGAGGAAGAGATTGAAATACCTCAGCGGATGGTTTTCCATGCATGAATATGCAGTATGCGTGCGCAAACATGTTGGCCTAAGAGGTTTGTAGCATTGCCACGTCAAACGTCAACAATGGTTACGCAACATTTACATTTGGTCTCTGCCCTGTTGATAAATGATTATTGTATTTTCTCACAATATTTTGTGTCTATCAAACATTTGGAGCATTTCTTGAAATATTGGCTTTTTGATTTGGGAAAAAAACTCCTTTAAAATGACATCTTTCACTCTGTAAAGTTGCATAATTGGCATTTGTGACATGTATTTTCTCACAATATTTCGTGACTCTCAAACATTTTGAGCATTTCTTTAAATATTGGCTTTTTGCTTCGGAAAGAAGTCCTTTAAAATGACATCTTTCACTCTGTAAAGTTGCATAATTGGCGTTTGTGACATGTATTTTCTCACAATATTTCGTGTCTATCAAACATTTGGAGCATTTCTTTAAATATTTACTTGTTGATATGGAAAGAAGTCCTTTAAAATGACATCTTTCACTCTGTAAAGTTGCATAATTGGCGTTTGTGACATGTATTTTCTCACAATATTTCGTGACTATCAAACATTTGGAGCATTTCTTGAAATATTGGCTTTTTGATTTGGAAAAAAAATCCTTTAAAATGACATCTTTCACTCTGTAAAGTTGCATAATTGGCGTTTGTGACATGTATTTTCTCACAATATTTCGTGTCTATCAAACATTTGGAGCATTTCTTTAAATATTTGCTTATTGATATGGAAAAAAGTCCTTTAAAATTACATCTTTCACTCTGTAAAGTTGCCTAATTGGCGTTTGTGACATGTATTTTCTCACAATATTTCGTGTCTTTCAAACATTTGGAGCATTTCTTTAAATATTGGCTTTTTGATTTGGAAAAAAGTCCTCTAAAATGACATCTTTCACTCTGTAAAGTTGCAGAATTGGTGTTTGTGACATGTATTTTCTCACAATATTTAGTGTCTATCAAACATTTGGAGCATTTCTATAAATATATGCTTTTTGATATGGAAAACTAACTACATCCCTGGTTTCACTCTGTAAAGTAATTGGCGTTTGTGAATGTTCCGCATGTTTTTGGAATGTGGGAGGAAACCGGAGTACCCGGAGAAAACCCACGCATACAAACTCCACACAGAGATGGCCGAGGGTGGAATCAAACTCGGGTCTCTTAGCTGTGTGGCCTGCGTGCTAACCACTCAACCACCGTGCAGCTTGAACAGAACATTGAAAAGAGCCATCCTTTTTACATCGAAAACACTTCCTGGTGTACTTTAATAGTTTTTTCTTTGAACTGTATACAGATATATTCACTTTAAAGTAAAAATGATGATTCCCAAAAAGGTCAAGAAATAGGTCAGTCGGGTTTGGTGACAACAAAGAAGCTGCGGGGAATGTAAATATAGAAATGTGACATCAAAATTCCAAATAAATATCAGGATGTCAATATTTTGAATGAAAAAACTGCCTACTAGTATGATGAAATACTGACTTAAACAAACAGTACATAAATACAAATATATCATTCCAAATATTTCAGCTTAGTGTTCCCCAATAGAAGGGAGCACATCTGCAGCAGCTTGTGTTGGCTTGCCTATGACTATCTTGTATATAAATATATATATATAAATATAAAAAAAACACCAGTTACATAATTCATCCTTAGAGGTTGTTGTAACCATGACGACTGAAGTGTGCGCACCCACTTAAGGTTGTACTCCACCATCATGAATTTTACACTGGGTTGGAGTAACTGTGGTAACCAGAGCGCCGAGCTGAGAGCCTTTGGCCACGACTTCACTGGCTGTCCTCATACCTACACGTGACCCCTCCCTGACCTTCGTAGAGTACCACGACCCCCCCTTTGGGTACGCTTCAGCTCTACTTCATGCTGATTCATATTTACCCCAAGCCTGTAAACAACAGATTACCTGTGGAAATTGTTTTATATTTCAACGTTATGCTGCAAGTGGTAAGCGCGTGAGGGCCTCACAACAAGGAGACCCAAATTCAATCCCTCATTTTAAAGGACTTTTTTCCATATCAACAAGTAAATATTTAAAGAAATGCTCCAAATGTTTGACAGACAAAACAGATTACTTGTGGAAATTTTTTTATATTTCAACTTTATGCTGCGGGCTGCATGGTAGATGAGTAGTCAACGTGCTGGCCTCACAGCTAGGAAACCCGAGTTGGATTCCACCCTCGGCCATCTCTGTGTGGCGTTTGCATGTGTGGGTTTTCTCCCTCATTCCAAAAACATGCTAGGTTAATTAGCGACTCCAAATTGTCCATAGGTGTGAATGTGATTGTGAATGGTTGTTTGTCTAATATGTTATAGCGGCGCATGTAGACAAGATATTGGAATATTCCTTTCCATGTATACCATTGTTTTCGGAAAAGTCATTTTCCGAAAGAGAAAAACTCTTGATGTAAACGTGGCTGTTGTCAACCTCTTTACCTTCGTCGAAAAGCACTATCAAATCTAATTAGTTATTATAATTAAAAGCAACCTTTTTCATTGACCTGTATTGGATTTTCCAAACCCAAACATGAATCAATGCCCACATACGAGTACAACAATGAGTTTTGGGAACACGTACACCAAAGGACCCGGAGGCGGTCACGGACCAGTGTGTCAGCCGCCCGGCTGGTTACGTGCGCGTATTGGACAAGCGTCCCAAAGAGACGACATTGCATTATTTTTGAATTGACTCGGTGCTACATTTTAGCCGCTCTGACCCGCGGATCACAAGTGAAGAAACGCAGCTTGACAAACCAATTGTTTCTGTTCTACACCGGGGGTCAGCATCGTCTCTTCCGTGTTTTCTCTTATTCGCTTGCACTCTCCTTTTACTTGTCTCCTTGCGGTACGACCTCCGTCCATCTCGTAAACCTTCCCCGGCTTCCTCCCGATTCGTCTTGTCTAATGTAACTTGGCAATTTCCTTTTCTTCACTTTAGAGCACGGAAATGTTTGGTCTTGACTAGTACATCTGGGGTGCTTGTTTCCTTCCTTAGGCCTTCAAGCATACCTTGTCCTTGTCTTTGTGTGTTTCAACACAAAGTCACATACTGTGATTCTCATGTATTTTCTCATATTTTGTGTCTTTGAAACATTTGGAGCATTTCTTTAAATATTGGCTTTTTGATTTGGAAAAAAGTTCTTTAGAATTACATCTTTCACTCTGTAAAGTTGCATAATTGGTGTTAATGACATGTATTTTCTCACAATATTTCGTGTCTATCAAACATTTGGAGCCTTTCTTTAAATATTGGCATTTTGATATGGAAAAAAAGTCCTTTAAAATGACATCTTTCACTCTGTAAAGTTGCAGAATTAGCGTTTGTGGCATGTATTTTCTCACAATATTTAATCTCTATCAAACATTTGGAGCATTTCTTTAAATATTGGCATTTTTATATGGAAAAAAGTCAGTTAAAATGACATCTTTCACTATGTAAAGTTGCATAATTGGCATTTGTGACATGTATTTTGTCACAATATTTTGTGTCTATCAAACATTTGGAGCATTTCTTTAAATTTTGGCGTTTTTATATGGGAAAATATCCTTTAAAATGACATCTTTCACTCTGTAAAGTTGCATAATTAGCGTTTGTGACATGTATTTTCTCACAATATTTCATGTCTATCAAACATTTGGAGCATTTCTTTAAATATTGGCATTTTTATATGGGAAAAAAGTCCTTTAAAATGACATCTTTCACTATGTAAAGTTGCAGAATTAGCATTTTTGACATGTCTTTTGTCACAATATTTCGTGTCTGTTAAACATTTGGAGCATTTCTTTAAATATTTGCCTTTTTATATGGGAAATAGTCCTTTTAAAATGACATCTTTTACTCTGTAAAGTTGCATAATTGGCGTTTGTGACATGTATTTTCTCACAATATTTCGTGTCTATCAAACATTTGGAGCATTTCTTTAAATTTTGGCATTTTTATATGGAAAAAAGTCCTTTAAAATGACATCTTTCACTCTGTAAAGTTGCAGAATTAACGTTTGTGGCATGTATTTTCTCACAATATTTCATTTCATATCAAACATTTGGAGCATTTCTTTAAATATTGGCATTTTGATATGGAAAAAAAAGTCCATGCATGGGCAAAACGCACAAAAACTGCTAAAAATAGAAATGTAATTTTCAGCTGGTGACGTCCAGCAACTTGAAATTCTTAGCCCAGCTAAGAGAATGTCAGACGGGTCCTTAGTGCATGTTCTGGCCCCGCGGCGGTCTGTCTGTCACGTAGCGGTCCAGGTCCTCTTGTCCCTCTCACTCTCCCTCACGGGCATGAACACCCACGTCTTGAAATGGTGCGACGGCGTTACAGCATCTGTCTCTACAAATACATCAGTCAGCGTGGCCAACTCTGTTGCCGCCACTTTAAGAGTCCGGTCTTTGAGTTTGCAACTCGGATGGGAAAGAAAACAAGTAAACTCGATGGTCAGGCTTGCGGGCCACCTATTGAGGACTGCTGGTGTAAATATTTCGTTTCAGGACTAAAGTGTACCATTCAAGTGTAAAAAGAAGTCAACTTGTTAGAAAAATGTGCAAACACTTAAACCAGGGATGTCCAAAGTGTGGTCTAAGGGCAATTCCTGGCAGGCGGATGTTTTTCAGTATTTTCAACAGAAAAAATTGTACAAGAATAAAGTCAAAATATAAAAAGAAAATATAGAAAAGTCATTATTTTTACTAGAAAAATCATAAAATTAGTTGGCATGAAGTTGAAATATGAAAGAAAAATATTTTTTTAAAAAGTCAGCAACAATTTTAGGTTGTGGAAAAAGTCATAATATGATGAAAAATAACATCACAATAGCAAACATTAAATATTTTAACAAAGAATGACATTATTTAAAAAGTTGTAATATGAAAAACAAAACAAGGTTGTAATTTTTGGGAAATTAAGTTGTGAAAAAAGCTATAATGTTCAGAAAATAAAATTTAAAAAAATAGCCAAATATTGTGAAATAATGTCATAATATTATTAGAAAAAAATCTTTAAGATTAAATATTACATTATTAAAAAATAAAAAAAGATTAAATATTACAGGGAAAAAAACTAATTTTTTAAAGGTGTGATATTATTAAAAACACAACAAAGTTGTAATTTTTGAGAATATATTATATATTATTAAAATATTATCATCATAAAATACTATATGATATTATATTATATATAAAATATTATTTTATTATATAAAATATTATCATCATTATTATGAAAAGAAAATTAACATAAAGAAAGTTGAAATAGTTGAAGAAAAAAATGAAACCCTAAAATATGTTTGATTTCTGAAATCATGAAATATTACAGGAAAAAAAGACCAAATTTTTTAAAGGTGTGATATTATTAAAAACACAACAAAGTTGTAATTTTGGAGAAAATATTATATATTATTAAAATATTATCATCATAAAATACTATATTATATTATATATAAAATATTATATTATTATATAAAATATTATCGTCATTATTATGAAAAGAAAATTGAAATTGAAATTTGAAACGAAACCCTAAAATATGTTTGATTTCTGAAATCATCGTCTCATGATTCATAATGATGAAAAACCAATCAGAGTTTGTGGTGGCATTGTTCAATTACTCTTCAACCCCCCCCGCCCCCACCCCCATATTGTCATCTGTTTTGTTCTCAAAACCTTCCTCTACTAGAGAATCGGTCGGCGATGCGCATGCTGAATTATTAGAATGGTTGGAGTTATGAAAACCAGCAGGGGTTGGGGCGGTGGGGGGGTCTTAGGACACTCTTCTTGTTTTTGTTGTTCCATGAATGTTGCATGTTAAGTGCATTTGCCATATGTGTTTTTCTATGTGGTGCATTCAGGACCCCGGGTAACAAAGCAGGCAGCAGTCCCAGAGGTCACACCCCGGATGAGAGCGGCCGCCGCCAGGGGACGGGTCACGACGCCAACTCATCCGTGTCCGACTTGGCCAACTCGGTCACCAGTGAAATGCTGATGGTAAGACTGATTTGAGATCTGTGTTATTTTGTGAAGTCATCCACCAATGGCGGCTGTAGGCGACGCCTTCTCCAATCAAACTGAATGAGATGGCTGTAAAACGATTAGAGGGCACTTCCAGATCATCTCCACTAATCCCGTATGAAAGTCACGAGAAGTTGGCTAGCTTGAGGGTATCATAGCAGAACCCGTTCAAAAATACAGTCGAACCTCGGCTCCTGTCCGTCACGTTTTTTGTTTTTTATTGTTAATTTTGCAAATATACGCCATTTTGGCCCCAGTTTGTGTGCATTCTCAGGTTCGTGTAAAATATTATTATTAGGCACACAGAATATTGTGTTCTACCTACCAAAAGAAAAAGGTTTTTTTCCGTTCTTTAGTAATCAACAGTAGAACATCGGGAAGTTTCAGGGAAATATCAGCTCCCAACTAAAAAAGCGAGAAAAGCAAAAAGACATTTCACTTTGACACAAATATTTAGCTTTTGCGTCTATACCAACATAACACAAAAAGGGGTTGTTTTAAAAAATAATAATAATTATTATTATTATTATTGTCATTATTGTCATTATTGTCATTATTGTCATTATTGTCATTATTATTAATTATTATTATTATAAGCAAAAAAATTCACTTTAACACAAATATTAGCTTTTGCGTCTATACCAACATAACACAAAAAGGGGTTGTTTTAAAAAATAATAATAATAATTATTATTATTATTTGTTATTATTATTATTATTATTATTATCATTATTATAATAAGAATTATTATTATTATAAGCAAAAAACTTTTCGCTTTAACACAAATATTTAGCTTTTTCGTCTATACCAACATAACACAAAAAGGGGTTGTTTAAAAAAATAATAATTATTATTATTATTATTATTATTTATATTATTATTATTAGTAGTATTATCATCATCATCATTATTATTATTATTATTATTATTATCATAAAAATTATTATTATTCCGTTATTTCATAATCAGCAGTAGAACATAGGTCAGTTTCAGGAAAATTTCAGCTCCCAACTAAAAAACGGGAGAAAACCAGCTTTTTTGAAAAAAAAAAAATTCACATTTGGAGCTGAACTATGCGTGCGCATGCGTCCTGCAGGCTACACGGTGGTTTAGCGGTTAGCATGTCTTAACCGTGCATGTTAGGTTCAATGGTAAAAGTGTGATGTGGCGAGGTGTCACTACGTATTAGTAACGTAGTTCTTTGGTGTAACAGTGTTAATAAAAATAACAATATTGCTGTAGGTTGGTTAATATTAGCGTTTTTTTATAGGTTCGTCCAATTACGTGCATTTTTTGTGTCTATTTTTAGCAGTTTTTATATCTTTAGAATGCACAGAAATTAGAAAGATGTGATGTTTCACATAAGGATCATGGATGGAATTCCCAAAAATTTGCTTTAAATGTTACTGGAAAATTTTGCAAGTCACCATCCACTGTCCTCCAAACGTACCCGAGATACTTTGTAGATATTTGGTCTCAAAGTACAAGATGTTTTTCCACAAAGGGTGCATGTTCATGTATGACAATGCGGATAATAAAGAGGATCACCATTAATGGAGTCTTCAGACGCACCATGGAGCCCCACGTAATTACACACCGCAAGCCCCCGAGCCCCACCGCTGCCGTATTCCCACAGCACCCCACAGCACTGCGTGTTCTTTTGCAACCAATTACTGAAGTGGGCTGAATACGGTCCTTCATCTCGGGTGTCTGGCTCGAGGCGGCAAAGCCATAACTACCTGTTGTGCTCCACAGGTGGCTCATTTGTCTTTGAGTGACGGACGGCACACTTGGAGGGGAAAAACACAGGGGGATTTCTTTTTTTTTTTTTTTTTCATCCTTGTCAATGACTATTATTTGCAATGCTTTTTTTATACAAATCCATGTCCTTATGAGAGACACGATGATAATCAACAGTAGAACAGGGGGAAGTTTCAGGAAAATATCAGCTCCCAACTAGAAAAGGGAGAAAACCAGTTTTTGTGCAAAGAAACGTTTCACTTTGATACAAATATTTAGCGTTTACCAACATAATACAAAAAAGGGGTTGTTTTAAAAAAATATATTATTATTATCATTATTATTACTATTATTACTGTTATTATTGTTACTATACTATTCTAACATGGAACCTACCAAAAGAAAAAAGTTTGTTTCTACATTTTTCCGTTCTTTAGTAATCGGCAATAAAACATGGGAAAGTTTCAGAAAAGGGAGAAAACCAGTTTTTGTGCAAAGAAACGTTTCACTTTGACACAAATATTTAGCTTTTACCAATATAATACAAAAAAGGGGTTGTTTAAAAAAACAATTTATTATTATTATCATTATTATTATTATTAATATTACTGTTATTATTGTTACTATACTATTCTAACATGGAACCTACCAAAAGAAAAAAGTTTGTTTCTACGTTTTTCCGTTCTTTAGTAATTGGCAATAGAACATGGGGAAAGTTTCAGGAAAATATCGGCTCCCAACTAAAAAAGGAAGAAAACCAGTTTTTGTGCAAAGAAACGTTTCACTTTGACACAAATATTTAGCTTTTGCGTCTATACCAACATAACACAAAAAAGGGATTGTTTAAAAAATAATAATTATCATTATTATTATCATTATTATAATAATTACTATTATTACTATTATTATTGTTACTATACTATTCTAACATGGAACCTACCAAAAGAAAAAAGTTTGTTTCTACGTTTTTCCGTTCTTTAGTAATCGGCAATAGAACATGGGAAAGTTTCAGGGAAATATCAGCTCCCAACTAGAAAAGGGAGAAAACCAGTTTTTGTGCAAAGAAACGTTTCACTTTGACACAAATATTTAGCTTTTACCAACATAATACAAAAAAGGGGTTGTTTTAAAAAATATATATTATTATTATCATTATTATTATTATTATTACTATTATTACTGTTATTATTGTTACTATACTATTCTAACATGGAACCTACCAAAAGAAAAAAGTTTGTTTCTACGTTTTTCCGTTCTTTAGTAATCGGCAATAGAACATGGGAAAGTTTCAGGAAAATATGAGCTCCCAACTAGAAAAGGGAGAAAAACATTTTATTATTATTATCATTATTATTATTATTATTATTATTATTATTATTATTATTATTATAACACTACTATACTACTCTAACATAAAAAAATAAAAATAATAATAATAATAATGATCATTATTGTTATTGTTATTGTTATTGTTATTGTTATTGTTATTGTTATTGTTATTGTTATTGTTATTATTATTATTATTATTACTATTCTAACATGGAAGCTACCAAAAGAAAAAAGTTTGTTTCTACGTTTTTCCGTTCTTTAGTAATCGGCAATAGAACATGGGAAAGTTTCAGGAAAATATCAGTTCCCAACTAAAAAAGGGAGAAAAACATTTTATTATTATTATCATTATTATTATTATTATTATTATAATAACACTATTATACTACTCTAACATAAAAAAAAATAATAATAATAATGATCATTATTGTTATTGTTATTGTTATTGTTATTGTTATTGTTATTGTTATTGTTATTGTTATTGTTATTATTATTATTATTATTATTATTATTATTATTACTATTCTAACATGGAAGCTACCAAAAGAAAAAAGTTTGTTTCTACGTTTTTCCGTTCTTTAGTAATCGGCAATAGAACATGGGAAAGTTTCAGGAAAATATCAGTTCCCAACTAAAAAAGGGAGAAAAACATTTTATTATTATTATCATTATTATTATTATTATTATTATAATAACACTATTATACTACTCTAACATAAAAAAAAATAATAATAATAATGATCATTATTGTTATTGTTATTGTTATTGTTATTGTTATTGTTATTGTTATTATTATTATTATTATTATTATTATTATTATTACTATTCTAACATGGAAGCTACCAAAAGAAAAAAGTTTGTTTCTACGTTTTTCCGTTCTTTAGTAATCGGCAATAGAACATGGGAAAGTTTCAGGAAAATATCAGTTCCCAACTAAAAAAGGAAGAAAAACTGCTTTTGCATGAGTGGAGACTTGTCATCATCTCTTTAGGCTTCTTCCGCAAAAAAAAAAACCAAAAACATAGAGGTTGTATACATTTTTAGTTGGGATCCAAAAACGTACGTATAAATCCATATTTGGTATCGAATGAATCTGCACTTTAAGCATCATGGGAAGTGTAGTTCTTTTTGTTATGTATTATTATTATTTAAGCCGCAGGGTTCAAAGCCTGTGAAAAGCCGGAATTTATGGTATGAGTATTTATTAATAATATTTTTTACGGTTGTAGCTCTGATGTAGAAAATAATCCTTAATAATTCACTTTTGCATTTTGGTCTTGGTGGGTTTTTGTTTTTCAGGAAAAAAAAAACAAACAAACCATAATCTCCTGTGGTTTGGGTTTTGGATTTCAGCAAAAATAATCTTCAACGGCAGCATGAGAAGGTTTGATGCCGAGGCACAAATGTGTGTGTGTGTGTGTGTGTATTGGCGGAGTTATTTTTAGGCTTAGGAGTGAATAATGGAAAGTGATCACATTCAGCAAAGGAGAATAAGGTCAAGCCGTGGATGTCTGGAATGTGTGTGGAAAGTATGGAATTGGATATTAAATATTTGGGACCGGCTTTTTTGAGTGATGTCCCCCGAGCTCTTCTCCTGCGTATTTTCACTGGATTTCTCCGCCTCCGTCAGTCAGTCAGAGGGTATCGGTGTACTAGCAGATAATCGGCCCCCGTTGTTGCGACACGGTCAAACGCACTCGCCCTCGGTCATGTGACGAGACATTAGGCCGTTTTTTGCGTTTACGATCAATACGGACGTTTTCAGGAGACTTGATTACGATCACGCCACATTAGCGTCACCTGTCACCTTGAATCTGACTTACAGCGCAGAATCAGTTACGGGGGACGAGTGGTTAGCATGTGAATATTTTGTGATATTAAGTGGTAAACAAGGGATTGTTTTAGTTTAAGTGCAATATTGTATGAAAACCAAGGCATCTTTTGAAACCAAAGCTTTGGGAAACCGAAGTTTGAGTTTAGCAGAATATTTAGTAATATTAAGTGGTAAACAAGGGATTGTTTTAGTTTAAGTGCAGTATTGTATGAAAACCAAGGCATCTTTTGAAACCAAAGCGTCGCAAAACCGAGGTTAGACTTTAGTAGAATATTTTGAAGTAATATTTTTGGAGCCCCCATTTCCTTAAGCTCACCTGTGACCCTGAACAGGATAGGCAGTAGAAAACTTTGAGGATCAACTACCATAAACGAGGATTGTTTTAGTTTAAGTCCAATATTGTATGAAAACCAAGGCACCTTTTGAAACCAAAGCTTCGCGAAACCAAGGTTTGACTTTAGTAGAATATTTTTAAGTGATATTTTTGGATCCCCCATTTCCTTAAGATCACCGGTGACCCTGAACAGGATAGGCAGTAGAAAACTTTGCGGATCAACTGCCATAAACAAGGATTGTTTTAGTTTAAGTCCAATATTGTATGAAAACCAAGGCATCTTTTGAAACCAAAGCTTTGGGAAACCAAAGTTTGAGTTTAGCAGAATATTTAGTAATATTAAGTGGTAAACATAGGGTTTGTTTTAGTTTAAGTGCAGTATTGTATGAAAACCAAGGCATCTTTTGAAACTAAAGCGTCGCAAAACCGAGGTTTGACTTTAGTAGAATATTTTGAAGTAATATTTTTGGAGCCCCCATTTCCTTAAGCTCACCGGTGACCCTGAACAGGATAGGCAGTAGAAAACTTTGAGGATCAACTACCATAAACGAGGATTGTTTTAGTTTAAGTCCAATATTGTATGAAAACCAAGGCATCTTTTGAAACCAAAGCTTTGGGAAACCGAAGTTTGAGTTTAGCAGAATATTTAGTAATATTAAGTGGTAAACAAGGGATTGCTTTAGTTTAAGTCAAATATTGTATGAAAACCAAGGCATAATTTTCAACCAAAACCAAATCTTATGAAACCAAAGCTTGGGGAAACCGAGGTTTGACTTTAGTAAAATATTTTTAGGTGATATTTTTGGAGCCCCCATTTCCTTAAGATGACCGGTGACCCTGAACAGGATAGGCAGTAGAAAACTTTGAGGATCAACTGCCATATACAAGGGATTGCTTTAGTTTAAGTCCAATATTGTATGAAAACCAAGGCATCTTTTGAAACCAAAGCTTCACGAAACCGAGGTTTGACTTTAGTAGAATATTTTTAAGTGATATTTTTGGATCCCCCATTTCCTTAAGATCACCGGTGACCCTGAACAGGTTAGGCAGTAGAAAACTTTGAGGATCAACTGCCATAAATGAGGATTGTTTTAGTTTAAGTCCAATATTGTATGAAAACCAAGGCATCTTTTGAAACCAGAGCTTTGGGAAACCGAGGTTTGAGTTTAGTAGAATATTTTTTTCAAGTGATCTTTTTGGATGGCCCATTTCCTTCATGACCCTGAACAGGATAGGCAGTAGAAAATGAATCGATGTGACGAAGGCATGAAGTTTGAAAAGAGTCTCGGTCTCTCCCAGTTGTCTCCAGGCTCGGAAGAGGACGACCACGAGGGTCCGGTGTGTGAGAAGTTGGGCCGCATTCAGTTCAGCGTGGGCTACAGCTTCCAGGACTCCACCCTCACGGTCAAAATCCTCAAGGGCCAGGATTTGCCCGCTAAGGACTTCTCCGGTACTTCTGATCCTTTCGTCAAACTCTACCTGCTGCCTGACAAGAAGCACAAACTGGAGACCAAAGTCAAGAGGAAGAATCTGAACCCGCACTGGAATGAGACCTTTCTCTTCGAAGGTTCGGCCGACACATCGTTTTGTTTGCTTCGCCTTTTTGGTGCATCTGTGTATTCCTTCCCACCGCAGGGTTCCCCTTTGAGAAGGTGGTCCAGAGAACCCTATACCTGCAGGTTCTGGATTACGACCGCTTCAGCAGGAACGACCCCATAGGTGAGGTGTCCATCCCCCTCAACAAACTGGACCTGGCCAACATGCAAACTTTCTGGAAGGAGCTGAAACCATGCAGCGACGGCAGCGTGAGTAAAGGGAAGGAAAGAGGTGGCAGAAGGGATGGAGTGGGTGGGGGGAGGGGACAAAATGGAGCCTAATGGCTGATGTCATGGCTGGCTGCTGTGACAGTCCTGTGGGGGGGGGGGCGTGGAAGGGAATGCTGAACGTTGACAGGTTGGTGGATTGAACACAGAGCAGCGGGGAAGATGTTTAAGTCCAATATTGTATGGAAACCAAGGCATCATTTTCAACCAAAACCAAAGCTTGGGGAAACCGAGGTTAGAGTTTAGCAGAATATTTTTTATTTTTTTGGACCCCCCCATTTCCGTAAGGTCACCGGTGACCCTGAACACGATAAGCAGTAGAAAACTTTGAGGATCAACTGCCATAAACGAGGGATTGTTTTAGTTTAAGTGCAATATTATATGAAAACTAAGGCATAATTTTAACCAAAACCAAAGCTCGGGCAAACCGAGGTTAGAGTTTATTTTTAAGTGATATTTTTGGATCCCCCATTTCCTTAAGATCACCGGTGACCCTGAACAGCATAGGCAGTAGAAAACTTTGAGGATCAACTGCCATAAATGAGGGATTGTTTTAGTTTAAGTCCAATATTGTATGAAAACCAAGGCATCATTTTTAACCAAAACCAAATCTTATCAAACCAAAGCTTCGGGAAACCGAGGTTTGAGTTTAGTAGAATATTTTGTAATATTAAGTGGTAAACAAGGGATTGTTTAGTTTAAGTGCAATATTGTATGAAAACCAAGGCATCTTTTGAAACCAAAGCCTTGCGAAACCGAGGTTTGACTTTAGTAAAATTATTTTTAGGCGATATTTTTGGAGCCCCCATTTCCTTAAGATGACCGGTGACCCTGAACAGGATAGGCAGTAGAAAGGATCAACTGCCATAAACAAGGGATTGCTTTAGTTTAAGTCCAATATTGTATGAAAACCAAGGCATATTTTGAAACCAAAGCTTCGCAAAACCAAGTTTTGACTTGAGTAAAATATTTTTAGGTGATATTTTTGGAGCCCCCATTTCCTTAAGATGACCGGTGACCCTAAACAGGATAGGCAGTAGAAAACTTCGAGGATCAACTGCCATAAACAAGGAATTGCTTTAGTTTAAGTCCAATATTGTATGAAAACCAAGGCATATTTTGAAACCAAAGCTTCGGGAAACCGAGGTTTGACTTTAGTAGAATATTTTGTGATATTAAGTGGTAAACAAGGGATTGCTTTAGTTTAAGTCCAATATTGTATGAAAACCAAGGCATATTTTGAAACCAAACCTTCGCGAAACCAAGGTTTGACTTTAGTAGAATATTTTTAAGTGATATTTTTGGAGCCCCCATTTCCTTAAGAGCACTGGTGACCCTGAACAGGATAGGCAGTAGAAAACTTTGACGATCAACTGCCATAAACGAGGGATTGTTTTAGTTTAAGTGCAATATTTTATGAAAACCAAGGCATAATTTTCAACCAAAACCAAAGCTTGGGGAAACCGAGGTTAGAGTTTAGTAGAATATTTTTAAGTGATATTTTTGAAGCCCCCATTTCCTTAAGATGACCGGTGACCCTGAACAGGATAGGAAGTCAAAACTTTGACGATCGACTGCCATAAACGATGGATTGTTTTCGTTTAAGTCCAATATTGTATGAAAACCAAGGCATCTTTTGAAACCAAAGCCTCGCGAAACCAAGGTTTGACTTTAGTAGAATATTTTGTGATATTAAGATTAATATATGCCTTTATTAAGTGGTAAACAAGGGATTGCTTTAGTTTAAGTGCAATATTGTATGAAAACCAAGGCATTATTTTCAACCAAAACCAAATCTTATGAAACCAAAGCTTGGGGAAACCGAGGTTAGAGTTTAGTAGAATATTTTTTTTTTTCGACCCCCCATTTCTTTAAGATCATCGGTGACCCTGAACACAATAGGCAGTAGAAAACTTTGAGGATCAACTGCCATAAACAATGGATTGCTTTAGTTTAAGTCCAATATTGTATGAAAACCAAGGCATATTTTGAAACCAAAGCTTCGGGAAACCGAGGTTTGACTTTAGTAGAATATTTTGTGATATTAAGTGGTAAACAAGGGATTGCTTTAGTTTAAGTGCAATATTGTATGAAAACCAAGGCATCATTTTCAACCAAAACCAAATCTTATGAAACCAAAGCTTGGGGAAACCGAGGTTAGAGTTTAGTAGAATATTTTTGATTTTTTTGGACCCCCCATTTCTTTAAGATCACCGGTGACCCTGAACAGGATAGGCAGTAGAAAACTTTGAGGATGAACTGCTTTAGTTTAAGTCCAATATTGTATGAAAACCAAGGCATTTGACTTTAGTAGAATATTTTGAAGTGATATTTTTGGAGCCCCCATTTCCTTAAGATCACCGGTGACCCTGAACAGGATAGGCAGTAGAAAACTTTGAGGATCAACTGCCATAAACAAGGGATTGCTTTAGTTTAAGTCCAATATTGTATGAAAACCAAGGCATCTTTTGAAACCAAAGCTTCGCAAAACCGAGGTTTGACTTTAGTAGAATATTTTGAAGTGATATTTTTGGAGCCCCCATTTCCTAAAGCTAGGCAGTAGGAAACTTTGACGATCAACTGCCATAAACAAGGGATTGCTTTAGTTTAAGTCCAATATTGTATGAAAACCAAGGCATCTTTTGAAACCAAAGCTTCGGGAAACCGAGGTTTGAGTTTAGTACCCCAGACCCCCCATTTCCTTCATGGCTGATGTCATTGCTGGCTGCTGTGACAGTCCGGCGGGGGAGGGGGGCGTGGAAGGGAATGCTGAACGTTGACAGGTTGGTGGATTGAACACAGAGCAGCGGGGAAGACGATTATAAAATAAAGGAGTGACGAGTGTGTTGAGTGTTTTGTGTGTGTGTGTGTGTGTGTGTGTGTGTGTGATTTCTCCAGGGGAGCCGAGGGGATCTGTTGGTGTCTCTGTGCTACAATCCCACCGCCAACACCATCACTGTGAGCATCGTGAAAGCCCGCAACCTCAAAGCCATGGACATCGGAGGCACTTCTGGTACACGCCCGTCGGTCGCTATACGTGAACTTCACATGCACGGCAAAAATTGACCCAAAATAGTAGCGTTCTTTGTTTTGCTATTTGTGTTAGCTTTGATGTTGCTATCTCTTTTCTTAATGGGTCACAAAGACCCGACAACAAAGCAATGATTTGGCATCCAATTTGTTTCTTAGCTGCAGGGGATCCTCGTTAGGCTTTCTTGTCCAGGAAAAAAATGGTTTTAATAGGTTTTTTTAATTGTTTTTTGCTGGTAAAAAATGGTAAAAAAAAAAAAAAAACCTCAAGAGAATTCATTTTAAAAATATAATTTTTTTCTATAATTTATTTATTATGGTTTATATTATTTTTGCTGATGTACATCTGTTTTTTTATAATAATATAAATATACAATAAATATAAATAGAAATATGCTAATTCATACATTATGTTTAATTGTATTTATATTAGGGATAGGCTGCACGGTAGTCGAGTGGTTAGCGTGCAGGCCACACAGCTAGGAAACACAAGTTTGATTCCACCCTCGGCCATCTCTGTGTGAATTTTGCATGTTCTATATATATATATATATATATGTATATATTTTTTTTACAAATTTGTAATTAAACAAAACAATGTATTTTTATTATAAAATATTATATAATAAATATACAAACATATTAAAGTTATTATAAATTATATAAATTGTATAACAAGCAATAAATTGCCAATATAATGAATAAAACTAATATACAAAATATAACTGTATTAACAAATGTAAATGATGCAATATATTTAATATTGATATAATAGAATGATAACTATGGTAAACAATTAAAAAAAATAACCTACACGATATAAATAATAAACAGTACATAATAAAAATGTGTAAATATGGTGTGTATTATTGGTGTAACATATTAATAATAAAAATATAATAGCTTATATATTTATATATATATATATATATATTGTCTTTATATAACATATATAACATATATAATATATATAATATAATATATATATATAATAACATAATAATAATTATGATTATTTTATTATATTATATTTTATTATATAATATTATAATAGTATAATAATAACATATATAAAAATATATTATATATATACATATATATAGATATATATTTACAAATTTATAATTAAACAAAACAATGTATTTTTATTATAAAATATTATATAATAAATATACAAAATATAATGAATAAAACTAATATACAAAATATAAATACAAAATTAACAAATGTAAATGATGCAATATAAATAATAAAGTACATAATAAAAATGTGTAAATATGGTGTATATTATTGGTGTAACATATTATTAATAAAAAAAATCTAATATTTTATATTTATATTTATATATATACTGTCTTTATATAACATATATAATATATCATAACATAATAATAATAATAAATATTATTTTATTATATTATATAATATTATAATAGTATAATACTAACATATATTATACGTATACAAATATTATAGACATATATATATATAACAAAAAGCCTTCTTAGTTCTACTTTTCTATATACAAAAGGCACTGCATGTACTATATGTACATGTATATATGTAGTACACATAGTCGGTATATGAATGTAGTACATATTCCTGTCCCCAGACCCGTACGTGAAAGTGTGGTTGATGCACAAGGACAAGCGAGTGGAGAAGAAGAAGACGGTGGTCATGAAGCGCTGCCTCAATCCCGTCTTCAACGAGTCGTTTCCCTTCGACGTGCCGGCCCACGTGCTGAGGGAGACCACCATCATCATCACCGTCATGGACAAGGACAGGCTCAGTCGCAATGATGTCATCGGAAAGGTATCTCCTTCCCTCTCATTCGCTCCTTCCTTGTGTGTATTTTGGACTCGGCGTCCCTCCTCGGTCCAGCTGGTCTCTACTGGCCCCTGCTGGTCCCTGCTGGTCTGGACCAGGCAGCCTCTCAGCTGTTGATTCTGACCTTGAGCGGGGGAGATATGTCGCCCGAGGCGTAACGATGCCTATTTTTGGAACTCTGGAGACAATAATATGAACGTTAAAATTAAATCTGGGATTGGAACCGGCAACAATCAGGTTGGGATCTCCATCGAGGCTGGCCACAGTAAAAGGATTTAGACAAAACAGGTTTATTGTCTTATATGTCTTATTTTATCTAATTTACTGGGTAACAGTAGTGTAAAGGTGACTATAGGGGTGTTATTTCATGTCTGGAGAGCTCTAATATTAATAAAATCATATTTAGAAGGTCATAAACAGGTTTCTTGTTTTATAAGTTGTCTTATTTTCTCTGATTTACTCTACTATATTGGGTAATGGGATTGTAAAGGTGACTATAGGGGTGTTATTTCATGTCTGGAGGGCTCTAATATTAATAAAATCCTATTTAGAAGATCATAAACAGGTTTGTTGTTTTATACGTTGTCTTATTTTCTCTGATTTACTCTACTATATTGGGTAATGGGATTGTAAAGGTGACTATAGGGGTGTTATTTCATGTCTGGAGAGCTCTAATATTAATTAGATCATATTTAGAAGGTCATAAAGAGGTTTATTGTTTTATACTTTGTCTTATTTTCTCTGATTTACTCTACTATATTGGGTAATGGGATTGTAAAGGTGACTATAGGGGTGTTATTTCATGTCTGGAGAGCTCTAATATTAATAAAATCATATTTAGAAGATCATAAACAGTTTTATTATTTTATACTTTGTCATATTTTCTCTGATTTACTCTACTATATTGGGTAATAGGAGTATAAAGGTGACTATAGGGGTGTTATTTCATGTCTGGAGAGCTCTAATATTAATTAAATCATATTTAGAAGGTCATAAACAGGTTTATCGTTTTATACGTTGTCTTATTTTCTCTGATTTACTCTACTATATTGGGTAACAGTAGTGTAAAGGTGACTATAGGGGTGTTATTTCATGCCTGGAGGGCTCTAATATTAATTAAATCATATTTACAAGGTCATAAACAAGTTTATTTTTTTATACTTTGTCTTATTTTCTCTGATTTACTCTACTATATTGGGTAATGGTATCGTAAAGGTGACTATAGGGGTGTTATTTCATGTCTGGAGAGCTCTAATATTAATAAAATCATATTTAGAAGATCATAAACAGTTTTATTATTTTATACTTTGTCATATTTTCTCTGATTTACTCTACTATATTGGGTAATAGGAGTATAAAGGTGACTATAGGGGTGTTATTTCATGTCTGGAGAGCTCTAATATTAATAAAATCATATTTAGAAGGTCATAAACAGTTTTATTATTTTATACTTTGTCATATTTTCTCTGATTTACTCTACTATATTGGGTAATGGGATTGTAAAGGTGACTATAGGGGTGTTATTCCATGTCTGGAGGGCTCTAATATTAATAAAATCCTATTTAGAAGATCATAAACAGTTTTATTATTTTATACTTTGTCATATTTTCTCTGATTTACTCTACTATATTGAGTAACAGTCGTGTAAAGGTGACTATAGGGGTGTTATTTCATGTCTGGAGAGCTCTAATAATAATTAAATCATATTTACAAGGTCATAAACAGGTTTGTTGTTTTATACGTTGTCTTATTTTCTCTGATTTACTCTACTATATTGGGTAATGGGATTGTAAAGGTGACTATAGGGGTGTTATTTCATGTCTGGAGAGCTCTAATATTAATTCAATCATATTTAGAAGGTCATAAAGAGGTTTATTGTTTTATACTTTGTCTTATTTTCTCTGATTTACTCTACTATATTGGGTAACAGTAGTGTAAAGGTGACTATAGGGGTGTTATTTCATGTCTGGAGAGCTCTAATATTAATTAAATCATATTTAGAAGGTCATAAATAGGTTTATTGTTTTATACTTTGTCTTATTTTCTCTGATTTACTCTACTATATTGGGTAATAGGATTGTAACGGTGACTATAGGGGTGTTATGTCATCTCTAGAGGCCTCTAATAATTTATTTATTAATCTATTTATAGGCTCATAAACAGCTTTATGCTTTTATTTGACTCATTTTTTTTATGTCTACTTTGATGGATAATAGGAGTGTAAAGGTGACTATAGGGGTGTTATTTAATGCCTGGAGGGCTCTAATATGAATTAAATCATATATGGAAGGTCGTAAACAGGTTTGTTGTCTTATACGTCTTATTTTCTCTGATTTACTCTACGATATTGGGTAACAGGATTGTAAAGGTGACTATAGGGGTGTTATGTCATCTCTAGAGGGCTCTAATAATGTTTAAAAAACCCTATTTATAGGGTCATAAACAGGTTTGTGACTTATATTATTTTACTATATTGGATAATAGGAGTGTAAAGTGACTATAGGGGTGTTATTCCATGTCTATGGCGCTCTAATAATGTTTTTTAAAAAAGCGTATTTCATGTCACAAACAGGTTTACTGTCTTATATGACTGATTTTCTCTTATATTATCTCTATATTGGGTAAAAGGAGTGTAAAGGTGACTATAGGGGTGTTATATCACGTCGAGAGGGCTCTAATGTTAAAAAAATGTCTTTCCTCCTCACAGATTTACCTCTCCTGGAAGAGCGGCCCCGCCGAGGTAAAACACTGGAAAGACATGATGGGTCGCCCTCGCACTGCCGTGGCCCAGTGGCACGCACTCAAGGCCTGAGGGACCAAATCCGACCCCCCCCCCCCACCCCCCCACCTGGGCTCCAGACGGTGTGCGTCACCTCTTTGTTCTCAGGCCTCTTTTACTCCTTAGATATCAGCCCTTGTCGAGGTGGGAGATTATGTTTGACCCTTGACCCCACCCCCTCTCATGCCTTCGCCTTTACCTGTATTTGATGTCCACTCTCTTCCTCCTTGTTATGGAAGCCCATTTCCACAGCCGAGAGGAAAAAAAATATCCAGAGTATCCCAAAAAAAAATATCCTATTTGGCTGAGTTATGAGATAAAATGTGGAAATTATGAGACGAAAAGTCAAAATGATGAGATAAAAAGTCATGAGATTAAGAAAAATAATTAGGAGGAAAAATTGCAAATTAAAAAAGTATATATTCTGAGCTAAAAAGTCAGTAATTAAAAAAAAATAAAAGAAATCAAAATTATGAGGTAAAAAAAATCAAAATTGTGAAAAAAATCATAATTATGAAATAAAAGTACAAAATTGCAACCAAAAAATACAAAATTGAGAAGAAAAAAAATGAAATCCCAACTTTGAGAGTCAAAATTATAAGATGAGAAGTCAAAATATTGAGATAAAAAGTCAATTATGAGATTAAAAAAAAAATAAATGAAAAGAAATCAAAATTACGAGATAAAAAGTCATAATTTTGAGATAAAAAGCATAATTATCGTAACTTTGTATCTCATAATTTGGACTTTTTATCATTTCAAATTATGTATCTCATGATTTCATCTCATATTTATGACTTTTTATGTCATAATTTTGAATGTTGTTTCACAATTATGACTTTTTATAATTCATTCATTCATTCCGCTCATCCTCGAAAAGTTTTAGATTAGATGAAAAGTCCCGACTTTTTTTTTCGACAATTTCAACTTTTTATCTCATCATTTCACCCCAATTTTTGTAATAATTGATAATTTTATTATATGTATAAATAAAGTTATATAAAGTTACATAAAATAAAGTTAAATTATGAGCTGAAAAGTCAAATTATAAGATAAAAAAAATCCTAATTGTGAAATAGGAAAATTATAATCATGAGCTAAAAAACCAAAATAACAAGTTATATAAATATAAATAAAGTTATATAAATTAATTAATTAATTAAACTTTAAAAAATCGTAATTGTGAAATAGGAAAATTATAATCATGAGCTAAAAAAACAAAATTACAAGTTATATAAATAAAGTTATATTAATTAATTAATTAAATTTATAATTTATTTACAAGTTATATAAATAAAGTTATATTAATTAATTAATTAAATTTATAATTTATTTATATTTATATAACTTGTAATTTAAAGTTATATTAATTAATTAATTAAATTTATAATTTATTTATATTTATATAACTTGTAATTTTGTTTTTTTTACAAAAAATTACAAAATTACAAGTTCTATAAATAAAGTTATATTAATTAATTAAATTTATAATTTATTTATATTTATATAACTTGTAATTTTGTTTTTTTAGCTTGTGATTATAATTTTCCTATTTCACAATTAGGATTTTTTAAACTTTATTTAATTAATTAATTTATATAACTTTATTTATATAACTTGTAATTTTGTTTTGTTTTATCTCATGATTATAATTTTCCTATTTCACAATTAGGATTTTTTTTACTTTATTTAATTAATTAATTTATATAACTTTATTTATATAACTTGTAATTTTGTTTTTTTTTAGCTCATGATTATAATTTTCCTATTTCACAATTAGGAATTTTTTTAACTTTATTTAATTAATTAATTTACGTAACTTTATTTATATTTATATAACTTATCATTTTTTTTTCATCTCACGATTATGACATTTATCTCACAATTCTGACTTCTTATCTCATTCTTTTGACGTTTTGTGACAATTGTACTCATTCCATCCCATTGGGGATTTATCCGTCTTCTGTCCGTGGTGGAATCGGGCTTCCATCCTTTTTTCGGAGCCTTTTTTTTTCTCCCCACTCCACAACACCATGGTGTCTTTCTTGTCGACCACTTTCAGTGTTAAACACCAGACCAGTACTTCCTGCCATATAAGGATACCAACTTCGGACCAAAAAACTTAGCGGTGGTTCTGCCCGTTGCTGTCACTGCCAGTCTCTTTTTCCCGACCATTCCCAAAAAAACGTCGGGAAAAAATGAAGTCAAATGGGCTCTAATTCAAAGCGAATGGACTGAAACTTGACTGTGTTCCTCTCATGTTCCTTGGCTGAACCCCCCCCCCCCTCCCCCATCCTCCATGTTGTCTGTGCGTGCTGTGGGTGATGTGCCGTGACCCTAAATGAAGAAAAAAAAAATGGGAGGGTCCGATGACCGAATCTCCAGTACTGGCCCGCTAAAATAGTGTAAAAAAATATATATACTGTCCTGTTTTGTTGGACAGAAGAAGAAAAAAAAAAGAGTAGAATTAATGTGTTTGATTTCCTTCATAGGGTTGAATTGTTCTTCCTGACACAGAAAATAAGCCAAAAGCCTGCTTAGGAATGTCATACGTGAATGAAGAAGGTGTCGGAATCTCCATTTCCATGACAGGTGGTCCTCGGGTTACGAAAAAGTTCCTAACACTTGGCGGACATAAAATACAAGAATTTAAAAAAAAAATCAAAAGAAAAAAAATTCGTAAAAGCAAATCCTTGAACATGTTCAAGGATGCTGTGGCCACCTTCCAGTTAGTTATGTGGACTGTTAGGGATTCAAGTTGGGTTTGCTGATGTTGTTTTGGCATGGTTGCGACTGATGGTAGCCTATTTTGGTCCAATATTTCCCACATAGTGAAAGTGAAAGGATATGAACGAATATTCCAAGACTATTCCATTTATTTCACATTTTTTGTTGGAATTGTTTTTCTAATTATGGCTTTATTCCCATAATATTTTGACTTAGTATTGTTTATTATTTTATTATTAATTAATTTAATTAATATTATTATTTTTAATTTAATGTATATATATCATTATTTATTATTATTTCCCTGATCTAATATTCTAATATTCTAATATATTAAACAATGACAAATCCAAAACAGAATAAAATTATCATAACACAACTTTAAGAAAATTATGGCTTTATTCCCATAAAAATTTGACTTAATATTATTTATTTAAATAATTAATGTAATTAATTATTATTATTTATTATTTTTATTAATAATTAATTTAATTAATTATTATTATTTAAATTTAATTACAATTTAATTTATATATGATTATTTATTATTATTGCCCTGATCTAATATTCCAAAAATGACAAATCCAAAACAGAATAAAATTGTTATCATAACACAGCTTTAAGAAAATGATGGCTTCATTCCCATCATATTTTGACTTAATATTGTTTATTATTTTTATTAATAATTAATTTAATTAATGATTTCAATTTAATTCATATTTAATTTATATATAATTATTTATTATTTCCCTGATCTAATATTCCAAAAATGACGAATCCAAAACAGAATAAAATTGTTATCACAACACAACTTTAAGAAAATTATGGCTTTATTCCCATAATATTTTGACTTAATATTATTTATTATTTTGTATTGATAATTAACTTAATTAATTATTATTTAAATGTAATTATTTAATTTATATATTATTATTTATTATGATTTCCCTGATCTACTATTCCAAAAATGACAAATCCAAGACAGAATAAAATTTTTATCATAACACAACAAGAAAATTATGGCTTTATTCCCATAATATTTTGACTTAATATTATTTATTATTTTTATTAATAATTAATTTAATTAATTATTATTGTTTTTAATTTAATTAATATTTAATTTATATATAATTATTTATTATTATTTTTCCCTGATCTAATATTCCAAAATGACAAATCCAAAATAGAATAAAATTATCATAACACAACTTTAAGAAAATATCTATTTGGTTTTTATGCTCCTAAAATTACAAAAAAATATATTTTTCCTCATTTATTCTTGGAAAATTGCACCCTTTTTCCTCTTAAAAAGGGACTAATTATGAAATTGCGAAAATGCGAAATTATTAAATTATTAAATTATTAAATTATTAAATTATTAAATTATTAAATTATTAAATTATTAAATTATTAAATTATTAAATTATTAAATTATTAAATTATTAAATTATTAAATTATTAAATTATTAAATTATTGTGCTCATTTTTGTCCTTTTGTATTGAGTTGTGGACTTCTATAGAGCCACTACACACAATAACCATCACAGAAAGCTTCCTAGATCTTCCAGAATCTGCACCTATTCAGCTGTGTTTTGGGGGATTTTATGGTTCCCGTGAAAATGGTCTGTTTTAATGTATATTCCACCCACGGCCCGCCTCCAGGCACGCCCACTCTGCTGTGGTTGGTCACACTGCTGAGTGTATAGAAAGTGTAACGGTTCGTGGTAAACCGAGGACCGCCTGTACTCGCAGAGCTCTCAGGTTTGCTAGCCGTTAGCAATGATGCTAAAATTTGTATGCATGATTATATTAGAGATGATGATAGATTGTCGGCAAAACAATGTTTTACTTAACTTTCACCTTCGCCTTGAGCTGTCAATCATGTCAGCAACAGATGAGGTTTGGTCCGTCTGGATCTTGTCTTCCGGAAACAGGGACCGACTCCCCCGAAAGTCCGAGTCGACGTTGAACTTTGAAACTTTTTAGCCGCAACGTCCAAGGATTTTTGAATTTCTGTAATCCCGGTTCTTCTTCATTTAATTATGCAAGTTTACTGTCCGTTATGGAAGTCCGTTTCCGCCATCAAAAGAAAGAACCTATCCTGATGTTAAGTCATGGTTGACATGAAAAGTTGCAACTGCGAAATAAAACATCAAAATGACGCAATTATGACGTGAAAAGTCGAAATTATGAGAAATCAAATTAAATTATAGCTAAATATTAGCTAAAAAGTCAAAAATATAAAAATTCCAAATTGCAAAATCAACAGTCAGAATTATGAGGTGAAAAGTCAAAATTATGATGTAAAAAGTCGAAATTATGAGAATTAAAATTAAAATTGTCAAATTCAAATTAAATTATGAGACAAATGTCATCAAAATTCCGAGCTAAAAAGTCAAAAATATATAAAAAACAATCCAAATTGCAACATCAACAGTCAGAATTATGAGGTGAAAAGTCAAAATTATGATGTAAAAAGTCAAAATTATGAGAATTAAAATAAAATTTTGGGGAATTCAAATTAAATTATGAGACAAACGTCATCAAAATTTCAAGCTAAAAAGTCGAAAATATAAAAATTCCAAATTGCAACATCAACAGTCAGAATTCTGAGGTGAAAAGTCAAAATTATGATGTAAAAAGTCAAAATTATGAGAATTCAAATTAAATTATGAGAATTCAAATTAAATTATGAGACAAACGTCATCAAAATTCCAAGTCAAAAATATAAAAATTCCACATTGCAACATCAACAGTCAGAATTATGAGGTGAAAAGTCAACAATTATGATGTAAAAAATCGAAATTATGAGAATTAAAATTAAATTATGAGACAAACTGCATCAAAACTCTGAGCTAAAAAGTCAAAAATATAAAAAAAATCCAAATTGCAACATCAACAATCAGAATTATGAGGTGAAAAGTCAAAATTATGATGTAAAAAGTCGAAATTATGAGAATTCAAATTAAATTATGAGAATTCAAATTAAATTATGGGAATTCAAATTAAATTATGAGACAAACGTCATCAAAATTCCGAGCTAAAAAGTCAAAAATATAATAATTCCAAATTGCAACATCAACAGTCAGAATTATGAGGTGAAAAGTCAACAATTATGAGTCAAAATGTGATAATCACGAGATAAAAAAATCATAATTATGAGACAAAATATGAAATAAAAAGGGAGTTTAACGCTGTGAACGAGAGTGTAGTCAGGACCCCCCCCCCCCCAACCCCCCGGCACCCCACCCATCCCATCCCATTTACAGTGTCTTAAGTTGTATATGTAAACTATGTTTTTTAAGTTAATTTGACTTAATACAGCCATAGTTCAATTTAATAAAACATTAATTAAATTATTGAATTAATTTATTAATTTAATTATTATTGAATTAATTTATTTAAAAAAATATATTAAATTAATTAATTAAGTTAATAATTATTATTTATTAATTATTAATTTAATTAATTTATTAAAATTATTTAATTAAAACATATTAGTTAAAAGTACTCAAAAATAGAACAACATGTTAAATGAACCTTTTTTAAGAACTTTGAGCATGCATAAATTTTATTTATACCAATTAATTATTTTTGAACATTCGGGTTTACAGTGTCTTAAGTTGTTTTTAAGTTTGTTTTTTTTATGTTTTTAAATTAATCTGACATCTTACAATATAATCTTAATCTTACAATATAGCCATAGTTCAATTTAATAAAAACATTCAAATATTTAATTTGATTTAATTTTAATTTAATTAATTAAATTATTTAATAATGTAATTAATTAAATTATTTAATAATTTAAACTATTAATTAAAATATTTAATAATTTAATTAATTAAATTATTTAATAATTTAATTAATAATTTAATTAATTTATAATTCAATTATTATTTAATTTATTAGTAATTGGATTGGGGTCAAAAAGAACATTCTAATTCCGAGAAAACTGCATCTTTGTCACATGACCATGACTTAGCATTGGGATGACATCGAACGAGCAAATAACGACAACGTTGACCAAAAACGTCTCCAATTGGAAAACTAGCCTGTCTGCTAGCAGGATGCTTTGCCCGAACCATAACAACAATCTCCATCCAAGCTGTTTCCAATGGCAGTCGCCCAAACCCTACAACCCCCCCCCCCATCCCCCCCCCCCACCCACCCACCCCCATTGTGCACACATGCTATCTGGCACCGACGTGTTCCGTGTCCAGATCCTCACCGTATGCACTCTGCGAGTGACAAGGGAGGGAGGGGTGAGTGCGGAAAGGTGAGACATCATCATCATCATCATATCCGTGCATCAACGCAGGTCAGAGCAAAGCGTCACGCCCGCCCCCCCCCCCCAAAAAAATAAACCATCAAGATGGCGGTTGGGTTTGTTTGGGATAAACGCTGTTATTTACGACCCAATTACATTCCGAAAAGGCGTACTGCCAGTCATCTTAATCGATGGCAGATAACGGCCAAAGGTTGATGTATTCGTTTTCTAATTTACCGGACAAGGTCATTCCAAGAGAATGAAAGAGCGGTGAAGCGGCGGTATTAACGGGCTTGTTGGGGATCGAACTGTCGGAAAGTGTTCCACGTCTGTACGGCGCACACAAAGTGAAATATGGAGCCGTGTTTTCCTTTTGGATGTGTACAGTGTATAGGAAAGATAAATGTGTACATACAAACGCTCTTTGTTGTTGTGTTCTCATTCACCCTCACCGCAGCGTCCTATCTAGTCATGTTACTGTACAAACTCTAGTCTGACTGGATGGATGGATGGCAGTAAATTACATCTAGTGGCTACATAGAACTAGTTACAACTAGACTACAGCCGACTAGATAGGACAGCTCTGGTCTATCAAGTCAGACTAGTGTTATCTGTCCTATCTAGTACTATCTAGCGCACTAGGATCTATCTAGTCGGACTAGTGTTTGTCGCGCCTAGTCATTTGTACGCCTAAGATCTCGTCCTATCTCATCAGCTCCAGTCTAGTCCTACCTAGTTCCTCAAGGCCCCCCGATGTGGGACAAACATGAGCTTGACTAGATAGAACAGCTACTAGTTCCTATCTAGCCTATAGTCTAAGTAGGACACGTACTGGTCTGACTAGATTACACGAGATTAGAGCTGACTAGATAGGACAGCTCTAGTCTATCTAGTTCTTGTTCCACCTAGTGGGTATGAGAGGACTAGATAGACTAGGGTTGTCCTATCTAGACTAGATTATAGTTGACTAGATAGGACAGCTCTGTAGTTCTATCTAGTCAGACTAGTATGTCAGACTATATTAGACTAGATTAGATCTGACTCGATAGGACAGCTTTAGTCTATCTAGTTCTATCTAGTCAGACTAGTATGTCAGACTACATTAGACTAGATTAGAGCTGACTAGATAGGACAACCCTAGTCTATCTAGTCCTCTCTAGCCCACTAGGTGGAACAAATGTGAGCCTGACTAGATAGGATAGCACTAGCCTACTAGGCGGTATAGCAGACGAATCAATCCTTTGTTTATGAAGTCAAGTACTGTAAGTACTGTAAGTACTGTAAGCACCCCAAAGCAAAATGTTCATGCTTTTAATGGTTTGAATGGTTTGAATGGTTTTAATGGTTCCTTGGTGTCTATTGTGGAGAAATCCAGTAAGAGCTTTTATCCATCCAACGCATCCAAAATTGGCACAGCGGTGAGCGGTCCTTCTCCTCCACTCATGGGAGGACAAGATGAATGCTGGAGCTGCAGGAGGTGGAAGGAGGGCGGCATGGAGGATGGAGGACGGAGAAAGGGGGACTGATGACTGAGGAAGGAGGACTGAGGAAGGAGGACTGAGGACGTAGGAGGGAGGAGGGAGGAGGACGGAGGACGGAGGACGTAGGAGGGAGGAGGACGGAGGAAGGTGGATGGAGGAGGGAGGAGGAAGGAGGACGGAGGGAGGAGGATGGAGGAAGGTGGATGGAGGAGGGAGGAGGACAGAGGACTGAGAAAGGAGGACTGAGGAAGGAGGAAGGAGGAAGGAGGATGGAGGACGGAGGACGGAGGAAGGTGGATGGAGGAAGGACGAAGGAGGACGGAGGGATGAGGGAGGAGGATGGGCGATGGAGGAAGGAGGATTTAGGATGGAGGAAGGAGGATTTAGGATGGAGGAAGGAGGATGGAGGATTTAGGATGGAGGATTTAGGATGGAGGAAGGAGGATTTAGGATGGAGGATTTAGGATGGAGGATTTAGGATGGAGGAAGGAGGATTTAGGATGGAGAAAGGAAGAACGAGGAAGGAGGATTTAGGATGGAGGATTTGGGATGGAGGATTTAGGATGAAGGATGGAGGATTTAGGATGGAGGATTTAGGATGGAGGATGAAGGATGGAGGATTTAGGATGGAGGAAGGAGGATTTAGGATGGAGGAAGGAGGATGGACGAAGGAGGATGGAGGAATGAGGATTTAGGATGGAGGATGGAGGATTTAGGATGGAGGATTTAGGATGGAGGATGAAGGATGGAGGATTTAGGATGGAGGAAGGAGGGTTTAGGATGGAGGAAGGAGGATTTAGGAAGGAGGATTTAGGATGGAGGAAGGAGGATTTAGGATGGAGGAAGGAGGATTTAGGATGGAGGAAGGAGGATTTAGGATGGAGGATTTAGGATGGAGGATTTAGGATGGAGGAAGGAGGATGGACGAAGGAGGATGGAGGAATGAGGATTTAGGATGGCGGAAGGAGGATTTAGGATGGAGGAAGGAGGGTTTAGGATGGAGGAAGGAGGATTTAGGAAGGAGGATTTAGGATGGAGGAAGGAGGATTTAGGATGGAGGAAGGAGGATTTAGGATGGAGGAAGGAGGATTTAGGATGGAGGATTTAGGATGGAGGAAGGAGGATGGACGAAGGAGGATGGAGGAAGGAGGATTTAGGATGGCGGAAGGAGGATTTAGGATGGAGGAAGGAGGGTTTAGGATGGAGGAAGGAGGATTTAGGAAGGAGGATTTAGGATGGAGGAAGGAGGATTTAGGATGGAGGAAGGAGGATTTAGGATGGAGGATTTAGGATGGAGGATTTAGGATGGAGGAAGGAGGATGGACGAAGGAGGATGGAGGAATGAGGATTTAGGATGGCGGAAGGAGGATTTAGGATGGAGGATTGAGGATTGAGGAAGGAGGATGGAGGATGGAGGATGGAGGATGGAGGAAGGAGGATTTAGGATGGCGGAAGGAGGATTTAGGATGGAAGATGGAAGACGGAGGACGAAGGATACAAGAGAGTTTGATATCGAAATTGCAGAGGGTGACGACAGGGAGGATCAAACGCGGCGCCGTCACGACACAGGAAGCGGCGGCGGAGGATGACAGCTCTGCCAGGCCGCAGATAGGTGCCGTGGGTGTGCGTGGGAAAAGGATGAATGTACACGCCGAGCCCATGTCGGAGATGCGGGGAGGATGCGGGGAGGATGCTGGGATGCGGATCTACTATGGAGCGTCTTTGTGTTCCCTCACAAAGACCAACGTGTTGGACTCCAGGAAAGTCGCCATGCGGCTTCAAGCATCTTTTCTATTCTTATTATTCATATGCAACAGTTGCGTTCAGGCAGGCTTGCAAGGCTTTCAAGGCCGAAGGCACTTGAACTCAACACGACGCTCCATCTCTCCCACGACCTCCGAACATCTGCGTTAATTATACATCCACAATGGGAAGGAAAAAAGATGTCGGGAGGGAGAACCATGTTGCTCCTTTAGCTGCTAGCTTTGCCACGGATTCAGTCTGGAAAGAAAGTTTTTATGAGTACTGCAGTTTTGGGGAAAAAAAACACATTTTGTTTTTTATTAAAATATAGTAATACAAATAAAAAATGACTTCAAAGTATGAAAAAGTCATTAAAAATAAATTAAAAGTGTGAAAAATTATATAATTAAAAAAATTAAAATGACTTTAAAGTGTAAAATAAAATTGATTAAAATATATTTACTATATTATTATATGATTAAATAAATAGAATTATATTATTAAATGTATTATTTTATTATTTTTAAATATATTAATTATAAATAAATAATAAAAATTACATGAATAAAAATATATGTAATTTTTAAAAGTAAAAATGACTTCCAAATGTAAAAAAAATATATTAATAAAAATTAAAATGACTTTAAAGTGTAAAATAAAATTGATTAAAATATATTTACTATATTATTATATGATTAAATAAATAGAATTATATTATTAAATATATTGTTTTATTATTTTTAAATATATTCATTATAAAGAAATAACAAAAATGACATGAATAAAAATAGATGTAATTTTAAAAAGTAAAAATGACTTCCAAGTGTAAAAAAAATATTAATAAAAACAAAAATGACTTTAAAGTGTAAAATAGTCTAAATAAAAATTATAAAACTGAAAAAGTAATGCAAAATATTAAAGCAATAAAAGCAAAAATATAGTAATAATAAAAATGACCTTAGAGCATATAAAAGTAATTAAAAAATAAAATAAAAATGCCTTAGAAGTGTAAAAGAATATATGAATTAATAAAAATCACAAAATGTTACAAATTAAATCAAAAGCATAAAAATTATATTGATAAATAATAATGAAAAATGTGGGGAAAAATTACAACAATAAAAATACTTTTAAAAAAGTAAAATAAAAATGACAAAAATTTACTCGAATAAAAACAAATAGTCAAAATTACTTATAAATAAATAATAGAAATAAATAATAATAGAAAATGCAATTTAAAAAATTATAAATTCAGCGTAAAAAATAAAAATACAAACAAAAATGACTTAAAAGTGTAAAATAATAGAAATAAAAAATAGACCTTAAATAGACAAATCCCTTTTTTCAGGAATTAGTCATCAGTGTGCAAAAACAATTTACATTTTTTTTTATGATTTATGAATTTGTTGATTATAATCATAAACCTGTGATGGTAAGCACGTAAATATAAACAAGACATATTTCTAGTAATCCACAAGGCTTAATCAGCAAACCTAGGCTGTCTATTTTAGGACATACGACATACAAATATTTAATTTTGTACCATTAAAACACCTTGACTGACTCATTGTATGCGTGTACTTATACTGTATGTGTGTACATTACTGTATGTATGTACTATTCTGTATATTATGTGTGCATTATCATTCCACAGGCACGCCCAAGCAGCCTTGATCTAATTTAATCATCTGTGCACATCTGGCCAGAAGGCTTTTTTCTCCTTTGCTCTCAGCGGAGGGTTGCAGTGATGTGACGTGAGTATGGAGCAGTATTTATGTGCCTCTGAGCAAAACATTTATGAGCTTTAAATGGAAAGACACTTTCAGTGGTGCTTAGGATGTAATAAAAAAAAATTGCCTTTCTTTCATGTGCATAAAATGCATTTTTAATGATCCGTATGAGCATGATCACTATTGCGTGTGTAAATTTGAAAATAGTGGTCTAAATAAATATACCTTCATAATTCATAATTGTCATCTATTTGGGAAAATAAAGGCAGAGGACACGTCTTAAATGTGACACGATTTTATGTACTTTGTCGCCATCTGGTGGTTATACATTGACATCGCATGCATAAGCAGCGACGAAAATGGCTCCAATTTTTGAGTAAATATCATAATTACAACACAAAACAAGTCAATTTTACCAGTAATTAATCATCACAACTCCTATGTTCACGTTACAGTGAATATATATTCAATATTTCAATAAAAATATCACTCAATGAATGCTAGATACAGTAAGAGTTACTATTTACCACCACTTTGCTGCATAAAACTGCAAAATACACAGACTTTCATAGTAGTACTGTAGTAGTCCTGCCAGTGGGTTATGTCACCCGTCTTAGTCTGTCGGAAAGGTCAACGGAGAATGTCCTCTTTAGGCTTCTTTTTCCAGGTATTCCAAGCTGGGAGCGTCCAACCTCTGCTCCTGGTTGCGGTTCTTGGTGAACTCCTTCAGCATATCCATCACCTCTCCCTGGTAAACGTCCGGGGTGGGCTGAGCTTCTGTAAGCACAACAGGAAGTCACTTATATGAACACTGTCATGCTAAGTGTTAGCATGCTAACATTGCTATCATGATAATATTACCATATTATTATTTATAGCCATTTATGTGGATAGACCCATATATGAATGCTTAGCACTATCATGCTAGGTGTTAGCATGCTAACATTAGCATCGCAGAATTTGTCATCATTTTCACAGGTAGACATTCTAACGTTAGCATACTAGCATTTTTTGCAATTTTAATGGGTGGACACAAATATGAATGCCACTATCATGCTAGGTGTTAGCATAGTAGCATTTTAATCAGTTTACCCGGGCAGACGCTTATATAAACACTTAGCACTATCATGCTAGGTGTTAGCACGCTAACATTGCTAGCATGATAATATTACCATATTATCATTTATAGCCGTTTACGTGGGTAGACACATATATGAACGCTTTGCACTATTATGCTAGGTGTTAGCATGCTAACATTAGCATCGCAGAATTTGTCATTTTCCCAGGTAGACATGCTAATGTTAGCATACTAGCATTTTTTGCAATTTTAATGGGTAGACACTAATGAAAACGCCACTATCATGCTTGGTGTTAGTATAGTAGCATTTTAAGCCATTTACCTGGGTAAACAAATGAACACTTGGCACTATTATACTAGGTATTAGCATGCTAACGTTAGCATATTAGCATTTATTTTGCTATTTTCATGTGTAGACACAAATGTAAACGCCACTATCATGCTAGGAGTTAGCATAGTAGCATTTTAATCAGTTTACCTGGGCAGACGCTTATATAAACACTTAGCACTATCATGCTAGGTGTTAGCATGCTAACATTAGCATAGCAGAATTTGTCATTTTCACAGGTAGACACTATAATGTGAGGTATTAGCATGCTAACGTTAACTTACTAGCATTTTTTTGCAATTTTAATGGGTAGACACAAATGTAAACGCCACTATCATGCTAGGAGTTAGCATAGTAGCATTTTAATCAGTTTACCTGGGCAGGCGCTTATATAAACACTTAGCACTATCATGCTAGGTGTTAGCATGCTAACATTAGCATAGCAGAATTTGTCATTTTCACAGGTAGACACAATAATGTGAGGTATTAGCATGCTAACGTTAGCTTACTAGCATTTTTTTGCAATTTTAATGGGTAGACACAAATGTAAACGCCACTATCATGCTAGGTGTTAGTATAGTAGCATTTTAAGCCGTTTACCTGGGTAGACAAATGAACACTTAGCACTATTATACTAGGTATTAGCATGCTAACGTTAGCATACTAGCATTTCTTTTGCTATTTTAATGGGTGGACACAAATGTAAACGCCACTATCATGCTAGGTGTTAGCATAGTAGCATTTTAATCAGTTTACCTGGGCAGACACATTTTAAACACTTAGCACTATCATGCTAGGTGTTAGCATGCTAACATTAGCATAGCAAAAATTGTCATTCTCACAAGTAGACACTAAAATGTGAGGTATTAGCATGCTAACGTTAGCTTACTAGCATTTTTTTTGCAATTTTAATGGGTAGACACAAATGTAAACGCTACTATCATGCTAGCATAGTAGCATTTTTGAGATCCCTGACATACAGAAAGGATTGGTTCACCTGTTGCCCAGTAGTAGATATCCCAGTCGTTGCTGGGTTCATTGATCAGTCTGTCATACTGCTGCAACTGGGTCTCGCTCATTGTGTTCAAGTACCGCTTCGCAAAAAGGCTACACGGGGGGGAAAAGAACCTCATTTAGTTCCAGCTAATGTGAAAAAAAAATGAATAAAACATGGCCGTGAATGCTGCGTAATATTTAATAACCTGAGCAATATGCAGTTCTCTAGCATTCCTCTCTTACGACTCTCATACAGCAAACGTCGTCTCTTGATGTCGGTGGTCTCCCCGGGTTTTTCCTGCCAAGGGGGCAAGGGGATCTCGATCAGGTCGGTCTTGACGTCATCGGGAGCGTCGCCGCGGTAGCAGCAGGAAGGTACCAGCCCGATGACGGCTGGTCTCCTCGCCGTCTGGCACATTCCTGTAACCAGCTGACAGGAAAATAAAACGTACAAATCAGCGCTTATGATGGAAATACAATAGAAATATAATTTAACAACAAAATTATAATATAATATCATGGGAATAAAGTCAAAATATTATGAAAATCTAAATTACAAGAAGAAAGTTACTTACATACACACAAATATATTACAGATATTACTGATAATAATAAATATAACATAAATAATAATAAAATATAAAATAAAATAAGAAATAAGAAATAAAAATAAATAAGAGTAATTTACCCATGTTTTAGCTGTGTATAAACAAATGAATGTTGTATTTTAATGTATTTTTTCTTCTACTTGCTTTTATTTAACTCAATTTTTTTCTGTAAAACGAAATTATAATGTAATATAATGGGAATAAAGTCAAAATATTATGAAAATCTAAATTACAAAAAGAAAGTTACTTACATACACACAAATATATAGATAATAATAAATATAACAATAAATAATAAAAATAAATAAATAAAATAATAAATAATAAATAAATAAGAATAAATAAATAATAATATCATGGGAATAAAGTCAAAATATTATGAAAATCTAAATTACAAGAAGAAAGTTACTTACATACACACAAAGACATAGATAATAATAATAATAATAAATATAACAATAAATAATAATAAAATAAAAAAATTAAATAACAAATAAAATAAAATAAGAAATAATTAATAAACAAGAATAAATAATGTAGCCATTTTTTTCTGTAAAACAAAATTATAATATAATATCATGGGAATAATAATAAAATAATAATAATAATAAAATATTATGAAAATCTAAATTACAAGAAGAAATTTACTTACATACACACAAAGACATAGATATAGATCACGATAAATAATAAGAAAATAAAAACATAAAATAAAAATAAAATAAATGATAAATAAATCAGAATAAATCAATAAATAATTGTACCCATGTTATAGCTGTGTATAAACGAATGAATGTTGTATTTTAATGTATCTTTTACTCTGTTTACTTGCTTTTATTTGACTCTATTTTTTCCGTAAAGCGTCTTTGAGTATTTTGAAAAGTGCTATACAAATAAAATTTATTATTATTATAAAAAAATAATGCATAAAAATATATAAATAGTATTTGATGCTTCTTTTTCACCTATATCACTTTTTAAGCACATGCATGGCATGGGACCCCAATGCATATCAATATCAAAATTATTACTGATTAAAAAACAAATTAAAACAATGCATGCTTTTTGTTTATTTGGGCTTTTTCCTGATTACATACATGTATGTAATACATGTATTACATACATGTATTACATACAGTTTACAAGCACTAAAAGCAGAGTTGCATAAGGTCTCACGTTGCCCTGTTGTACAACACTTGTGTTATTTCTTTACAGCATCCTCGCGAACGGTTGAAAAGAACCAATTTCCCCCCAAAAAATAACTCACTTTTTTGGCAATAACCGAAGACAACATTTTGAATCCTCGTCTTGTTACGTCGCTGACCTCTGGCGAGACGACCGTCTGCAATGTGGACGTCGCCCGACGTCAGAAAAAACAAACAGTCCACTTCCGTCACGCGCTTCTGTGATTGGCGAACGGTTGGACACGTGACGCAGAATCGCTAATGGCGTTAACCCGACCCGGATAAACTTGTTAATAACACAGCCGCGTGTATATGTAATATATATATTAGTAAACCATCTCCTTTTTAAGCTTTATTAACATATGTCGTATGGGTAGAATTGCCGTTTCCGCAATTTTTACTCATAGGAACCATCAAGCGCGTCAAGCGTGTTGCTAGCCGGTGACATTTAGCAGATGCACTTGACAAGCCAGGTACGTTAGCAACAATAGCATCAGTCGAGCATAAAAAACAAATTATAGCTTTATAAAAAAAATAACCAGTGCACGTTTTTATAAAGTTATTGTTTCCCCGTGTGTCATTCTGCGTGTTAGTGTTAGATATTAACACATAAATTGTTTTTGTACATCCGAGTGCAACGTTAGCTATCGTTAGCAAATGTCAAGACAGTATAAATCGTCACCGAGTATTGTTTATCGTTTTATAATATAATGTTTCCCGAGTGAACGTGCATTCTGAACCTCAGGTGTTATTAATATTATACAATATTATACATCATTGCCATTATTATCCACTGGATGATCTCAGGCCCTGGGGATGGCTGCTGCTGCCGGGCCGAGTCAAGCCAAAAAGGGTGCAGTGTACAGTGACTCCAACCTAAGCGACGAGGTGAGTCTTGCGTTTATTATTAAAATTATTAATAATAATTATTATTATTATTGTCTGGAAGTTTACTTAGTGCACATGCACATTGTATGCAATGTTTTCTATACTTACAAACACAATCATTCTCTGTTTATGACCTAGTAAGTTATGCTGCACAGAAACAGACATAAGATGACTGTTAATTTTAAAATACTATTTATGTTTTTATGCATTCTTTTTTATAATAATAATAATACATTTTATTTGTATAGCGCTTTTCAAAGACGCTTTACAGAAAAAATAGAGTTGAATAAAAGCAAGTAAACAGAATAAAAGATACATTAAAATACAATTTTCATTCGTTTATACACAGCTAAAACATGGGTAAATTATTCTTATTTATTTATTTTATTTTTTTATTTTATTATTTATTGTTATATTTATTATTATCTATATCTATGTCTTTGTGTGTATGTAAGTAACTTTCTTCTTGTAATTTAGATTTTCATAATATTTTGACTTTATTCCCATATTATATTATAATTTTGTTTTACAGAAAAAATTGAGTTAAATAAAAGCACAGCTAAAACATGGGTAAATTATTCTTATTTATTTATTATTATTATTATTTATTCCTAATTATTTATTTATTATATTTATTTTTTTCATTATTATTGTTATATTTATTATTATCTATATGTATGTCTTTGTGTGTATGTAAGTAACGTTCTTCTTGTAATTTAGATTTTCATAATATTTTGACTTTATTCCCATATTATATTATAATTTTGTTTTACAGAAAAAATTGAGTTAAATAAAAGCACAGCTAAAACATGGGTAAATTATTCTTATTTATTATTATTATTTATTATTATGTATTTATTATTATTATTTTTATTTTTTTCATTATTATTTATGATTATATTTATTATCTGTATCCATAATATCTTTGTATGTATGTAAGTAACGGATGCCACTCCCTCAGCCTGAAAGAGTCACTGATATGATTGATCAATTTTGCTTGAATATGTTCTATATTTTTACGTAATTACGTTCTTTGTTGTTGTTGTTTTTTAAAGCAAACAGTAAATTTGTAAATTTATAACCAGAGGGTGTTTACAGTGGTTATCGTCAACATCATCACTGTAAAAATATGTTTTATAACATGTTTAATAATGCTTTGAATGCTTGTTGCTATGGTGGCATAGTGTTTAGAATACAATATGTACTCTGTTCTGTGGGAGATTGATTTTCCCTGTGTAGCGTAGCGTCAGGAATGGCGTCCTGGCATCCAAAATGTGTTTATACTGAGTCTTCAGTGAAATGATGGCTGCAAAGAACAGAACATGACGTTGGTTCTCTGTACTTGCTTTGTTGTAGTCTTAAACCTTCATCTTGTGGAAAAGTATCAACTGGGATATTGTGAACATCCAGCAGCAACACAACATTTAGATTTTTCTGCTATTTTGTTTTTTAAAAAAATATGCTGAACCAAGACGATCATCTACCTCTCAGTACCGGATATTTTTTCATGATGTACTTATTTATATTTGTATACATTTTTTTTAAGGATTTGGACCTAAGCAACGAGGCGGATGATCTTTTTGATGATGCCGTGCTTGCCGGCTCATGCAGTTCAGCTCAGCACTTGAACGTCACGTCAAATGCAGCCGCCGGCAGGGAAACGCCAACGAAAACTGAGGATGAGGCGGTCGCCGTGAAGAACAACGAAAAGGAAAAAGACCCGTCCCGAAAGTACTGTTTATATATCGGACATTTTTCTTGGGTGAGTTCCACATCCTTATACTGTAGAAAATGGCTAAAATGCTAGTATGCTAACACCTAGCATGATAGTTTTGCGTTTAAAGTTGTGTCTACCGATTAAAATAGCAAAAAAAATGCGAGTATGCTAACGTTAGCATGCCAACACCTTGCATAATAGTGTTTGCCTAAGAAAATGGCTAAAATGCTAGTATGCTAACACCTAGCATGATAGTTTTGCATTTAAAGTTGTGTCTACCAATTAAAATAGCAAAAAAAAATGCTAGTATGCTAACGTTAGCATGCTAACACCTTGCATAATAGTGTTTGCCTAAGAAAATGGCTAAAATGCTAGTATGCTAACACCTAGCATGATAGTTTTGCATTTAAAGTTGTGTCTACTGATTAAAATAACAAACAAATGCTAGTGTGCTCATGCTAACACATTGCATAATAGTGTTTGCCTAAGAAAATGGCTAAAATGCTAGTATGTTAACACCTAGCATGATAGTTTTGCGTTTAAAGTTGTGTCTACCGATTAAAATAACAAAAAAATGCTAGTATGCTAACGTTAGCATGCTAACACCCTGCATAATAGTGTTTGCCTAAGAAAATGTCTAAAATGCTAGCAAGCTAACAACTAGCATGATAGTTTTGCGTTTAAAGTTGTGTCTACGGATTAAAATAGCCCAAAAAATATGCTACTATGCTAACATTAGCATGCTAACACCTTGCATAATAGTGTTTGCCTAAGAAAATGGCTAAAATGCTAGTATGCGAACACCTAGGATGATAGTTTTGCGTTTAAAGTTGTGTCTACCGATTAAAATAGCAAAAAAATGCTAGTATGCTAACGTTAGCATGCTAACACCTTGCATAATAGTGTTTGCCTAAGAAAATGGCAAAAATGCTAGTATGCTAACACCTAGCATGATAGTTTTTCGTTTAAAGTTGTGTCTACCGATTAAAATAGCAAAAAAATATGCTAGTATGCTAACATTAGCATGCTAATACCTAGTATGATAGTGTTCATATACATGCCTACCAGTGTCAGTGGGCTAAAAATGATATGCTAATATCAGTTCTGGATTAACATTCTTCGGAAAGATTAGCCCCTACCATAATAATGACGATCCAAAGCATATCACATCTGGGGTAAAATGTGGCGGAGGCAGTGTGACACTTGACATGTCGACTTGTATCTGCATTAAAGCTAACCTGTACTCATGTTCTTCACATTCCTACATCATTTAGTGGACATCTGACAAAGACCTCATGTGTGTGGCCCAAAAGTTGGGGGTCAACGATATCCACGAGATCAAATTTGCAGAGAACAAAACTAATGGCCAATCAAGAGGGTAAGTAAAGGATGGCTGTTAGATATTAGAGATGTTGACATGTTGCCTGCGTTACCCTTTGGGCATCTCTTCGTCTTCTTTCCGCAGCTATGCAAAGGTTGTGGTGACTTCAGAGGAATCGTTAAAAACATTGTTGGAGAAAATACCGCAATGTACGATGGATGGGAAAAGCATCGACTGCCGCTTTGCCACTCATCAAAACCTCTCCGTGTTTGAGGATGTCGCCAACAAACGTAAGTACCACCATTTATTATTGTTTATTTACATAACAATGCTAAGTGTTTGTATAAGTGCCTACTTTTTAAAAACACCTCGCGTAATAGTGTTGTCTGTGAAAAATTGCCAAAAAACGCTAGTGTGCTCATGCTAACACCTTACATAATAGCGTTTGCCGAAGAAAATGGCTAAAATGCTAGTATGCTAACACCTAGCATGATAGTTTTGCGTTTAAAGTTGTGTCTACCGATTAAAATAGCAAAAAAATGCGAGTATGCTAATGTTAGCATGCTAACACCTTGCATAATAGTGTTTGCCTAAGAAAATGGCTAAAATGCTAGTATGCTAACACCTAGCATGATAGTTTTTTGCGTTTAAAGTTGTGTCTACAATTAAAATAGCAAAAAACATATGCTGGTATGCTAACACCTTGCATAATAGTGTTTGCCTAAGAACAACAACTAAAGTTGTGTCTACCGATTAAAGTAGCAAAAACAAATGCTAGTATGCTAACAACTAGCATGATAGTTTTGCATTTAAAGAGTATGCTAACGTTAGCATGCTAACACCTTGCATAATAGTGTTTGCCTAAGAAAATGGCTAAAATGCTAGTATGCTAACAACTAGCATGGTAGTTTTGCGTTTAAAGTTGTATGCTAACAACTAAAGTTGTGTCTACCGATTAAAGTAGCAAAAACAAATGCTAGTATGCTAACAACTAGCATGATAGTTTTGCATTTAAAGAGTATGCTAACGTTAGCATGCTAACACCTTGCATAATAGTGTTTGCCTAAGAAAATGCCTAAAATGCTAGTATGCTAACACCTAGCATGATAGTTTTGCGTGTGACTCATTGCAAGTTATCACAAACACTTGATTGCAGTTGTTGCTGCTAGTTGTTAGCTTCAGGGGGGGCATCACTTTTTCCACACTTTTTTCCCCCCTTAATAATAAAACATTTCTTTTTCACACCACTGTACATCACCGTGACTCAAAAATTAACGCCATGCTTTTTCACAGGTTTCCCCATGCGCAGTAATTCCAGGGACTTGGACCCGCCGGAGGTTCCATCATCTCCCCGCGACACAACCCCCCCGAGCGTACCTACCCCCTTCCCGCCGCACCCGCTGGGGAACGTATTTCCCTCGCATCCCAGCCCTTTCCTTGGCCAGCCGCCACGCCCTCCCTTCCCGCCGATGCCCCCCGGCATCCTCCCGCCACCTTTATTCCCTCCTCAAGCTTTCAGCGCTCCGAGACAGCCGTCTCCGAGTCTTCATTTAAATCCCGCGTACTTCACCCCGCCGCCAGAAAGACAAAGCAGCCAAGCTTACAGTCAGCAAAAGTGAGAATGTCCTCCATTTAACGCAAATATTATTAGTATTTTTTCCATTTGTCTCCTTTATCGTTTTCACACGGTGTCAATATGTCGTCTTATATTCTGCAGACAAATGTCTCAAAAGGGAGAAAGAGATTATGAAGAGCTGTTGAACAGGAACAGGGCCGTGGCTAGCAGCGCCATCACCAAGGCTGTGACTGGTGCAACAACCGGTAAGTAACCCTGAAGCCCATTTTTGGTACGATCCAAAGGGTACCGTAAAACGGGGTTATAAGGGACAATTTTCTGGAAAATGTTTGGGTTTTTTGAACGATTTGTTCAAGAATATATGCTTCAACACAAAGCAGCTTCCTGTTTAACATGAAAAGGCAGAATTATGTTTAAACCATTTTCCCAAAAATTATAATAATAATACATTTTATTTCAAAGCGCCTTTCAGGACACCCAAGGTAAATTGTCCCTTATTACCCCGAAAATTGTCCCTTATTACCCTGTTTCAGGTACTCATATTCCATTGTTACTAGGCCTGTCACAATAATTATTAAATAAATAAAAATTAAATTAAAATTTTATTTTATTTTTTATTTTCACATTATTTTTCCATGAATGCAATGACAATATATGGCATAATAATGTATCAAAAGCACTCATCTTTAACTTATCAAAGATATCAAAGATATTTAATGTAATTAATTAATTGATAAAATTAATTCATTCAAAATTTTTCCATGAATGCAATGATAATATATGGCATAATAATGTATCAAAAGCAATTATCTTTAACTTATCAAAGATATTTAATGTAATTAATTTTATTAATTAAATAAATTAAAAAAATTCCATGAATGCAATGATAATATATGGCATAATAATGTATCAAAAGCAATCATCTTTAACTTATCAAAAATATTTACTATAATTAATTTTATTAATTTAATTAATTAATTCAAAAATTTTTCATGAATGCAATAATAATATATGGCATAATAATGTATCAAAAGCAATCATCTTTAACTTATCAAAGATATTTAATGTAATTAATGTTATTAATTAAATTAATTAATTCTAAATTTTTCCATGAATGCAATGATAATATGTGGCATAATAATGTATCAAAAGCAATCATCTTTAACTTATCAAAAATATTTTATATAATTAATTGTATTAATTTAATTAATTCAAAAAATTTCCATGAATGCAAAAAAATATATGACATAATAATGTATTAAAAGCAATCATCTTTAACTTATCAAAGATATTTAATGTAATTAATTTTATTAATTAAATTAATTAATTCAAAAATTATTACATTCATTAATTCAAAATTAATTTTATTAATCAAATTAATTAATTCAAAATTAATTTTATTAATTAAATAAATTAATTCAAAATGTATTTTTTTTATTAAAATTAATTAATTTTCTTAATTAATTGATTAATTCAAAATTAATTCAACAACATTGAGGATTGAAAATACAGATGTGTCCGACGGATCAATTAATGTAAATGTAAACGTGGCTATTGAATCTATCTTATCCAAAATATGTTTTGCTTGTTTATTGCGCACACCGCCTGAATACAGGAGACCTACGGGTGGCCATGGAAACTCTGTTAACGGCCATCGCCATCATCAAACAGTCCAGCATCTACAGAGACGAGCGCTGCCAAGCCTTGGTCACCTCCCTCAAAGACTGCCTGGTGTCCATCCAGGGAAACTCCAGCTACAGGTTGATTAGCTTTAGTCGCGTAAATCACACACACACACACACACACATACGTCTAATCCATGAATGTCACACCCTTCTCAGCAGGAGTAGCAGTCACTCCGACAGCCGGGATCGAGAGCGGGAAAGGGATCGCCACAGAGAGAGTTTACCCAGTTGGGAAGGAGCCGGAACATCTCGAAGGCACAGGGAACGCTCCTGGAGTCGAGAGAGGGACAGGGAGCGTTTGCGGGACAGGCACAGAGACCAGAGGGACCGATATCGCTGACTCGGTAAGCTCGTAAAGCGTCGCAGTTTTGTGTGGTCCCGCCGTCACTTAACGCTTGAACGTCACATCGACGCCGGAGGAGCTTTTCCACTTTTTCTTTCAACGTCTAACTTTGTGCGGTCCGCTGAGGATTCGGTCACTACTATCGCGACTTATTTGTTTAATCTGCACGACTCACAAAAAAAAAGTTAGGAATTTGGACTTCGGATGTTGTGAGTTTTGCCGAAGAGGAAGTTGTGCAGAAAAATCGGAAGAGTTGAGATTGTGCATTTTGGGTTCATCCTGGAATTTCATCCCAAATACAGGTGGTGTTCGGGTTACCAACAAGTTATGAAGTAGCCTTTAAGTCACTCGGAAAAACTCCACTCTAGTACTTTTTAGGCTAGTACTCTTCTCCTCCCGGAATTCCGTGTAACAGCGCACGGAATCCATGACCCCCCAGCGAGCATTCAGTAATTTTAGTAGTTTTTCCGGGCTCCAAACATTTCAAAATAGAAGCACAGACTGAACAAATAAATGCTCAAAATATACCGTTGTCCGGTATTCTCGGAATTCTCCATGGCGTCTACACGTAAACAAAGAAGTCATTATTATTATTATTATTTAGAAAAAGCTTAATTTAGGCCAAGAATTTGTACAATTTGCTGAAATCTGCATTTTTTTTTTTTTTTTACTAATATGCCAAATTCAACCAGGCGGCACGGCGGTCGAGTGGTTAGCGCGCAGACCTCACAACTAGGAAACCAGGGTTCGATTCCACTCTCGGCCATCTCTGTAGTGGAGTTTGCATGTTCTCCCCGGTTTTCTCCGGGTACTCCGGTTTCCTCCCACATTCCAAAAAAAACATGCTAGGTTAATTAGCGACTCCAAATTGTCCATAGGTATGAATGTGAGTGTGAATGGTTGTTTGTCTATATGTGCCCTGTGATTGGCTGGCCACCAGTCCAGGGTGTACCCCGCCTCTCGCCCCCAAGACAGCTGGGATAGGCTCCAGCAACCCCCGCGACCCTCGTGAGGAAAAAGCGGTAGAAAATGAATGAATGAAATGAATGAACTGATGGTTTACTAATTAATTTTTCCAAAAATACGATATAGTCCGGAAGCGTTAATGCAACCGTAATGTTGTCTCCTCTATCTGCGCTCTTCGTGGTGTTCATTTTTCACGTTCCTTTTTTTTCGGAGCCATAATTATGAGCAAACATCGATGTTATTCTTCCTCAATGTGTGCCGCGTATACTTCCGTCGGCGCGCGATGTGACCTGTTCCCGAGCAAGTATTTAGGGACCAAAGTGTTATTTTTTTTTTTTTACGGACAGTGTAAAAACCAACGACCACCTGTATTATCTCCCACCACCATCTTGTTTTTGTGAGTAGTGTGTCATGAAGGTCACATGAAAAGCATTGAACTGTAATCGAATGCCACCAATGATTAGTTTAGAGGACATTAGTAGATTAGTGCGATTCAATGCCATCACATTTATCGTCCATAACCAACCACATTTCACAATAAAGCAAAACCTATGAAAATTGATTAATTGGTACGGCGCAACTGACTGAATACTAATTGGTTATTGTTTTGGAATATGAACTTCTTGAATGTTTTTGGTTAGGCTGCTGCTGTTGGAAATGTCCTTTTTGGTTTCGGACTTGTTTCAAAGGCTATACTGTGTAGATCGATTCAGATTAGAACCCTTTGCATGTGCAGACGCCTGCAAATGTATATAACACATGTTCATTGTTGTCTTTTGTATTATATATATATAAAAAATCCCTAAACTGTATCCATATGTGATATTTTTTATTTTGCTCTTACAAGTGTACATTTATTAGTTAGTTCTCGTTTTATCGCGGTTAATTGGATTTAATATTAATAAATGGAATATTTTCATTGTTAGAGCATAGAAAGACTGTTTATGACCCTCGAAATTAAGGATCGAGCAACCGATATTTGTGTTTTTTTTTCCCTTGTATCGGTATCGGCCGATACGCGCGTGGGTTCGCCGATGTATTTTTTCCACCGCATGATTTTACAGTCAGTCAGAGGACCCCGCCCCCCCACTGTTGAATCACATCAAGGGCGCGTTTTCATAAGTACAGTAAAGTCTCGTTATATCGATATTGTATCGGGAGTCGGAAAAAATATCGGACTGTCGATATATCCGATCCTGCGCCGAACTGCATTAAAAGTGATTAAATCAATCTTTGCTTAAGGATTTCAATACCAAAAAAGAACACGGCGAACGGCTGCTTCCAGTCAACTTTATTTTTCACACTTCCACCACCAGAGCACAGCACCCACACACCGATTCCCGCACTTCCTGGTTCACAGGTCATGCTCAACGCGCCCTACATAGCTGGCCAAACACATGCCTGCAACAGAAGAACCAACTGCGTTCATGGTTTCTCTCGTGTGTATAGAATAAAAAGATATCTGAATACAACAATTAAATAGGTGTGTATGCTATGTCAGTTGGTTCTTCTGTTGCAGGCATGTGTTTGGCCAGCTATGTGGGGCGGGTTGAGCATGACCTGTGAACCAGGAAGTGCGGGAATCGGTGTGTGTGCTGCGCTCTGGTGGTGGAAATGTGAAAAATCGGTATTCCCCCCCCCCCCCAAAAAACATATTGGTCGATCCTTACTCGAAATACGCCTCCGGATATATCAGATTCAATTGTTCCCACTGGTTTTGTCCGATATAAGCGAAATCCGTTATATGCGTATACCGGAAAATGTCCGTTTTACGCATATATCGGATTTATATCCGGTATATGCGTAAATCGGATTTTATCCGTTATAAAAAGGCACTTCCTTGACTATGTTTCCAATGTACCTGGACGCGCAGGCAACGCTGCAAATGACGTCGTATAGCGGCCTGTCACGATTCGGCCATCCGATATATGCGAGGGAAATTTAATGGAAATGCATTGGAACGGGACTGGAGATTTTGTCCGAAATAGGCGAAATCCGTTATAAAAAAATCCGATATATGCAATGAATTTTTATTGGAAATGCATTACAGAAAAATCGCTTCTTTTTTTATCTGTCCGTTGTGAGCGAATTTCCGATATATCCGAGGTTTACTGTAACACCTATAATGACCTTTACGCTCCTATTACCTATTAAGTCTTTTTTTCCCCACTACTGTAGTAGACATAAGCGATAAGTAACTCGCATGTAGTTCCTTGTGGCTCGATCGCACAGCATTTAAAAAAAAATGCCGTCATCCATCCTCACCGTGTCGTACTGAAAACCACCGATTCCCACAGCTTTAACAGCTTTACTTATCAAAAAAAAAAAACATTCTTGTTTGAAGGGAGCAAGTCAGAACTACTTTTCCAGGGGAGCGTAATTCAACAGCTTCTCGATGAGATCCACGTGAGAGAGGAGCATCCTCCGACAGCAGTACCTCTTCAGACCCAGGGCGTCAAGAGCGTCGCTGAGCGGGTGGGAAGAAGACAAAAAGGATATGGTGTTACATTCAGGACATCGGTATTCCATGTTTGTCTTCAACGACTAAAAAAAAAAAGAGCATTTAGAGGGATCTGAATACCCGCTAAGTCGTCTCATTCTGTGGCAGATCAGGGTATTTAAAGTGTATTAAGAAGCCGAGACACAATGCCATCTACTGGACGGAGTTGGATCAACAAGTTACACACATTGCACCATTAGAACGTGAACGGAAAAGCCTACATCATCTCGGAATGCCATCCAGGAGGATAGAAGATGGAATCATCATTCATTACTAGTAAGTACATATAAGTATAAGTATATAATATAAATATTTCAATATTGAACAAAGCAAAATTTGTTCTCAATCAGAAAACACTCCATACTCTCTGGTTCTACCATATCTTACTTATTGTGTGGAAATATGGGCTAATAACTATAAAAGCAATCTTCACTCGCTAAATGTACTGCAAAAAAAAGGTCAGTAAGGATAATTCATAATACCGCCTACAGAGAACATGCTAACTCCTTATTTCTAAAATCACAAATACTTCAACTTGCTGATATAGTTCATGTTCAAACAGCTAAAATAATGCATAAGGCTAAAAAAAATAAACAATTAGCTAAAAATGTCATCCAATACTTCTCTACAAGAGAGGAGAAATATGATCTCAGGGAAGAAGTACATTTGAAACACTTATATGCTAGGATTACGTTAAAAAGCCATAGCATTTCAGTATGTGGAATCAAACTATGGAATGGATTGAGTAAGGAAATCAAACAACGCACAACGATGAGCCAATTCAAGAAACAATACAAGCAGTTGATGTTTGCTAAATACAAGGATGAAGTGTCTTGAACCAGTCATGATGTGCTATATATATATATATATATATATATCACTATATTGCCACTTACTATGGTACCCTTTGTTATTGTATGGTCATATCACCTCGTACTTCGGTACATAACAAAACATTTAAAAAAAAATAAAATTTAAAAAATAAAATAAAACTAAAATACAACAAAAATAAATAATTAAAATAAAATCACTTAAATTATAAAAAAAATAAAATACAAAAATAAACTAAAATAAAACAAAAATAAATAATTTAAATAAATCACTTAAATAATATTAGGAAAGCAGGAAGTGAACAAATGCAACAGTTATTGATTGTAAAAGTACCAGATAGGTACAGGTACAGGTAGGATTTCATAAGCTTTGCTTCTTCCTACTCCTTTTTGGACATGTGGAACTGGGAACTGATTATGCGATGCATTCAATTGTAATCTGATGTATGTATATAATTACGTATCAAACGTAAATTAAACCATTACCATATACATTATACAATTCCAAATAAATAATAATTTTGTAAGGGCTTCAAGTGTAAAAAATATGCCTTTTTAAATATAGGTGTAACTATTATGTGCGGCATTTCAAACAAGAACTGCACTTTTTGTGGAATTTTGCCCGTCATTCACAATTTACTAGTTATTGAGCTACTGTGGTTAACAATGGACGTCATGGGAAGTAAAAAAAAAAAACTATAGTTTTTTTTTTTTACAGAAAAACTATATCTGGCGTTCCACTTGAATACTTGTATAAGCATGTACTTTTCAGATATTCTTACCCTTCCGTGTACTCAGCCTGGAGGAGGCCAAGGTACATCTCCCACTTATTACCCACGATCTTTCCACAGGTGAAGCACCGGACCGGGATGATCATTTTCCAAACACCTGGACACAGGCACACTGAGTACTTCAAAGACACGGTCAGTCATGTCTACTTTGAAATAAATATTCAGTATTAAATTATATAGCCCCCGCTCAATGTATATTTCTCATAAATTCGTAATATTGCTTTAGGTTAGCTTATGTTTTGCTAACAACAAACCCCCTTGGTTGAAGCACGATGCTGTTAGCGCTAGCTAAAGCTGCGATGCTAACTGTATTTCCGCCGCTAAAACAAAAGAACTACTACTGAATCTCCCCAAAAACATCTGTAACATAAAGTTTAATCGTGCGTTAACTCACCCTCACTGGTTGAGTTGCCCTACACCTAATAATTTACACAATAAGTCGGGATCTGTGCTGCGCCAAACAAACAGGCAGCGAGCTTGAGCGAGTAACCAAGTCACGTGACTAGAAACACATCCGGTCTGGTCCGTTCAACATCCGGTCTGGTCCGTTCAAAATAAAATGTCGATTTTTAACAATACTGATTGAATTGTGATATGCCGTACTTCTCAGCACTCTCGTTTTTTATCGAGTAACTACGGTATATTTTGTCCTTCTTTTACGGTACCATTCTATTTTAATTGTTTCTCCTCTTTATCTGCGCTTCTGCCTGTGCAGCACAGATTCCCAGTCAGTTCCGCCAACTCCTTGCGAAGTACATCCTGTATCCGGGTCACTTTGGCCTTCAAAATAAATGTATAAATAAATAAATAAACACAAATGAAAATAAACACTTTAGAAAATGTTTTTCTTCTCGTTGAAGATCAAATTTGTTTTATGATGTGTTAAATTCTTGTTATTTTGACCCCCGAGACATAAACATCAGTGATTGTGTGTCAGATTATTATTATTTTTTTATTATTATTATTATTTATTATATTTATATTTATATCAACACCAAAAAAATACAAAACACATTGGAGGTTGGTTCACTTCCTTTAATAAAGGCTGCATCACAACCACATTCTTTGTACTGTATACACTAGCGGGGGAGAGAGGTGAAGTTACCCGAGATAGTAGCTTTTAATACTAAATATCAAAAATATATCCATATATAGCCATCATTACCATTACAATCACCATGAACACACAAATGCTATCATTTCTAACATCACCGCTGTTGCCATTTTTAAACACCATACATGACCATAATCACCAGTGTTACATCTTTATCGTTTATTAGAATTTGCTACAGCACGGTTATATGTGCCAACTGAGGAATCCTATCTGAATTATTGCATTTATACGCTGTTGAAGTTATTAAAAGAAGATTTTTTTATTTTTTTATTTTTTGGTACACTGGTTTGTACAATGTCGGGTGAAGTTAGTTCTACTTTTGGTGTTGTATCGTTTGAATGAGTTAGGGGTGTAGAATGTACTCAAATACACACCGACTAGATGAACGGGGTCACATGTTGAGTTACACGTTGGGTTACACGCCCTTGCAATCAAAATGAAATAAACATACACGGAAGCCAACGCGGCAACGTTCCATTACGTTAGCATTTTATAACGCTGCTGTGCATCCGTACTGTACTTGGTTATTAAGAAGCTTTTTTAAAACATGGCTTCTTCTTCATGGCGTCCGCAGAGAGCACAGAGATGAAGCCAGACTCGACGGCAGCCGCTGAACCTGATACCGGTCCTATAATGGATGGTCTGCCACTCCGCAGCTAAGTAGTTAGCATAAGGAGTCAACATACAGATGTGGAACATGTCCAGATGCTGTGGAGCTAACGAGCTAACATAACATCATTCTTATTCTACATCAAGGAACAACACGCTGTCACCAATCCATCAAAGCTGGTCTGGTCAGACGTTTCATCAGTTCATTCATGCTCAAAGACTAGATAGGACAATATGCACCCCCTCCCAGACTAGAGTTGTCCTATCAATTTATGCTTAAAGACCAGATAGGACAATATACACCATCCCCCCAGACTAATGCTGTCATATTTAGTCCTATGAAATAATGCTTAAAGACCAGATAGGACAATATACGCCACCCCCCCAGACTAGAGCTGTCCTATTTAGTCCTATGAAATTATGCTTAAAGACCAGATAGGACAACATGCACCCTACCCCCAGACTAGAGCTGTCCTACCTAGTCCTATCAATTTATGCTTAAAGACCAGATAGGACAACATGCACCCTACCCCAGACTAGAGCTGTCCTATCTAGTCCTATCAATTTATGCTTTAAGACCAGATAGGACAATATACACCCTACCCCCAGACTAGAGCTGTCCTATCTAGTCCTATCAATTTATGCTTTAAGACCAGATAGGACAACATGCACCCTACCCCCAGACTAGAGCTGTCCTATCTAGTCCCATCAATTTATGCTTAAAGACCAGATAGGACAACATGCACCCTACCCCCAGACTAGAGCTGTCCTATCGAGTCCTATCAAATTATGCTTAAAGACCAGATAGGACAACATGCACCCTACCCCCAGACTAGAGCTGTCCTATCTAGTCCAATCAATTTATGTTTTAAGACCAGATAGGACAACATGCACCCTACCGTCAGACTAGAGCTGTCCTATCTAGTCCTATCAATTTATGCTTTAAGACCAGATAGGACAATATACACCATCCCTGCAGACTATAGCTGTCCTATCTAGTCCTATCAATTTATGCTTAAAGACCAGATAGGACAATATGCACAATCCCTCAGACTAGAGCTGTCCTATCTAGTCCCATCAATTTATGCTTAAAGACCAGATAGGACAATATGCACAATCCCTCAGACTAGAGCTGTCCTATCTAGTCCTATCAATTTATGTTTTAAGACCAGATAGGACAATATACACCATCCCTGCAGACTATAGCTGTCCTATCTAGTCCTATCAATTTATGCTTAAAGACCAGATAGGACAATATGCACCACCCCAGACTAGGCTGTCCTACCTAGTCCTATGAAATTATGCTTAAAGACCAGATAGGACAACATGCACAATCCCCCAGACTAGAGCTGTCCTACCTAGTCCTATCAATGTATGCTTAAAGACCAGATAGGACAATATGCAGCATCCCATCAGTCTAGAGAGCTGTCCTATCTAGTCATATCAGTTTATGCTCAAAGGCCAGATAAGACAGCATTCACCAGTCCCCTCTCAGAGAAGAGCTGTCCTATCTAGTCCTATCTAGTTTATACTCAATCCCCAAAGTTGTCCGATCAGTTTCTACTCAATAACCAGATAGGACAACACGCGCCGTGCCGACATACTAGTGCTGTCCTATCTAGTCAGCATGCAGGGATGAAGCCTCAGTTGCGTCGCATAGCGTTCCCACAGTAGCGTGTCTTTGGAAAAGGGAACGGATAATTCTTCGGAGGTTGAACTCGGCTGAATATGTCAGGCGGGAATACGATCAAGCGGATAAAAATGCTATTTTTAGAAAGTGTATGTTTGGAAATATAGTAAGCACTACAGTGTAAGTTATGTTTATTAATAGAGGGAAATCATAATCGTCATATCATGCATATAGAACTGCTTGGAGGGACGACACCTTAGCAAGCCCAAAAGAAAGGAGCCCGGCGACCACCCCTCCCCCCATCCCCCATTCTCCTATCTCAATCGGGACCGTCTGCGTGACACAACTCAGTCAATTCTCGTAGCTGGAAATCGGAATCGGGATTCTAATTCCTCCTCGCCAGCAACACGGCCCCCAACAAAATGGCCCCCACTGCGATGACAGCGCCGCCGATGAGGAAGGGCTTCAGGTGCTCCAGAGAGTCTGAGCTGCAGGCAGCACCTGCGTCATCTTCTGCCGCCCCGTCCTGCGGGGGTGGGATCTCCGGTTCAGGGGTGGCCGGGGCAGGGTCGGCGCGGCGAGGGGCGGCTGCTGCTGGTTCTTTCTTGTCAGCTTTCGACGGGCCCTTGGGCGTGGGAGCTGCCGACTTGGCCTTGGTTTCCATGGATTTCCGGGGGCAGGGCGGATGTTAGCTCTGGTCTTGGGGGGGACAGGAAGCTTTGGAGGTCAGGTCTGCGGCAAACGGGTGCAAAGGTTACGTCTGCTGAAAGGGGGGGGGGGGTCAGATGGACATCTTAGCATGTAGCAGCCGTGACCTTGAGGGAATACAGGATGTTCAGGATGCGTGCACGCCGGGCCTCCGTGCATTTTTAGTTTTATGTTCCACCTCCGGTTATCTAATTCTCAAAAGTCAGTGACTCATAGGGACTATAAATAGACCAAGATGGAGGAAGAAAACACAACATCAACGAAAAGTTCACACGCGCCCACTGACCTCACATCAGTGGAAACGTGTGGACGTGAACGCGGCTCGCACTCCATACTAAAAAAAAAAAAAAAAATGCCGACTAATGCATCCTGATGCTGCACAGTCAGAAACAAAATGGACGCCACATACCTCTCCTGTAGCTTCCCGAGCAATTCGTGGAATAGTCAACGCAGAAAGCACCGCCGCGGTCGCTGGTTGCCGGAATGCCCTTAATATCAGGAAATGACAGAAAGAAGAAAGATGGAGGGCACGGGAAGGAGGGAGGGAGGAGAATAGAGGAGAGACCGGGGATGTACCATCTGGCACACAAAAGAGGGGGGAGTCCATTTGATTAGATTCTCCCCTTTGGGATGTAAAAAAAACAGCCATTTTTGGATGCAGTAATTATTAATTATTGTAGTTCAATGTTGCAGGAAATACAACAATATGAAAGAAAATACTGAATATTTAATAATAATAATAACAATCATCAATAGCCTGAATCTTTGTTAAAATTGAAAAATAAATCAGATTTTTATTGAATAAATGATATTTATGAAATTGTACATTTACGAGAAAATATGTCGCAATATTACGAAAAAGCATTGTAAATTTACGAGAAAAAAAGTCTTAAATTTACCAAATTAAGGTTGTGAATTTACAAGAAAAGAAGTCGTAATATCATTTTTAGTAGCATAAATCCAAAATATTAAACAACTTTTTTTCCCCGCATAAATTAACCACTATATTGTCATAAATATACAACTTTTTATTTATATTATGACTTTATTTTCTTGGCATTTTTTGACTTTTTTTTGTCAAAAACGTGCAAATTTATTCTCGTAAATTGATGACTATTTTTGTAACATAAATGCTATTTTTTAATATTTAATATGTAATATTACAACATTTTTTGTATAAATTTTAAAACTTTTTTCTCATGAATTTCCGACTTTATTCTTGGAATATTAATATTTTTCTTATGAATTGTCTACTTTTTTTCTCAGAAATTTCCAATGGTATTCTTGTAATATTACTTTTGTTAAATTTACAACTTTTTTTTTCTCGCAAATTTACAACTTTATTCTCGTGAGTTTCTGACTTTATTCTTGGAATATGAATTTTTTTTCTTGTAAATTGTCTACTTTTTTTCTCAGAAATTTCCGATGTTATTCTTGTAATATTACTTTTGTTAAATTTACAACTTTATTTTTTGCAAATTTACAACTTTATTCTCGTAAATTCATGACTTTATTTTTGTTTTTTTGTATAAATTTGAAACTTTATTCTTATAATATTACAACTTTTTTCTCATGAGTTTCTGACTTTATTCTTGGAATATGAATTTTTTTTCTTGTAAATTGTCTACTTTTTTTCTCAGAAATTTCCGATGTTATTCTTGTAATATTACTTTTGTTAAATTTACAACTTTATTTTTTGCAAATTTACAACTTTATTCTCGTAAATTCATGACTTTATTTTTGTAACATAAATACTATTTTTTCATGTAATATTACAACATTTTTTTGTATAAATTTGAAACTTTATTCTTGTAATATTACAACTTTTTTCTCATGAATTTCCGACTTTATTCTTGGAATATTAATTTTTTTCTTGTAAATTGTCTACTTTTTTTCTCAGAAATTTGCAATGTTATTCTTGTAATATTACTTTTGTTAAATTTACAACTTTATTCTCGTAAATTCATAACTTTATTTTTGTAACATAAATACCTTTTTTCATGTAATATTACAACATTTTTTGTATAAATTTGAAACTTTATTCTTGTAATATTACAACTTTTTTTCTCATGAATTTCCGACTTTATTCTTGGAATATTAATTTTTTTCTTGTAAATTGTCTACTTTTTTTCTCAGAAATTTGCAATGTTATTCTTGTAATATTACTTTTGTTAAATTTACAACTTTATTCTCGTAAATTCATAACTTTATTTTTGTAACATAAATACCTTTTTTCATGTAATATTACAACATTTTTTGTATAAATTTGAAACTTTATTCTTGTAATATTACAACTTTTTTTCTCATGAATTTCCGACTTTATTCTTGGAATATTAATTTTTTTCTTGTAAATTGTCTACTTTTTTTCTCAGAAATTTGCAATGTTATTCTTGTAATATTACTTTTGTTAAATTTACAACTTTATTCTCGTAAATTCATAACTTTATTTTTGTAACATAAATACCTTTTTTCATGTAATATTACAACATTTTTTGTATAAATTTGAAACTTTATTCTTGTAATATTACAACTTTTTTTCTCATGAATTTCCGACTTTATTCTTGGAATATTAATTTTTTTCTTGTAAATTGTCTACTTTTTTTCTCAGAAATTTGCAATGTTATTCTTGTAATATTACTTTTGTTAAATTTACAACTTTATTCTCGTAAATTCATAACTTTATTTTTGTAACATAAATACCTTTTTTCATGTAATATTACAACATTTTTTGTATAAATTTGAAACTTTATTCTTGTAATATTACAACTTTTTTTCTCATGAATTTCCGACTTTATTCTTGGAATATTAATTTTTTTCTTGTAAATTGTCTACTTTTTTTCTCTCAGAAATTTCCGATTATTCTTGTAATATTACTTTTGTTAAATGTACAACTTTATTTTTCGCAAATTTACAACTTTTTTTCTTGTAAATTTAGATTTTTTTTCCACATTATTTGGGATTTTTTTTTTAATATTACCACTGTGTTTCTTGTAAATCTTTAACTTTTTTCTCATAATTTTCTAATATTATTTCTTATAATTATGTGACTTTATTATTGACTTTATTTTTGTTGACTTTATTTTTACTGGATTGTATATAGTTGATATCGTGATATTGTCTTATATTTTGTATTTATAATGTGTGAAATTGCCCAAAACAAATATGTTTTTTTATTATAAAATATGCTTTTGTATGCCTAAATATGTCAGCGAGTCAGTATCATACTTACTTGGTATTGAAACGATATCAAACTGAAGAAATCGCATTGGATTGAACGTGTTTATTTACTGACCCTTCACCCAACCACGCCCAGTCTATCAAAGCACCAAACCGGAAGTGCGGCTCAGACGACGGTGGGAACGCCCCTTTAGGTGGCCGCGCATCAAATTCCGTGAACGTAGAAATAAATGTCCTCCCTGATTGTGGATTCAAACCCAGTCGCTAACGTCTGTCGTTTTTTTTGGCTTCACACCGCCTTGAATGGAACGAATGACGTTCGGCGGCCATTATTCGGCTTCGACGGTGAAGCGAGCTGGCAGGGATTGATCTCACTCAAGTTCTGTCATCTTTGGAGCGGCAGCCGACCTTTTGCTAGTCACCAGCGGCGGACGATACCGTTAACGTTGGTGTTGATTCGATACCAGGCGCATGAGGGGACAGCATAGCTGATGGAGATACAGTTACCGATACTGATACCGATATGTTTTATTTGAAAAAATTGAAAAATGTCAGGATTGTCAGTAAGTAAATAAAATGAAAAAAATATGAAAAGTGTTGTATTTATTTTTAATTATTATTATTTTTTAACAATTATTTTTTGTTATTGCATTGCATCTATATTTTTGTTTTATATATATTCTCTATATATAAATACAAAAATATATATTTTGTAAGTTCTATGTTTTTTTATTGTAAGTAAATAAACATAATTTGTCTTTACATTTGAGAAAAATATTGTAATTAATCAATAAATAATTGCATAATTTTTTAACGGTACAGCTACATTGTCCCCAAAACTTTTGCTGTTTTTTTTTAATAAGTAATTAAAAGAAATTAATAATTATCAACATTTCCATCTTTTCCCTTTGTATTGTATTTGTTGTAATTATTAAATAAATTAATGAATTAATGCAAAAATAATTGCAATTTTTGTTTACATTATATGTATATTTTCCCAACAAGTAAATCAAATAAAAATATAATTATTCAAAAATATTTTAACCTTTTCTCTTTGGATTGTATTTGTTCTAATTAAGAAATAAATTAATGAATTAATGCAAAAATAATTGCATTGTTTGTTTATATTATATCTATATTTTCCCAACAAGTAAATCAAATAAAAATATAATTATTCAAAATATTTTAACCTTTTCTCTTTGGTTTGTATTTGTTTTAATTAAGAAATAAATTAATGAATTAATGCAAAAATAATTGCATTGTTTGTTTACATTATATCTATATTTTCCCAACAAGTAAATCAAATAAAAATATAATTATTCAAAATATTTTAACCTTTTTTCTTTGAATTGTATTTGTTTTAATTTATGAAAAATAATTAAATGAATTTATTGTTTACATTGTAGCTATATTTCCATTTTTTATATTATATTTCTATTTTTTCTTAATTTTATTTGTACAACATGCTGCCAATAATTAATCTGTGAATAGTTCAAGAATAAAACAACAAGTTTATGAAAATAAAAGCAGACGAGAACTGGAAAATATCATTCTCATCACACTTGTATCGATCCGATTCCTCCACTACGCCAGATATCGACACCATCTTCACTTGTATCGATCCGCCCAACCCCTCACAAACCACCAGTGGCGCCCTTCCTCCGCAATAAGCGAGTCAGGTATGCGCCATCACAACGCGGTACGTGATATGCGCAGTGGAACGCGGAAGGGGGGTTGCTTCTTGCTCCGTAATTCGTAGATATGTACCGGGGAGGTGGGCCGGTTCTCCGGTTCTCCCCGTGTTTTCCTTGCCGAGATTCGGGAGTTGTCCGGCGGCTGGTGCTCTCGTACACGCCGCTGACTTCAATGTGGACGCGGGCAAGCTAGTCGAGGACCCTGCTTGTGCTTGTGGATTTTTTTTTTCTTCTTCTTCCCTTTCTTTTCAGTGGCATTGAAAAAGACACAGAAGGAGCCTCCACAGCCGAAGACGTGTTGCTCTTTCAACGGTTTGATTACCATGACACGCAGCAACCACTTCTCCATCTGATTAGCCCATTCATTCTTTAGCGGTTCGGCTGTCTTAACAAAAAAAATAACAATACAAATCTAACGGCGACGCGTTCACGGACTCGTCCCCTGCATCTTTCTTGAGTCGGGAGAACGAGGCTGACGAAGCGGTTCTCCAGTCCAGGTGGTGGGGGGGATATGGGCGAGGAAAGGGAACCGATGCAGTGGTTCGAGTCACGGCAGCGTCAAAACACAGGTGAGGCATCCCGATCTCGGATCAATTGACACATTCGGGGTTTGGGTATCGGACATGCATGGTTATTGATTGGGTGGGCACGTTTGTAGGCCACATCCCACCCCATCAAGGCCTGCACGATGACACCCTGAGCAGTTGTTGTCAGTAATGTACACAGAAGATACTTGCTTGTGTTCGAGACTTGTTGTTTTTTTTATTGAAACACGCGGTGTGTTCACTTGTCAATTTGTGGTCCGGTTAAAACTATTACTGCATTAAAAAAAAAATACATGAACTTAAAATGTTACTAACAAACACTTGCTGGTCAGGGGGTAGGTTCTGTGAGGTTCCATCGGCGATATCGTCGTAGCGACGTTCCGCAGTGGTCATTTTAGACATTGTGTTCTTAGCGACATAAATATGGAACCTAGCCAAAAAAAAGATATTAGACGCCCGTCTTTCATCAGGAAAAAAAAAAGGTTTGTTTCTACCGTTTTCCGTTCTATAGTAATTAGCACACAAGTTTCAGGAAAATATTAGTTCCCGACTAAAAAAAAAAAATCACAAGTATACCAAAATAAACGACGCAAAACAAGGGGGAAAAAGTTTCTTTATACCGTTTTCCGTTCTGGAGTAATTAGCACAAAGGTAAGTTTCAGGAAAATATTAGTTCCCGACTAAAAATGTTTTTTTCACAAGTATACCAAAATAAACGACGCAAAACAAGGGGGAAAAAGTTTCTTTATACCGTTTTCCGTTCTGTAGTAATTAGCACAAAGGTAAGTTTCAGGAAAATATTAGTTCCCGACTAAAATTTTTTTTCTCACAAGTATACCAAAATAAACGACGCAAAACAAGGGGGAAAAAAGTTCATTTCTACCGTTTTCCGTTCTGTAGTAATTAGCACACAGGTAAGTTTCAGGAAAATATTAGTTCCCGACTAAAAAAAAAAAAATTCAAAAAATTTTCACAAATATACCAAAATAAACGACGCAAAACAAGGGGGAAAAAAGTTTATTTCTACAGTTTTCCATTCTGTAGTAATTAGCACACAGGTAAGTTTCAGGAAAATATTAGTTCCCGACTAAAAAAAAAAGAAAATTCAAAAAATTTTCACAAGTATACCAAAATAAACGACGCAAAACAAGGGTGAAAAAAGTTTCTTTCTACCGTTTTCCGTTCTGTAGTAATTAGCACATAGGTAAGTTTCAGGAAAATATTAGTTCCTGACTAAAAAAAATTTCAAAAAATTTTCACAAGCGGGCCGTGTGTTTTAAACTTTCATATCAAGGCGGGGGCCTCAAACTAGTGTCCTGCGGGCCACATTTGGCACGCGGGCCGTGTGTTTGAGACCCCTGCCATACAGCATCCATATCAAACTTGCGCAGGCCGCACTAACATTAAACTTTCATATCAAGGCGGGGCCTCAAACTAGTGTCCTGCGGGCCACATTTGGCCCGCGGGCCGCGTGTTTCAGACCCCTGCCATACAGCATCCATATCAAACTTGCGCGGGCGCAGTAACATTAAACTTTCATATCAAGGCGGGGGCCTCAAACTAGTGTCCTGCGGGCCACATTTGGCCCGCGGGCCGTGTGTTTGAGACCCCTGCCATACAGCATCCATATCAAACTTGCGCGGGCGGCACTAACATTAAACTTTCATATCAAGGCGGGGGCCTCAAACTTTTGTCATACGGGCCACATTTGGCCCGCGGGCCGCGTGTTTGAGACCCCTGGTCTAGTGTGTTTGCTGTCATTGTGGGACAACAAGTCACCGAATTAAAGGGAAGACAAACAACACGGAACAATTGTGAAACCTTCACTGTTACACACAAAAGTGGTACGTTACTAAACACCTGATTGTGTTAGCTTGTTTCTGAGTGCAACAGTGAAACATTTGTTTAGCATCCAAACGTTTATTTTAAACACTTAGTGTTTGTGAACGTGCTATTCAGGATTGGGAACCGCAGACAAGACGACACACATCATATAGTAGTTGATGTTTATGTTCATAATAGACTGAAGCTTATTGTTTCAGTTTATGAAATATTAAGAGGGAAAAAAACTACTGAGAAATGTTTGTAATTTTATGAGAATAAATGTATTATTATTTTGTTTATTATGAGAAACAAATAGGGTTCACATTTTTGGAAAGTTAGCTTGGAGTTATGAAGTTATAATATTATGGGAACAAAGTCAAAATATTACGGGACTGAAGTCATAATACTACGAGAAGAAAATTTCCCAAAAAAAGAAAGAAAATATTTGGAGAATTTAAAAATTAGCAGCAAAAATTAAAAAAGCTGCAAAATTCAAAATATTTACAGAAAAAAAAGAAAACAGTCGCAGCAGTTTTAGGAGAATAAATTTGTAATATGAGGAAAAATAAGACAAAATATGGAATTTTTATTTTATACTTATGAAAAACAAAGAAAACTAAAGTTGTCAAAATATTATTGGTATAAATTCATAAAATCCCGAAAAGAAAATCTGCAAAGACTAGTGCAGAATAATTGCATTTGCATTATTTCCTATGAGGAAAAAGTTGCTTTGGTTAGAGTCTGTTTTGGTTTGAGTCGGACCTTCTGGAACGAATGAATGATGCTAACCAAGGTGATGGTCAGTGTTAAGTGATGGTTTTGTGTATGCTCCCCCCCCCTTCCATTTTTTTCCATTTGAAATTATTTTTGCATATTTTTCTGCATATATAAAACATTTTCATTATTTCCTATGAGGAAAAAGTTGCTTTGGTTTGAGTCCGTTTTGGTTTGAGTCGAACAAATGAATAATACTAACCAAGGTGATGGTCACTGTATATATGGTCAGTGTTAAGTGATGGTTTTGTGTATGCCCCCCCCCCCCCCCCCCGCACCCCCCAACCATTTTTTTTCCATTTGGAATTATTTTTGCATATTTTTCTGCATATATAAAACCATAATTATTGTTTATAAAATGTGTTTTGTGTTAACATTTTTGGGTGCCTGGTGCAGATGAATTGCATTTTCATTATTTCCTATGAGGAAAAAGTTGCTTTGGTTAGAGTCCGTTTTGGTTTGAGTCGAACAAATGAATGATGCTAACCAAGGTGATGGTCACTGTATATATGGTCAGTGTTAAGTGATGGTTTTGTGTATGCCCCCCCGCCATCCATTTTTTTCCATTTGGAATTATTTTTTTCATATTTTTCTGCATATATAAAACCATAATTATTGTTTATAAAAATGTGTTTTCTGTTAACATTTTTGGGTGCCTGGTGCAGATGAATTGCATTTTCATTATTTCCTATGAGGAAAAAGTTGCTTTGGTTAGAGTCCGTTTTGGTTTGAGTCGAACAAATGAATGATGCTAACCAAGGTGATGGTCACTGTATATATGGTCAGTGTTAAGTGATGATTTTGTGTATGCACCCCCCCCCCCCCGCACCCCCCATCCATTTTTTTACATTTGGAATTATTTTTGCATATTTTTCTGCATATATAAAACCATAATTATTGTTTATAAAATGTGTTTTGTGTTAACATTTTTGGGTGCCTGGTGCAGATGAATTGCATTTTCATTATTTCCTATGAGGAAAAAGTTGCTTTGGTTAGAGTCCGTTTTGGTTTGAGTCGAACAAATGAATAATACTAACCAAGGTGATGGTCACTGTATATATGGTCAGTGTTAAGTGATGGTTTTGTGTATGCCCCCCCCCCCCCCTGCACCTCCCCCATCCATTTTTTTTCCATTTGGAATTATTTTTGCATATTTTTCTGCATATATAAAACCATAATTATTGTTTATAAAATGTGTTTTGTGTTAACATTTTCGGGTGCCTGGTGCAGATGAATTGCATTTTCATTATTTCCTATGAGGAAAAAGTTGCTTTGGTTAGAGTCCGTTTTGGTTTGAGTCGAACAAATGAATGATGCTAACCAAGGTTCCACTGCACACTGCGCAAAAACGGTCCCGTGAGCGAGGAAACGAAAAATGGAAATTAATCCCCCATCCTCAAGTTCTGTCGCCCGTTTATGATGTCATCAGCCGTTGACTCTGAAGAAGCATTTTCATCTGGAAGATCATCTTTGGACCATTGAGGTGAAATTGGGTAAATTTGGGAACCACTGTACGCTTTGTGTCACGGTGCTGTTGATGATGATGACTTTTTCCAGTATTTAACCAGATAGTTTTGTGGTCGTCAAAACTGCAGACAGGGTTGGCAGCTCACCATCTCGTATACACAAACAGGCACAGGCTGAAACACGAGAAAACCAGAGAGGAAGGAGGTGAAAAGGATTGAGTGGGTTGGCGGTGGGAGAAAAAGATGGAGAAAGAGGCAGAGGGAGAGTAGGAGTGAGTGGCACATGGCTTTTGGTCTAAAAAAAGATGAGCAGTGGTAAACCAAAACCAAAATCTGGCTTTGTTAGATAAGAAAAGAGGAAGGGGACCGGCCGGGAAGGCGAGAGGAGAAAATGTAGGTTTCCTCCGTCCGTACCCAAAATGGTGCAGATGCCCTCGCTGGTTTCCATGCTCACAAATGTCCTCTAAAATATGAATAGTGAATGAGTGTGTGGGTAGGAAAGGAGAAGGAGAGAGCATAAGGGTGGGGAGACGGAAGAATGGGAGGAGGGTGGACCGTAGAAAGGATGGACGGCTTCCTGCTGACTTGTGACGTTCCTTCCGTCATTCCGAATTGCGGGTCTCGGACCGTTGACGTATTTACCAGTTATTTCTATGTTGGGGGGAAAAATAGTGACATTTTGAAAATAAAGTTTTATATTTATTAAATTATTTTATTATTTATTATAACATTATTATTTATTTTAATAAAATTTCCGATAATTTTCTCGTTATTATTCTCGTAATATTGCAATTTTTTTCTTGGAAAATTCTGACTTTATGCGCCATAAATGTATGTTTTTTTTTTGTTGTAAATTGATGACTTTATTCTCGTAACATTGAATTCTTTTATTTGGAAAATTCAGACTTTATGCTCCATAAATTTATGTTTTTTTTTTCTTGTAAATTGATTACTTTATTCTCGTAATATTACAATTTTTTCTTGGAAAATTCAGACTTTATGCTCCATAAAGTTATGTTTTTTTTTCTTGTAAATTGATGACTTTGTTTTCGTAATGTTACAATTTTTTTCTTGGAAAATTCTGACTTTATGCTCAATAAATTTATGTTTTTTTTTCTTGTAAATTAATGACTTTATTCTCGTAATATTACAATTTTTTTCTTGGAAAATTCAGACTTTATGCTCCATAAATGTATGTTTTTTTGTTGTGAATGAATGACTTTTTTCTCATAATATTAAAAAGAAATTCTTGGAAAAATCTGACTTTATGCTCCATAAATTTATGTTTTTTTTCTTGTAAATTGATTGACTTTATTCTCGTAATATTACAATTTGTTTCTTGGAAAAATCTGACTTTATGCTCCATAAATTTATGTTTTTTTTCCTTGTAAATTGATGACTTTAATCTCGTAATATTACAATTTTTTTTTTTTGAAAATTCAGACTTTATGCTCCATAAATTTATGTTTTTTTGTTGTACATGAATGACTTTTTTTCTCATAATATAAAAAAAACTTCTTGGAAAAATCTGACTTTATGCTCCATAAATTTATGATTTTTTCTTGTAAATTGATGACTTTTTTCTCGTAATATTAATAAAACATTCTTGGAAAAATCTGACTTTATGCTCCATAAATTTATGTTTTTTTTCTTCTAAATTGATGACTTTTTTCTCATAATATTAAACAAAAATTATTGGAAAAATCTGACTTTATGCTGCATAAATTTACGTTTTTTTTTTCTTCTAAATTGATGACTTTTTTCTCATAATATTAAAAAAAAATTATTGGAAAAATCTGACTTTATGCTGCATAAATTTATATTTTTTTTCTTGTAAATTGATGACTTTATTCTCCTTATATTACAATTTTGTTGTTGGAAAATTCTGACTTTATGCTCCATAAATGTTTTTTTTCTTGTAAATTTATGACTTCATTCTCGTAATATTAATTTTTTTTTCTTGGAAAATTCAGATTTTATACTTTATAAATTTATGTTTTTTTTCTTGTAAATTGATTACTTTTTTCATGTAAATTTACAACTTACATGAAAAAGTTAACCATGGCGACCATCTTGCTGTGTCGTCAACACTTGCTCTCCACATTCTTTATGACCTCAGCACATGCATGCAGTATGTGGACGTATGGATACGCCACACTTCATAATAAGAACATCATAGCAACAGTAAAACGTAGCGGTGGTAGTGTGATGGTCTGGGGTTTGTATTAGTGTAAATGCGTGAATCCCTTGAAGGCTTCCATATGTAGCATTTGCTACACACTCAATCACAATGTTGTTGTTCTATGCAGAAAGGTCTACAAAGGCCTGCAACAGTAGCGGCATCATTCATCACTGCTGTGTTTGCTTTTCTCTGTCATTACCGATAAAGGTTTTTCAAAACTGTTTGTTTTCAAACCTGTCGGTAAGGACTGTTGAGAGTGTCCGTGTTTGCAAGACGCACACAATGTGGAATGGAAGGAGCTTCCACGGCCGCTGTGCCAGCGTTCGGCTCGGCTCGGCTTGTAAATTGATGACTTTATTTTCGTAATATTACATTTTTTTTCTTTGAAAATTCTGACTTTATGCTCCATAAATTTATGTTTTTTTCTTGTAAATTGATGACTTTATTCTCGTAATAGTACCATTTTTTTCTTTGAAAATTTGGACTTTATGCTCCATAAATTTATGTTTTTTTTCTTGTAAATTGATGACTTTATTCTCGTAATATTACCTTATTTTCTTATAAAATTCAGACTTTATGCTCCATAAATTTATGTTTTTTTTCTTGTAAATTGATGACTTTTTTCTCGTAATATTATTTTTTTTTTCTTGGAAAAATCTGACTTTATGCTCCATAAATTTATGTTGGGTTTTTTTGTAAATTGATGACTTCATTCTCGTAATATAATATTTTTTTCTTGGAAAATTCAGACTTTATGCTCCATAAATTTGTGGGGTTTTTTTTGGTAAATTGATGACTTTTTTCTCGTAATATTAATTTTTTTTTTCTTGGAAAATTCTGACTTTATGCTCCATGAATTTGTTTTTTTTCTTGGAAAATCCGACTTTATGGTCTATAAATTTATGTTTTTTTTCTTGTAAATTGATGACTTTATTCTCGTAATATTACATTTTTTTTCTTGGAAAATTCTGACTTTATGCTCCATAAATTAGTTTTTTTTTCTTGTAAATTGATGACTTTATTCTTGTAATATTACAATTTTTTTCTCTGAAAATTCTGACTTTATGCTCCATAAATCTATGTTTTGTTTCTTGTAAATTGATGACTTTATTCTTGTAATATCAAAGTTTTTTTCTTTGAAAATTCTGACTTTATGCTCCATAAATTTGTTTTTTTTTCTTGTAAATTGATGACTTTATTCTCGTAATATTACAATTTTTTTCTTTGAAAATTCTGACTCTATGCACCATAAATTTGTTTTCTTTTTTTTCTTGTAAATTGATGACTTTATTCTCGTAATATTACAATTTTTTTTCTTGGAAAATTCTGACTTCTGGATGAACATGCAAACTCCACACAGAGATGGCCGAGGGTGGAATTGAACCCTGGTCTCCTAGCTGTCAGGTCTGCTCGCTAACCACTCGAACGCCGTCCAGCCCCGCTAAGAACTATCATGTTTTTGTTTTTTTTTATTGGATGAAGTCCGTGTCTGGCATTTCAGATGCTGTGAAGCGTCCCGCTAATGACGGACTGGGAGGCCTGTCATTGTTGTTACATCATTGTTGTCGGGGGTCACGTGGGTACGGGTCGGGGCCCGGCACACAGCTGTACTACTGTGTGGCCCACAAAGGCACTGCTCACGTGCACACGGGGATGTGCACGTATGTCTTTTCATAAAATGTATGCTCTTTGCATCCATAAGGACTCGACTTTTATGTACCCCCCGTCATACGTACATAGTAGTAGTAGTAGTTAATAGTACTAATAGAAGTCTAATTGATAGACCACAAGGAGGATCAGTGAAGTACATGAAGTACAATTCATTATTTTGAATATTTTTGTAGTTAAAGGATATAAAACCTGTCTAAAGACTTTTTTTCAATATGTTTTGGAACATTGAGAGCCCTCTAAACATAACGTAACACCCCTATAATCACCTTCATACTGGCATTATGGACTATAGTGGACATAATAAGAGAAAATATAACATAAGACATAAACAAGGTATATATAGTCGTTGTGTGTGTTGCTGTAAATGTGTTCCAATGGTGGACAGGAATTATTTTATTTTTTTTGGGTCTCACAGTCTCCCTCGTTTATCACTGTTAATTGGTTCCGGACCCAACCACTATAAATGAATGGATTCAATGTTAACAAATGAAATATTTTTTGTATTTAAAGAATAGAAAACCTGTTTATAACTTTCTAAAATGTATTTTTTTTATTTTTTATTTTTTATTTTTTTTAAAGGAGAAAGAAGACACAAATTTACCACTTCCACACAGAATAGGAGGAGAATTTTTTTTCCCCCTCTCCTTATCCACACATTACTGCTTTTTTTTGGTCTCACAGTCTCCCTCGTTTATCGCTGTTAATTGGTTCCGGACCCAACCACTATAAATGAATGGATTCAGTGTTAACGAATGAAATATTTTTTTGTAGTTAAAGCATAGAAAACCTGTTTATAACTTTCTAAAATGTATATATTTTTTTTATTTTTTATTTTTTTTATTTTTTTTTTATTTTTTATTTTTTATTTTTTATTTTTTATTTTTTATTTTTTATTTTTTATTTTTTATTTTTTATTTTTTATTTTTTATTTTTTATTTTTTATTTTTTATTTTTTATTTTTTATTTTTTATTTTTTATTTTTTATTTAAAGGAGAAAGAAGACACAAATTTACCACTTCCACACAGAATAGGAGGAGAATTTTTTTTCCCCCTCTCCTTATCCACACATTACTGCTTTTTTTTGGTCTCACAGTCTCCCTTGTTTATCGCTGTTAATTGGTTCCGGACCCAACCACTATAAATGAATGGATTCAATGTTAACGAATGAAATATTTTTTGTAGTTAAAGCATAGAAAACCTGTTTATAACTTTCTAAAATGTATTTTTTTTTATTTTTTATTTTTTATTTTTTATTTTTTATTTTTTATTTTTTATTTTTTATTTTTTATTTTTTATTTTTTATGAGAAAGAAGACACAAATTTACCACTTCCACACAGAATAGGAGGAGAATTTTTTTTCCCCCTCTCCTCACTATCACTATCACTAGCATTTCAATATGTTTTGACTATAATACACCATAAGCGCTCATGTGCGTTTTTAAGGCGAGTATCGGCCGATATGGATCGGTACCTGCAACCACCCCTACCACGATATAGTTAGGGAGTGCTATTGGAATGCGGATATAGCGAGGAATGTCTTAAAGCTATTAGCGTAGCAGGAATACTTGAAGCTAACATACTTTGCTGTGCTTAGAGTTGTAAAACGTGTCGTAAATGAAATAACCAAGGACTTGGATGAAGGTCATCTTTTATTACACTTCATTAGCATCCAGCGCTAAGCGTATACGTTTTAGCCTCTGTCTTTTACAATGGAATTCAATGTACTCGGAAGGATGCATTTGTTTGCATTTCATCGGACCGGCACCGTAAAATCAGGAGCGTTTGGACGATGCGTTCAAAGTACGGCAGATGATCGCAAGCCGTGATAAAAGCACTTTAGTCACATTAGTCATCTCTTATTTGTCTGCACAGCAGAAACACAAGTCGCTTGTAGCGGATCTGTTCCGAGGAAATACTGGAATTTTGTGTTTTGACACGTTCCCGCTGAGTGTTAAGTAGGTGGTGTTGTAAATAACTAAGTCACAGTCCTTTTTCTCTCTGCATTTGTTTTGCTTTAAGTATTCAGGCCCCCACTAAAAGTTGGACCCGAAGTAAGACAGCAATGGAAATAGTTTTTTGGCTTTCTGTGGTTAAACCAAAAAAAACATCCTAACCAAGGCTACACTGCATTTCTAATGGGGAAAACACATTTGGTTAGCATCTGTTTTGGTTAGAGTCGGACATTCTGGAAGGAATTAATGATGATAACCAAGGTTCCGCTGTATATTGTCGCACACATACTGCAAACAGCTATTTTTGACATTTTAATCGCATGATTAATTTATCTGTTTTGGTTAGAGTCGGACATTCTGGAAGGATTTAATGATGCTAACCAAGGTTCCACTGTATATTGTCGCACACATACTGCAAACAGCTATTTTTGACATTTTAATCGCATGATTAATTTATCTGTCTTGGTTAGAGTCGGATATTCTGGAAGGAATTAATGATGCTAACCAAGGTTCCGCTGTATTGTTGCACACATACTGCAAACAGTATGTTTTGCTTTAAGTATTCAGGCCCCCACTAAGAGTTGGACCCGAAGTAAGACAGCAATGGAAATAGTTTTTTTGGTTTTCTGTGGTTAAACCAAAAAAAAACATCCTAACCAAGGCTACACTGCATTTCTAATGGGGAAAACACATTTGGTTAGCATCTGTTTTGGTTAGAGTCGGACATTCTGGAAGGAATTAATGATGATAACCAAGGTTCCGCTGTATATTGTCGCACACATACTGCAAACAGCTATTTTTGACATTTTAATCGCATGATTAATTTATCTGTTTTGGTTAGAGTCGGACATTCTGGAAGGATTTAATGATGCTAACCAAGGTTCCACTGTATATTGTCGCACACATACTGCAAACAGCTATTTTTGACATTTTAATCGCATGATTAATTTATCTGTCTTGGTTAGAGTCGGATATTCTGGAAGGAATTAATGATGCTAACCAAGGTTCCGCTGTATTGTTGCACACATACTGCAAACAGTATGTTTTGCTTTAAGTATTCAGGCCCCCACTAAGAGTTGGACCCGAAGTAAGACAGCAATGGAAATAGTTTTTTTGGTTTTCTGTGGTTAAACCAAAAAAAAACATCCTAACCAAGGCTACACTGCATTTCTAATGGGGAAAACACATTTGGTTAGCATCTGTTTTGGTTAGAGTCGGACATTCTGGAAGGATTTAATGATGCTAACCAAGGTTCCACTGTATATTGTCGCACACATACTGCAAACAGCTATTTTTGACATTTTAATCGCATGATTAATTTATCTGTCTTGGTTAGAGTCGGACATTCTGGAAGGAATTAATGATGCTAACCAAGGTTCCACTGTATATTGTTGCACACATACTGCAAACAGCTATTTTTGACACTTTAATCGCATGATTAATTTATCTGTCTTGGTTAGAGTTGGATATTCTGGAAGGAATTAATGATGCTAACCAAGGTTCCACTGTATATTGTCGCACACATACTGCAAACAGCTATTTTTGACATTTTAATCGCATGATTAATTTATCTGTCTTGGTTAGAGTCGGACATTCTGGAAGGAATGAATGATGATAACCAAGGTTCCGCTGTATATTGTTGCACACATACTGCAAACAGCTATTTTTGACATTTTAATCGCATGATTAATTTATCTGTTTTGGTTAGAGTCGGACATTCTGGAAGGAATTAATAATGTTAACCAAGGTTCCACTGTATATTGTTGCACACATACTGCAGTGTCAATCAAGTGGAACCAGACCAGATAGTGGAGCAGCTATTTTTGACGTTTTAATCGATGATTAATTTATCTGTCTTGGTTAGAGTCGGACATTCTGGAAGGAATTAATGATGCTAACCAAGGTTCCACTGTATTTTGTTGCACACATACTGCAGTGTCAATCAAGTGGAACCAGACCAGACAGTGGAGCAGCTATTTTTGACGTTTTAATCACACGATTAATTTATCTGGTTTGGTTAGAGTCGGACATTCTGGAAGAAATTAATGCAAACCAAGGTTTCACTGTATATTGTTGCACACGTACTGCAGTGTCAATCAAGTGGAACCAGACCAGACAGTGGAGCAGCTATTTTTGACATTTTAATCGATGATTAATTTATTTGTCTTGGTTAGAGTCGGACATTCTGGAAGGAATTAATAATGTTAACCAAGGTTCCACTGTATATTGTTGCACACATACTGCAGTGTCAATCAAGTGGAACCAGACCAGACAGTGGAGCAGCTATTTTTGACGTTTTAATCGATGATTAATTTATCTGTCTTGGTTAGAGTCGGACATTCTGGAAGGAATTAATGATGCTAACCAAGGTTCCACTGTATTTTGTTGCACATTTACTGCAGTGTTAATCAAGTGAAACCAGACAGACAGTGATGCAGCTATCTTTTGACGTTTTAATTGCATGATTAATATATCTGTTTTGGTTAGAGTCGGACATTCTGGATGGAATTAATGCTATCCAAGGTTCCACTGTATATTGTTGCACACATACTGCAGTGTCAATCAAGTGGAACCAGACCAGACAGTGGAGCAGCTATTTTTGACGTTTTAATTGCATGACTAATTTATCTGTTTTGGTTAGAGTTGGACATTTTGGAAGGAATTGATTATGCTAACCAAGGTTCCACAGTATATTGTTGCACATTTACTGCAGTGTCAATCAAGTGGAACCAGACCAGACAGTGATGTAGTAGCTATCTTTTGATCTTTTGACGTTTTAATCGCATGATTAATTTATCTGTTTTGGTTAGAGTCGGACATTTTGGAAAGAATTAATGATGCTAACCAAGGTTCCACTGTATATTGTTGCACACATACTGCAGTGTCAATCAGGTGGGACCAGACCAGACAGTGGAGCAGCTATTTTTGACGTTTTAATCGCATGAATAATTTATCTGTTTTGGTTAGAGTCGGACATTCCGGAAGGAATTAATGATGCTAACCAAGGTTCCACTGTATATTGTTGCACATGTACTGCAGTGTCAATCAAGTGGAACCAGACCAGACAGTGGAACAGCTATTTTTGATGTTTTAATTGCATGATTAATTTATCTGTTTTGGTTAGAGTCGGACATTCTGGAAGGAATTAATGCTAACCAAGGTTCCACTGTATTTTGTTGCACATTTACTGCTGTGTCAATCAAGTGGAACCAGACCAGACAGTGATGCAGCTATTTTTTGATCTTTTGACGTTTTAATCGATGATTAATTTATCTGTTTTGGTTAGAGTCGGACATTCTGTAAGGAATTAATGATGCTAACCAAGGTTCCACTGTATATTGTTGCACACATACTGCAGTGTCAATCAGGTGGGACTAGACCAGACAGTGGAGCAGCTATTTTTGACGTTTTAATCGATGATTAATTTATCTGTCTTGGTTAGAGTCGGACATTCAGGAAGGAATTAATAATGTTAACCAAGGTTCCACTGTATATTGTTGCACACATACTGCAGTGTCAATCAAGTGGAACCAGACCAGACAGTGATGCAGCTATCTTTTGACGTTTTAATCGCATGATTAATTTATGGATGCCTGACGCAGAAGGGAGGTGTTTAATAACCGCAATGACGGAGCTGTTTAAGGTCGGCGCAAGGAGAATCCTTGGCCGAATCAACCAATAACAGAGTCCTGTCCTTTCCAGCCGTGCCATCACAAATCAAAGCAGGTTTTCTTTCAGTTCTCCACTAAGTAGAACGTTCCTCTAGAGCCTGTCTTGTGCTTTTTCTCATTATCTTCTTCTTCTTTTTACAATTTAGACTAATCAGGCTGACTAATCGTGCTGTGCTGAGCCTTGTGGAATCTTCCATCTCTTATTTGTTGCCATTTATCCCCTGTCCATGAAGTTAGCATCCATTAATTCCAATCCAATCCACTTTATTTATATAGCACGTTTTATAAACAGAGTTTCCAGTAAAATAAAAAGTAAAAATAAAATACAATAAATAAACTGTACAAATTGAATTTAATCCAAAACTAAAAAATCAAAAAAATAAATAAAATAGTAAAATAGATATTAAAATATTAAAAACAAGAAGCAAAGCAATAAAATTACAAATTATTATTTATAATTATTTATTATTATTATTAGTTATTATCCTATTGTTAGCAAAAAACAAGCATATTTAACTCAATCAATACCAAAGATGTAGTTACCCATTTTTATGAACCAGAACGCCTGATACCAACAACGTATTTCTGCATTTTTTTTCTTTTTTTAGTTGGGAGCTGATATTTTCCTGAAACTTACCCATGTTTTTCTGCGGATTATTAGATAACGGAAAAAGGAAGAAACTAAACACTCCTCATGTTCTGTTATGTCTGTCTGATTGATTAGTATGACTATATATGACTATATATCAGTTCATGTGACTATAGGGGTGTTATTTACTGTCTAGAGTGCTCTAATTAAGATAAACCCCATATTTAGAAGGGCGTAAACAGGTTTTCTATGCTCTAACTACCAGTAAAGCATTTTTCTTGTTATTTTTATTTTTATTTTTATTTTTATTTTTATTTTTATTTTTATTTTTATTTTTATTTTTATTTTTATTTTTATTTTTATTTTTATTTTTATTTTTATTTTTATTTTTATTTTTATTTTTATTTTTATTTTTATTTTTATTTAAAATTGGGAATGAAAAATGATTTAATGTCGGTCACTCGTCGTCAACAATTGTTTGGCGAGACACACAAGCACCAGACTTGATCGCCGGAACAACAGGCTTTTATTGCAGGTTTGAATGATCTCGCAGCAGGCACAATAACATAATAATCATAATAATAATCATAATAATAATAATAGTAAACTTAATTTTTTCTAAATTAAATGACAAATATGCAAGAATAATGTTGTAAATTTACCAGAAAAAGTAGTAAATTTAGTCAAATAAATTCGTGAAAATCATACATTTAATGTGAATAAATAAATTTACATTTATGACTTTATTCTCATAAATTCACAACAATAAAGTCATTTAATTTTACAGTTTTGTATTTACTTAGAAATACTTAGAAAGCAACTAGCGGGCCGGATTCAAACGCTTAGTGGGCCGCATGTGGCCCCCGGGCCGTAGTTTGCCCACCACTGACCTTGACAGATGTGCACACTGATTTTTAGCAGCGGTGCCAACCACAAAACTGCGATCATTTATGAATTAATTTTTAAATTAATTTAATTTTTTTTTTCAAAAGAATTTCGAAAAAAACACGATTTAGTTAAATATGATTAATCAATATATAATCAATAACAACAATCAATAGCAACAGTGAATCAGGAAGGAAGCTTCATGTCAATAAAACAAAATACAAAATGATATTTTTACAGCCATGGATGAGGAATGGGAAAAAAAAATTCTCCTCATATTCAGTGTGGAAGTGGTAAATTTGTGTTTTCTTTTTTTAATAGATTTTAAGAGAAGTAATACTAGAAGTGATGTAGTGACCGCACGCCACCGATGCAGGAAATGATTTGTTGATGTTTCCCCACAGGGCAGTGATGCCTGGCATGGTGATGTTTCGGCGGCGCTGGTCAGTCGGCAGTGATGACCTGGTGCTGCCCGCCCTCTTCCTTTTCCTTTTACACTGCATCTGGTGAGTCTTACTTCCTGTGTTATCGTCGTTTCTCTCCACTTGTTGACGTTCCGCTGGTGTTCAGGTTGGTGGTTCTGTCCGTGGTTCTGTTCGGCCTCCCCTACGGTTCGGACCAGTCCTGTTCCATAACGCTGGTGGACCACGGACGCGGGTACCTGGGCATCTTGGTCAGCTGCCTGATCTGTGAGAGCGCCATCATGTGGTTGAGCATGAGAGGCAGCATTCTGTACACGCAGCCCAGGGAAGCTGTGCAGTATGTCATCTATATCCGCCTGGGTAAGACCACATTTTATGGTAATGGTAATGGTTGAATTTCATTTGAACATGCATCAGATTGCAATTGAATGCATCCCATAATCAGTTCCCAGTTCCACATGTCCAAAAGGAGTAGGAAGAAGCAAAGCTTATTAAATCCTACCCTTCCATCTGGTACTTTTATAATCAGTAACTGTTACATTTGTTCACTTCCTGCTTTCCATAATATAATTTAAGTTTCTTTTTTTTGTTTTTTTTTAATACAAATGTAATTTAATTTAATTTTATTTTATTTTATTTTATTTTATTTTATTTTATTTTATTTTATTTTATTTTATTTTATTTTATTTTATTTTATTTTATTTTATTTTATTTTATTTTATTTTATTTTTATTTTATTTTATTTTTATTTTATTTTATTTTTATTTTAATTTTATTACAATCACAAGGAGAACATGCAAACTCCACACAGAGATGGCCGAGAGTGGGATTGAACTCGGGTCTCCTAGCTGTGAGGTCTGCGTGCTAACCACTCGACTGCCGTGCAGCCTTATTATTATTATCATTATTATCATTATTATTATTATTATTATTATTATTATCATTATTATTATTATTATTATCATTATTATTATTATCATTATTATTGTCATTAATATTATTGGTATCACATTAGTATTAATAATAATAATAATAATCAGTAACTGTTGCATTTGTTCACTTCCTGCTTTCCATAATATAATTTAAGTTTCTTTTTTTGTTTTTTTAATACATTTATTTTTATTTTTAATTGGGAATGAAAAATGATTTAACGTTGGTCACTCGTCGTCAATAATTGTTTGGTGAGACACACAAGCACCAGACTTGATCCCCGGAACAACAGGCTTTTATTGCAGGTTTGAATGATCTCACAACAGGCACAATGACATAATAATAATAATAATAACAGTGTATTTTTTTCAAAAATAAATGACAAATATGCAAGAATAATGTTGTAAATTTACCAGAAAAAGTAGTAAATAAATGCGTGAAAATCATAAATTTCTAATAAAGTAATAAATTCATGTGAATGAATAAATTGACATTTAAATGCGTGTGTTGTTTGGCATTCACAGCATTGCTGATGTCATTTTATGATGTTGCTGTGGATCATTTCCGCGTTTGGAGCGTTTTTCCCTCGTTGGTTTTTCCACTTTGGGTACTTTTAAGTCCGATGTGTTAACACAAGGAAAGAGTGACACACACACACACACACACAAGGCTGGAAAAAAAAAAAAAGGAACCAACCTTTTTATTTTCCTCATGCTTTGCTTCTACGCGACTTCTACGCAAAGATTTCAACACTGCTTTTATTGATTGCGCAAGTATTGATTATTCTCCTCGCTCTAACGTTCCCTTCCTTCTTCTTTCTCACGGCAGCCATTCTGTTGGTTGAGCTGGTCTACGCCGTGGTGGGAATCGCCTGGCTCGTTCAGTATTACCAGCCATGCTCTGATGTCACTGCCAAGAACCTGGCTTTGGGTGAGTCCAACGGGGGTGGGGGGGGGGCTTCGAGTGGACTAGTAATGAGAGTGCTGAAATATCCTTAATGCTATTTATTTACTCTTTCTCTGCATGGTTTCAACTGATGATTACAATGGTACCGTTGTTTTCATGCAGGGGTGTCCAAAGTGCAGCCCCAGGGCTATTTTCAGCACATTGTAAAATGATCATTTAACAATTAAACTGAAAAAAACAGCAAAATTTGAAATATCTGCAGCAATTTTACAAAAATAAAGTCAAAAACCCAAGAAGAAAATGTTGTAACATGATGAGGGAAAAAATAACCTATTTTTAGTAACATGCTGTAAGTTGTAAATGTGGAAGAAAAAGTAGTGAAGAAATTGTAAATAAATATGTAAATAATAAATAAATAAATAATAAATAAATATAAAATATGTAAATAACGTTGTACATTTACAAGAGGTGTCAAGTTTTTTAGAAAATAAAATACAACTATAGAAGAATAATGTTGTAAATTTACAAGAAAAAAGTAGTAAATTTACTACAATAAAATCGTACATGTACAAGAAAAAAGTGTCATTTATTTAGAAAATAAATGACAAATATACAAGAATAATGTTGCAAATTTACTAGAATAAAATGACAAATAAAATAGAAAAAAAGACTAAATATTATAATCATAACTGTACGTAAAATTACAAGAATAAAGTAATAAATGAACATAAAAAAAGAAAATGAATCACAAATACACAAGAATAATGTTGTAAATGTACAAAAAAGTAGTAAATTTACTACAATAAAATCGTACATGTACAAAAAATAAATATACAAATATACAAGAATAATGTTGCAAATTTACTAGAATAAAAAGAAAAAGAAAATAGAAAAAAATGAGTAAATATCGTAATCGTAAATGTACGTAAAATTACAAGAATAAAGTAATAAATGAACATGAAAAAAAAGAAAATCAATCACAAATACACAAGAATAAAATCGTACATGTACAAGAAAAAATATCATTTATTTCATATAATTTATTTAGAAAATAAATATACAAATATACAAGAATAATGTTGCAAATTTACTAGAATAAAATGAAAAATAAAATAGAAAAAAATGAGTAATCGTAAATGTACGTAAAATTAAAAGAATAAAGTAATAAATGAACATGGAAAAAAAAGAAAATCAATCACAAATATTATAATCAAGAATAATGTAAATGTACAAGAAAAAAGTAGTAAATTGACTACAATAAAATCGTACATGTACAAAAAAAAGTGTCATTTATTTTGAAAATAAATGACAAATATACAAGAATAATTTTGTAAATTTACTAGAATAAAATGAAAAATAAAATAGAAAAAAAGAGTAAATATTGTAATCGTAAATGTACGTAAAATTACAAGAATAAAGTAAAATAAGAATAAAGTAAATAATAATAATAAAGTAAATAAATGACAAATATACAAGAATAATGTTGCAAATTTACAAGAAACCAGAAAAAAGTGTCATTTTTTTAGAAAATAAATGACAAATATACAAGAATAATGTTGCAAATTTACTAGAATAAAATGAAAAATAAAATAGAAAAAAAAGAGTAAATATCGTAATCGTAAATGTACGTAAAATTACAAGAATAAAGTAAAGTAAGAATAAAGTAAATAATAATAATAAAGTAAATAAATGACAAATATACAAGAATAATGTTGCAAATTTACAAGAAACAAGAAAAAAGTGTCATTTCTTTAGAAAATAAATGACAAATATACAAGAATAATGTTGTAAATTTACTAGAATAAAATGAAAAATAAAATAGAAAAAAAAGAGTAAATATTGTAATTGTAAAATTACAAGAATAAAGTAAAGTAAGAATAAAGTAAATAATAAAGTAAATAAATGACAAATATACAAGAATAATGTTGCAAATTTACAAGAAACAAGAAAAAAGTGTCATTTATTTAGAAAATAAATATACAAATATACAAGAATAATGTTGTAAATTTACTAGAATAAAATGAAAAATAAAATAGAAAAAAAAGAGTAAATATTGTAATCGTAAATGTACGTAAAATTACAAGAATAAAGTAAAGTAAGAATAAAGTAAATAATAATAATAAAGTAAATAAATGACAAATATACAAGAATAATGTTGTAAATTTACTAGAATAAAATGAAAAATAAAATAGAAAAAAAGAGTAAATATTGTAATCGTAAATGTACGTAAAATTACAAGAATAAAGTAAATAATAATAATAATAATAATAATAAAGTAAATAAATGACAAATATACAATAATAATGTTGCAAATTTAAAACACATGCTAGGTTGTTAGCATGTTAGCATTGCTAGTATTCATGAAGTATTTTGTCTCGCAGGCATCGTCGCATGCAACTGGCTGGTGATATTCAGCGTCTGCATTACGCTCACGTGCACTTTTGACCCGACGGGTCGGACGTTTGTCAAACTGAAAGCGACTCGCCGCCGCCAACGAAACCTCACCACGTACACGCTCAGGTACTCGCCCGTAATCTCACACGCAATTCCCTCCCTGACCGCTGTAAACGCCCCCCCCCTTGTTTAGACACCGGCTGGAGGAGGGCCAAGCCAGCAGCTGGAGCAGAAGACTGAAGTTCTTCATGTGCTGCACCAGAGCCCAGGATACGCAATCGGTGAGTCAGACATTTGCCGCCCAGAACCATATCATTCCGACGCATGTCCCGATTGCCGTCCTCTGCAGGATGCGTATTCCGAGGTGGCCAGCCTGTTTGCGGAGTTCTTCAGAGACCTGGACATCGTGCCCAGTGATATCATCGCCGGACTGGTGCTCCTGCGTCAGACTCAGAGATCCAAAAGATCGTCTATCCTGGACCAGGTATCGGTCTTTTCAAGGGGTGTCCAATATTTCAGCATTTTTACTAAAATGGCGTTATTTTGGTCCTCATAATATTTCAAAATAAGAGCATTTTTGGGCGGTTTTCTCTTTATTCCCATAATTCCCTAACCTAATATTCCAAAAATGTTTTAGGTATGTCTTTGGTATTTCAACTCTATGCTACTAAAATTTCCCTCATAATATTAATGATTTGTTCGTGTAAATTTTGCCTTTTTTTGTAATTTTTTTTCTCTAATATTTTGACTTTATTCTTGTAAAAAAAAAAAAAAAATCTTTTTTTTGTCCCAACTATTTAAATAAATATAATATATAAATATTATAATGTCTTTGTTTTTGTTTTGACTTTATTTCCGTAGCATTCTGACTTTTTTTGGAACATAATTTTCTCAAATTGTTTTATTTGTCCTTTTTTTTAACGACTTAAAAAAATTCCAGCTTGCTTCTAAAATGATGATTTGAATGATGACTTTTTTTTCTCGTAATATTTTATTTATTATACATATATAATATTTTATTTTAGTATTTAATTATCACAATTTCTGCTGATTTTTTAAAATATTTTTAAAATTATAATTCCTTTTCTTTTCTTTTTATTTTCATTCTCTTAAATCATATATTTTTCTCTAATATTTTGACTTTATTCTTGTAAAAAAAACTTTCATCATGTAAATTTTCTTGGTAAAATTTACATGAAAATGTACTTTTTTTCTCGTAATATTATTATATTATTATATATATAATATTTTATTTTAGTATTTAATTATCACAATTTCTGCTGATTTTTTTAAAATATTTTTTTTAATTATAATTTATTTTCATTCTCTTAAATTATATTTCTTAAATAATATTTTTAGAATATGTTATGGGCCCAATAAAGAAAAAAAACAGCCCTCAAGCGGCCCTCGGGGCCACACTTTGGACACCCTCGGTCTATTCAGTACAGTTTGTGTTCACATAATTCATGCTTGAACATGATTAGCATTGCTGTTTTGTAACTTTGTCCTCCCTCAAGGCCAACAACGATATCTTAGCCTTCCTGTCCGGGATGCCCGTCACACGAAACACGAGATATCTGGACCTGAAGAACTCGGTGAGTTTTGTGACCTCTTGGAGGCGTCGTCGCCGCGCCCCCTCTGAGTCGTTTTGGTTCACCACTGTTCCAAATTTTTTCACCATTTGTGTATAATGACTCTCATTGTGGTTTGCTGGAGTCCCAAAGCTTTAGAATTAGCAATTATCACTTTTGCGAGGATGGGGGGGGCATTTATTGTGACAAACGTGCAAAAAGTAAGAAATGTTGGGTCAGTGACATGACAACCACTGTCCTAGAGGGGTCCGAGTTCTTGCTAAACATAGCGACAAAAATGCTAACTTGGCAACGCTCGTCCTTCTTGCTACGTCTTCTTATTCAGTGGCAGAGTAGGATGAAAGATGAGGGGTGTTAGATGCATAAGTGGGTCAAAAAATTTTCTTGAAATATCTTTGTAATAAATTTTTTATCATTTCATATTCCAGGTATTCCTCAAAAAAAAATTATATCGTGACATTCACTGTTTATACATTTTAAGAAATTTTAGTTTTTGTGTTACTACCCCAACCTTCTATAAGTGGGTCAAAAATGACCCGGTCAGGTTGTTTTCCTGAAATATCTTCGTAATGAAATTTTTTTTATCATTTCATATTCCAGGTATTCCTCAAAAAACATGTTTTTGATATCATGACATTCACATTTTTAACTAATTTTTTATACATTTTAAGAAATTTTAGTTTTTGTGTTACTACCCCAACCTTCCATAAGTGGGTCAAAAATGACCCGGTCAGGTTGTTTTCTTGAAATATCTTTGTAATGAAAAATTTTTATCATTTCATATTCCAGGTATTTCTCAAAAAACATGTTTTTGATATCATGCCGTTCACATTTTTAACTCACTTTTTATACATTTTAAGAAATTTTAGTTTTTGTGTTACTACCCCAACCTTCCATAAGTGGGTCAAAAATGACCCGGTCAGGTTGTTTTCTTGAAATATCTTTGTAATGATTTTTTTTTTTATCATTTCATATTCCAGTTATTTATCATGCTGTTCACATTTTTAACTTACCTTTTATACATTTTAAGAAATTTTAGTTTTTGTGTTACTACCCCAACCTTCTATAAGTGGGTCAAAAATGACCCGGTCAGGTTGTTTTCCTGAAATATCTTCGTAATGAAATTTTTTTTATCATTTCATATTCCAGGTATTCCTCAAAAAACATGTTTTTGATATCATGACATTCACATTTTTAACTAATTTTTTATACATTTTAAGAAATTTTAGTTTTTGTGTTACTACCCCAACCTTCCATAAGTGGGTCAAAAATGACCCGGTCAGGTTGTTTTCTTGAAATATCTTTGTAATGAAAAATTTTTATCATTTCATATTCCAGGTATTTCTCAAAAAACATGTTTTTGATATCATGCCGTTCACATTTTTAACTCACTTTTTATACATTTTAAGAAATTTTAGTTTTTGTGTTACTACCCCAACCTTCCATAAGTGGGTCAAAAATGACCCGGTCAGGTTGTTTTCTTGAAATATCTTTGTAATGATTTTTTTTTTTATCATTTCATATTCCAGTTATTTATCATGCTGTTCACATTTTTAACTTACCTTTTATACATTTTAAGAAATTTTAGTTTTTGTGTTACTACCCCAACCTTCTATAAGTGGGTCAAAAATGACCCGGTCATGTTGTTTTCTTGAAATATCTTCGCAATTAAAAAATTTGTATAATTTCATATTCCAGGTATTCCTCAAAAAACATGTTTTTGATATCATGATGTTCCCATTTTTAACTTACCTTTTATACATTTTAAGAATTTTTTTACCTCAACCTTCCATAAGTGGGTCAAAAATGACAATGTCAAAAATTTTTGACCCATTTTTTTGGGTCCAAAATTTTTGACCCATTTTTTTGGGTCCAAAATTTTTGACCCATTTTTTTGGGTCAAAAATTTTTGACCTATTTTTTTGGGTCAAAAATGACCCGTAAAAAAATAAAAAATGACCCGTATGCATTTTCTATGGAATCCAATAAGAACCTTTGATTCTTATCAACTAAATATAATACTAAATATCATACAAGTGATTATTGCTAACCAAAATGGCAAAATTGGCATAAAAACGCATAATTTGGGTAATTTTTGACCCACTTATGGAAGAGTGTAGGGTCCAGTCACTCTTGGGTTAAGAAGGTTAAAGGTTAAGGGTTAAGAAGCAAAGTTAGGATGCCACCAACTGTGCCGGACTTGGAAGAGTCGTACACGTTCAGAAGTTTAAAAGTCAAATCAATCATGAAATGCCCACTATAGTGTATATGTCCCATTTTGACAGTTATATGTAATTGGTGTAATACTCCTAGCTAACGTAGTACCACCGTTTTTGTTTATTTTTGTCTTCTCCTCTCCCAGACCGAGATGAGCATGTACAAGGACGTGTGCGACTACATGCTGTTCGCTCTGGCCGCGTACGGTTGGCCCATGTATCTGATGAGGAAGCCGGCGTGCGGACTGTGCCGCCTCGTTAGCACCTGCCCGTAAGCACTGCGGCATCCGGCGCACCCGCGCTTCCACACCCGCCTTTTGTGGTGTCTCTCGAACGGCACTCAAGCCAGGCTGGCATCTCACACTCGCTAAGTGCTAATCCATCGAGACGCCACTCAGCCCCGCCCCCGCCAACCCCCCGATATACGCAATATACTGAATTAATCACATTAACTTACACAGATTAACCGTAATGGGATTTTTGTACTTGACATATATTGAATGTCTACGTGTGTTCTTCTTCTACTCGCAGCTGCACGTCGGTGTCGGGCTCACGTTTGTCGCAGTCGGTGACGGTGGAGGAGGACAATTGTTGCGGCTGTAATGTTTTGGCCATACGCAGACACTTCCTGGACCAGGAGCGCAAGCAGGTTCACATCGTCTACACTTCCTGTCACGATGCTGTGAGTACCTGACATCAGTTTGGACCACTTCCTCCGTTTCTTTTTTTTCTTGTTAGAATGAGACTTTAAAAAAAAATTCAAATTACTGCTGTTCTTTCCCTTCACAATTTAATTTAATTTAATTTAATTTAATTTAATTAATTTTTCTCATAGAAAATTGTTACTTTTTATCTTATTCAGTTAAATTTTTTGGTAATATTTTGACTTTATAATTATAATAATTTATAATAATTATAAAGATTCCAGTTGTTTTGTCAATTTTCTTCTGGTGAATTTTCTTCTCATTGTTAGGATTTTATTCCTATAATATTTTGATATTATTCTCGTTATATTATAATTTTTCCACAATGTCATTTAAAAAAAAAATTACTACTTTATTAATTGTTTTGCAGTATTTTACGTATTTTGCAGTTGAGCAAAAATGCGACAAACATGGCGACAAATGTGTTAAGAAATACCGTAGCACCTCAAGATACCCAGCATGTCTTGCGGCGGGAATATGTGCGTGTTTTTTTTTTTGTTTTTTTTGGCATGGATATTGTACGTAAATATTCTTCTGTTTAGGTTTATGAGACTCCATGAAGATTCCAGGTTTTTTGTCAATTTTCTTCTGGTGAATTTTCTTCTCACTCTTAGGATTTTATTCCTATAATATTTTGATATTATTCTAGTAATATTATAATTTTTCCACAATGTCATTAAGGTGGGAATAAAGTCAAAATATGATGGAAAAAAGTCATAATTCCGAGAATAAGATTCACAACAAGAAAATTGCAATGATTGGAAGAAAAAAAGGCAGAAATAAACAAAAAATGTTAAAAATATTTTAAAATATTAAAAAAAAAAAAAGCAAAAATATTAACAGAAAAAAGTCTGGTTCTAATGAGAAAAAAAGTCTCAATTTAACACAAGGAGGAAAATTAATATTTTATTTGCATGGAGTTGAAATATTCAAGAAAAAATAGTTGTTTTTTTTAAATTGTAATATTATATTGCCATAAAATAAAATATTAAATATTATGGCAATAACTTAAACAATCATGGGAATGAAATCATAGTATTACGAGAAGAAAATGTACAAAAAATATTTCAGGAGAAAAGTATTTTAAATGGTAAAAAAAATAAAAAATTAATAAAAAATAAAAAATTATATATATATATATATATATATATATATATATATATATATATATATATATATAAATAATCATACATGCATTTTTTTTTCTTAATGATAAAATATATAAGTAATTGTACAAAAAATATTTCAGGAGAAATGTATTTTAAATTGTAAAAAATTAAAATAAATAATATAAAAAATATTTTTAAAAAATGTAAAAAAAATCATACATTTTCTCTTAATGATAAAATTAAATTGTAATATTGAAATGAAATCATAGTATTAAAAGAAGAAAATGTGCAAAAATTATTTCAGGAGAAATATATTTTAAATGGTAAAAAAAATTAATATTAAAATTTTTATTTTTTTTTTTAATTTAAAAAGAATCATACATTTTTTTCTTAATGATAAAAATATAAGTTCTTAGCATATTTACATAAAAATTACATCAATTCATTTTTCACAATGATTTCAATACAAGAAACTCTATTCTCATACGTGCAGCTTTTCTATCATTTTATCAAACTCTTGCATTGTTTGATGCCGTGCAGTTTCTGTGGCTTTGCTACTTTTGGCTCTGAGTTCGATTTCTTTCACTCACCAGTTTTGTTACTGGGAGATGAGGAGTGAGAGTTGTGCGGTCTCAGCGGGTGTCCGAGTCCCACGGAGGCTGTGCTTTGTCACAGTTTTTGTTGAGTAATTTCTCATGGGCTGACTCTCCAAGAACGGAGGAAAAGGTGTTCTTTTGTGGACTCAGACTTTTAACAACTAATCTTTTGTGATGCAAGAGTTCAGCCTGAAGGTCAATTTGAGCGTCTGGCTATAATGTTTTGTAATATTTTTGTAGTTATTGCGGACAAAAACCTATTTTGAACAGGATTAAAGCCTTGTCGATATGATAATAACACCCCTAGAGTCTCCTATTATTCATTGTTTACGCCACTTTGCAACTCTGCAGGGACTCGAGAGAGCCGAGCTAGTGAGCGAACAAGCTAGTCTCAAATTTATTTATTCTAAACGCAAACCAAAAATGTACCACTTCCACACAAGCTGGGAGGAGATTTTTTTTTCACTCTTTTTTCACTTCAACTTCTGCGACTAAGTGGGTGATAAACAACCACTAAAAGCGAAAAATAACTTAAACAGATATTTCCTCATGCCTGCAAGGCATGCTGGGTAGTCCGGCTGCAACCACAATATAAGCAATAAAGCATTGGATTTCAAGACCGACGACCCCCCCTCGACGTATTTTGCAGTTGAGCAAAAATGCGACAAACACGGCAAAATGTGTCAAGAAATACCGCCGCACCTCAAGCGACCCAGCATGCCTTGCGGCGGGAATATGTTCGTGTTTTTTTTTTTTGGCATGGATATTAAACGTAAATATTCTTCTGTTTAGGTTTATGAGACTCCATTTTTCGTGGCGGTGGATCACGAGAAGAAAAAGGTGGTCATCAGCATCAGAGGAACCTTGTCCTTAAAGGTGAATTTCACTTTTAGTTTTCTTTTTTAGAATGTGAATTTTTTTTTTAGAAAAAAGTCCTCATCTCTCAAAATAGTTTGATTGTTTTTAATGACTTATTTTGTGTGTGGGACCAGGATGCCCTGACGGATCTGACGGGGGATTCTGAGCGTTTGCCGGTGGAGGGCCAGCAAGGGACCTGGCTTGGTCACAAGGTCAGAGAGAAATCATCCGCCTTTCCAAGGTGGAATTTTGCCCATCATCTACAATCCTTATGTGAGACATGAACACACATCTTGCTCTTTTCTATGCGTTCTAAAGATATGAAAACAGGTAAAAAAGGCAGCATAATGGGACACAGCTATAAAGCCTTCTGAAAAAAAACTCCAAAAAATGTACATAATGTGTCCTGCATAATAAAGAAGCTACATATTTTTATTTTTATTTTTATTTTTATTTTTATTTTTATTTTTATTTTTATTTTTATTTTTATTTTTATTTTTATTTTTATTTTTATTTTTATTTTTATTTTTATTTTTATTTTTATTTTTATTTTTATTTTTATTTTTATTTTTATTTTTATTTTTATTTTTATTTTTAATCACAGGGAGAACATGCAAACTCCACACAGAGATGGCCAAGGGTGGGATTGAACTCGGGTCTCTTTGCTGTGAGGTCTGCGTGCTAACCACTCGCCCGCCGTGCAGCCCTATAATTATTATTATTATTATTATTGTCATTAATATTATTGTTATCATCATTATTATCATCATTATTATAATTTTATTATTTTTATTAATTTTATTTTATTTTAATAAAAATAGATGTAGCTTGTTTATTATGGAGGACACATCATAATAATAGTGATAATAATAATAATTATTATTATTATTATTGTTAATGTTATTATTTCTTATTATTATAAATAATAATAATTATAATAATTATTATTATTATCACTATTATAATGTGTCCTCCATAATAAACAAACTACATCTATTTTTATCATCTATTTTTACATCTATTATTATTTAATAATTCTTTGGCGTAACAATTATTATGATTAATAATAATAATTCTTATTATTATTATAATTAATATTATTAGTAGTAATTATTTTATGCCTATTAATTATTATTATTATTAATAATAACAATAATAATAATAATAATTATATTAATTATAATAGTAATTATAATTATTACTATTATTATTATTATTATTATTATTAATAATTGTTACGCCAAAGAAGTACATTACTGGCGTAGTGACACCTTACCACACCGGCTAGCTACTAGCCGGCTAGGGCCAAGTTTCACCTTACACTCGCTCCCAACTATTTTGGTATCCCCAAATTCCCTCCACATCTGACGGCCAATCAAATTAGCCGAGGAACGCATCTCTCAGTGGTGTAGTAAACCACTCAAGTACAATCCCCCCTGAATGGTACAGTCCACTGTGTCAAAGAAAACCCCATTAAACCTTATTGGAGGGTGTGTACCATTACTAGCATTAATTTGTTTTTTTTGGCTCTTTGTGTATCTTTAGAATGCACAAAGACTGTTCATGTTTGACATCAGGATACGATGGGTAAAATGTCCTGGAATATGACTCAACTTAGCTTAACGGAGCAGAACACGTTTGACCAAGTCCCTTTGTCGTCTCAGGGGATGGTTTACTCAGCAGAGTACATCAAGAAGAAACTGGAGCAGGAGATGATATTATCACAAGCCTTTGGAAGAGACTTGGTACTTTGACTAAAACACATTGACGACAAAAAATAGCCATTATAGCGTACCAGCGTGATGACTCGGGCCATGTCTTACAGAACAAGGGCACCATGCATTACGGCCTGGTGATAGTTGGCCACTCTCTTGGTGCCGGCACTGCTGCTATCCTGTCCTTCATGCTGAGACCTCAGTACCCAACACTTCACTGCTACTCTTACTCCCCGCCTGGTGGCCTTCTTAGGTATGTGTTTTTGTTACCGTGCCAAGACAGTCCCGTTATAATGTGTTTATGAGCAAGACAGTCCCGTTATAATGTGTTTATGAGCAAGACAGTCCCGTTATAATGTGTTTATAATGTGTTTATGAGCAAGACAGTCCCGTTATAATGTGTTTATAATGTGTTTATGAGCAAGACAGTCCCGTTATAATGTGCTTATGAGCAAGACAGTCCCATTATAATGTGTTTATAATGTGTTTATGAGCAAGACAGTCCCGTTATAATGTGTTTATTAGCAGGACAGTCCCGTTATAATGTGTTTATAATGTGTTTATGAGCAGGACAGTCCCGCTATAATGTGTTTATAATGTGTTTATGAGCAAGACAGTCCCGTTATGTGTTTATAATGTGCTTATGAGCAAGACAGTCCCGTTATAATGTGTTTATGAGCAAGACAGTCCCGTTATAATGTGTTTATAATGTGTTTATGAGCAAGACAGTCCCGTTATAATGTGTTTATTAGCAAGACAGTCCGTTATAATGTGTTTATTTGCAAGACAGTCCCGTTATAATGTGTTTATAATGTGTTTATTAGCAAGACAGTCCGTTATAATGTGTTTATTAGCAGGACAGTCCCGTTATAATGTGTTTAGAATGTGTTTATGAGCAGGACAGTCCCGTTATAATGTGTTTATAATGTGTTTATGAGCAAGACAGTCCCGTTATGTGTTTATAAAGTGTTTATGAGCAAGACAGTCCCATTATAATGTGTTTATAATGTGCTTATGAGCAAGACAGTCCCGTTATAATGTGTTTATAATGTGTTTATGAGCAAGACAGTCCCGTTATAATGTGTTTATTAGCAAGACAGTCCGTTATAATGTGTTTATTTGCAAGACAGTCCCGTTATAATGTGTTTATAATGTGTTTATTAGCAAGACAGTCCGTTATAATGTGTTTATTAGCAAGACAGTCCTGTTATAATGTGTTTATAATGTGCTTATGAGCAAGACAGTCCCGTTATAATGGGCTTATGAGAAAGACAGTCCCATTATAATGTGCTTATGAGCAAGACAGTCCCGTTATAATGGGCTTATGAGAAAGACAGTCCCATTATAATGGGCTTATGAGAAAGACAGTCCCGTTATAATGTGCTTATGAGCAAGACAGTCCCGTTATAATGTGCTTATGAGCAAGACAGTCCCGTTATAATGTGCTTATGAGCAAGACAGTCCCGTTATAATGTGTTTATGAGCAAGACAGTCCCGTTATAATGTGTTTATGGCCAATACAGTCCCGTTATAATGGGCTTATGAGCAAGACAGTCCCGTTATAATGTGTTTATAATGTGTTTATGAGCAAGATAGTCCCGTTATAATGTGTTTATGATCAAGACAGTCCCGTTATAATGTGCTTATGAGCAAGACAGTCCCGTTATAATGTGTTTATGAGCAAGATAGTCCCGTTATAATGTGTTTATGATCAAGACAGTCCCGTTATAATGTGCTTATTAGCAATCTATTCACCATCATGTGATGTTCCTTGTGTTTCCAGTGAGGATGCCATGGAGTACTCCAAAGAGTTTGTCACTTCAGTAGTATTAGGAAAAGATCTGGTGCCAAGGTACATTTTTCCATTGTACATTTTTATTATTATTTATTTATTTATTTTCCACCCAGTCCGTAGCGTGAGGAATTTGTCATCGATATATGTTTGTATGTGTTGCTGCGGTCTCGTAGACTGGGATTGTCTCAACTGGAGGGATTCCGTCGCCATCTTCTAGAAGTCCTGCAGAAAAGCAACAAGCCAAAGGTATGCATTGGAGCCTATCCCAGCTGTCTTCGGGCGAGAGGCGGGGTACCCCCTGGACTGGTCGCCAGCCAATCACAGGGCAGAATTAATATATGTCAAATAAAATGTCTTTGTTCATATTAATATTGAGTATTTCTGTAAAGGTTCTATTCAATGGAAGATTCCGAAGCTCCTTAGTTAAAGTCGGAATGACTGTACTTTTTTTTCATTCAACAGTGGAGGATCATCGCGGGAGGCACCAAATGTATTCCCAAATCGGAGCTTCCCCTTGAGGAGGATGATGCTCAGACTCAGCAAGCGGCTCCGCCCAGCAGCCGCCTTTGGCTCCACCCCAGCGACCTCAGCATCGCACTCTCAGCCTCGACCCCTCTCTACCCTCCAGGCCGAATCATCCACGTGGTCCACAACCATCCTCCAGAGACCTGGTGAGAACCAATTTTTGAAAATTTGTGTATTATATACGTATGTGTAATACTTTACAACCTTGTCGCTATCATGGAATGCTGTTTAGAAGACATAATGTAAACAAGGATAGAAAAGTTCTTGGCTGCACGGTAGTCGAGTGGTTAGCGTGCAGACCTCACAGCTAGGAGACCCAAGTTCAATTCCACTCCACATCTCTGTGTGGCGTTTGCATGTTCTTTGCATGCGTGGGTTTTTTTCCGGGTACTCCGGTTTCCTCCCACATTCCAAAAAAAAACATGCTAGGTTAATTAGCGACTCCAAATTGTCCATAAGTATGAATGTGAGTGTGAATGGTTGTTTGTCTATATGTGCCCTGTGATTGGCTGGCCACCAGTCCAGGGTGTACCCCGCCTCTCGCCCAAAGACAGCTGGGATAGGCTCCAGCATACCCCCGCGACCCTCGTGAAACTAGTGTCCTGTGGGCCACATTTGGCCGCGTGCTTGAGACCCCTGCCATACAGCTTCCATATCAAACTTGCGCGGGCCGCAATTACAATAAACTTTCATATCAAGGCGGGGGGCCTCAAACTAGTGTCCTGCGAGCCACGTTTGGCCCGCGGGCCGCGTGTTTGGGACCCCTGCCATACAGCATTCGTATCAAACTTGCGCAGGCCGCACTAACATTAAACTTTCATATCAAGGCGGGGGGCCTCAAACTAGTGTCCTGCGGGCCACATTTGGCCCGCGGGCCGCGTGTTTGAGACCCCTGCCATACAGCATCCGTATCAAACTTGCGCGGGCCGCACTAACATTAAACTTTCATATCAAGGCGGGGGCCTCAAACTTAGTGTCCTGCGGGACACGTTTGGCCCACGGGCCGCATGTTTGAGACCCCTGCCATCCAGCATCCATATCAAACTTGCGTGGGCCGCACTAACATTAAACTTTCATATCAAGGTGGGGGCCTCAAACTAGTGTCCTGCGGGCCACATTTGGCCTGCGGGCCGCGTGTTTGAGACCCCTGCCATATAGCATCCATATAAAAAAAAGCGGGCCGCACTAACATTAAACTTTCATATCAAGGCGGGGGCCTCAAACTAGTGTCCTGCGGGCCACATTTGGCCCGCGGGCCGCGTGTTTGAGACCCCTGCCATACAGCATCCATTTCAAACTTGCGCGGGCCGCACTAACATTAAACTTTCATATCAAGGCAGGGGGCCTCAAACTAGTGTCCTGCGGGCCACATTTGGCCCGCGGGCCTCATGTTTGAGACCCCTGCCATACAGCATCCATTTCAAACTTGCGCGGGCCGCACTAACATTAAACTTTCATATCAAGGCGGGGGGCCTCAAACTAGTGTCCTGCGGGCCACGTTTAGCCCGCGGGCCGCGTGTTTGAGACCCCTGCCATACAGCATCCATATCAAACTTGCGCGGGCCGCACTAACATTAAACTTTCATATCAAGGCGGGGGGCCTCAAAGTAGTGTCCTGCGGGCCACATTTGGCCCACGGGCCGCGTGTTTGAGACCCTGCCATACAGCATCCATAACAAACTTGCGCGGGCCGCACTAACATTAAACTTTCATATCAAGGCGGGGGCCTCAAACTAGTGTCCTGCGGGCCACATTTGGCCCGCGGGCCACGTGTTTGAGACCCATGCCATACAGCATCCATATCAAACTTGCGCAGGCCGCACTAACGTTAAACTTTCATATCAAGGCGGGGGCCTCAAACTTAGTGTCTTGTGGGCCACATTTGGCCTGCGGGCCGCGTGTTTGAGACCCCTGCCATACAGCATCCATAACAAACTTGCACGGGCCGCACTAACATTAAACTTTCATATCAAGGCGGGGGCCTCAAACTTAGTGTCCTGCGGGCCACATTTGGCCCGCGGGCCGCGTGTTTGAGACCCCTGCCATACAGCATCCATATCAAACTTGCGCGGGCCGCACTAACATTAAACTTTCATATCAAGGCGGGGGGCCTCAAACTTGTGTCCTGCGGGCCACATTTGGCCCGCGGGCCGCGTGTTTGAGACCCCTGCCATACAGCATCCGTATTAAACTTGCGCGGGCCGCACTAACATTAAACTTTCATATCAAGGCGGGGGCCTCAAAGTAGTGTCCTGCGGGCCACGTTTGGCCCGCGGGCCCCATGTTTGAGACCCCTGCTTTAGAGCCTTTGTGGTAATTTAGACACACTGAGCTAGCGTTATGATGTGTTTGTTAGCTTTGTCACGTTATTGTTTATTAAAACCTCCCCCACATTTACTTGGCTGTCAAAGGCGAGATGAATAAAGGGGGCGGGGTGTTAAATCAATGTATGTCTTCACCTTGTCTGTCTGATTGATTGACAGGCGTTCTCTTCTCTCTCTCTCTCTCTCTCTCTCTCGCCCCATAGCTGTGGTCAGGAAGAACCGACGTACTCGGCTCTGTGGGGGGACAACAAGGCTTTCAATGAGGTCATCATATCCCCCGCCATGCTTAATGAGCACATGCCTCTCATGGTGATGGAGGGCCTAAATAAGGTTTGTCTCCCGTGTTTGCATGCCGCTCGCTCGCTCGCTCTTCCACTGATGCGGTGCTGGGATTTCATCCAATGCATACATAAGTACATACATACATTAATTTAGCCTCTAATTTCTTAATTAAGATGATGAATAAAATGAAATGGCAAAATAAAAACATTTGACGCAAACAAAAACATTTGTATCAACAAACAATTAGCAACAGTTAGCATCAGAAATTCATTCATTTATTATTATTTTCTACCGCTTATCCTCACAAATTGGGTGCTGGAGCCTATCCCAGCTGTCTTCGGGGCGAGACAGCCCGGACTGGTGGCCAGCCAATCACAGGGCACATATTTGTTATAGTTATTATACATTACATTCCAGTGGATTCCAGTTTGAGCCACTGCATGCCACTAGGCACCTTCTTGGTGACGCTAGGTGCCACGGCTAATTGCACAATTAGCACGAACTGGCACCAACTGGCGCGAACTGGTACCAACTGGTGCCAGCCCAGTGGACTCCTAGCATCATTGGCGCCACTTGGCTTGCGCCATTACATTCCAGTGGATTCCAATAGGCCAATTGTTTTAAAATAGAAAAATTAAAATAGATTGTTTGCCACGTTTGGTTCCACTTGGTCAACAAAGATTTTAAAGCATTTTAAACATTTTGAAATTTTTTTGCCGACAAACTAAATTTTTGCCGCCGTTACGGGCCATCACGAGCCAGTTGGGAGGCAGTTTGAGCCACTGCACGCCACTAGGCACCTTCTTGGTGACGCTAGGTGCCACGGCTAATTGCACTGGCGCGAACTGGCACCAACTGGCATGAACTGGCACCAATTGGCCCGGCCCAGTGTCAATTGGCCCTAGCATCATTGGCGCCACTTGGCTTGCGCCATTACATTCCAGTGGATTCCAATAAGCGAATTGTTTAAAATCGAAAAATTGAAATAGATTGTTTGGTTCCACTTCGTCAACAGAGATTTTAAAACATTTTAAACATTTTGACATTTTTTTGCCGCCAAACTAAATTTTTGCCGCCATTACGGGCCACCACGAGCCAGTTGGGAGGCATTTTGAGCCACTGCATGCTACTAGGCACCTTACTGGCGACGCTAGATGCCATGGCTAATTGCACTGGCGCGAACTGGCATCAACTGGCACCAATTGGCGCCGGCCCAGTGGACTCCTAGCATCATTGGCGCCACTTGGCTTGCGCCATTACATTCCAGTGGATTTCAATAGGCCAATTGTTTTAAAATAGAAAAATTGAAATAGACTGTTTGTCACGTTTGGTTCCACTTGGTTGACGAAGATTTTAAACATTTTGAAATTTTCTTGCCGTCAAACTAAATTTTTGCCGCCGTTACGGGCCACCACGAGCCAGTTGGGAGGCAGTTTGAGCCACTGCACGCCACTAGGCACCTTTTTGGTGACGCTAGTTGCCATGGCTAGTTGCCACGGCTAATTGCATTGGCGTGAACTGGCGCGAACTGGCACCAACTGGTGCCGGCCAGTGGACTCCTAGCATCATTGGCGCCACTTGGCTCGCATCATTACATTCCAGTGGGTTCCAGTAGGTGGATTGTTTGTGACGTTTGGTTCCACGCCGATTGCTTGATCCATGTGGCGCAACGAAGATTTTAAACATTTAGAAATTTGAAAAAACTCACTTTTTTCCCGCCGTTACGGGTCACCACGAGCCAGTTGGGAGGCAGTTTGAGCCACTGCACGCCACTAGGCACCTTACTGGCGACGCTAGTTGCCATGGCTAGTTGCCACGGGTGCGAACTGGCACCAACTGGCACCAATTGGCGCCGGCCCAGTGGACTCCTAGCATCATTGGCGCCACTTGGCTTGCGCCATTACATTCCAGTGGTTTCCAGTTGGCGGAACTAATTGTATTGGCGTGAACTGGCACCAACTGGCACCAACTGGCGCCGGCCCTGTGGACCCTTAGCAATAAAGACATAAACATTATTCAGTTCCCGAAAATCCACAAACTTACGGGGGATCCACGATGTCGTCTTTATTTTTGCTAAGCGTTCCGTCTCGTGAGCGGTCTCGTCAGTCTGACATGATGATCCATCTTTAACCTTCACTTTATCCGTCTCCTCCTCCACCTACTCCTCCTCCTCACGGGGGTCCACTCAAGCAAAGCATGGCAGCTCTTCCTTTTTGTCTTGGTGGTGGCATCTCCTGATGGCGTGTTTGCATGGGATCCATCCACTTTGATTGATCGATTCGGGTAACACTTGGTGTGGGCCGATCGTTCATGTATCTTCCCCCATAGGAAGTTTAGCACTGTGTGATTCGGTGCGATACCTCTGGTGTGTCCGCAGGTGCTGGAATCGTTTTCTCTTCGGTCTGCCGAGGTCAATGAGGTCAATGAGGTCAATGAGTCCAGCAGCGACACCGCTGTACTACACATAAACTCGTACCCAGAATGCCCCGCCTCTAACACGCAACGCAACGCCTCCTTTGCCGAGACGGAACTGATCTCTATCCCTCTGACAACTATCAGTTCCTGCTCCTTTTCAGATGCCGACTCCGGTAATCCTTCCGACCCGCATTCGGGAGCGCCGTCTGTGGCGGATCTTTCGTGTTTTCCGCCACAAATCCAAACAGACTCGACTGATGACGCCAAAAGAATCGGTGACAAGATGGTAACATCAAGCAGCCCCTCGCCGAGTTGTTAAACTCGGATTCTTATTATTTAAAACCCAGATGAATTTCAAATGACGGCTTTTTTTTCGTGTCCCTTGAACTCCTCTTCAAATACTGTGAATTCTTCAGCAAGGTCGCACTTTTGTCCCCCATTGAAAGGATCCTGAAAACCCCCCCGGAGCCGTCTTGACTGTAAAAAAGCCTTCATTGTGGAGCAACAAGTCCAGGCAGGCTGGCTCCGCCCAGAGGATGTGAAAACTGCATAACCGCATTCTTGGCAGAAAATGGCTCTTTTATCGGAAGTTATGGAGCTTTTAGGCTCCATTTAAAGGGGCCCTGTCCTGCATTTTTCAAATTTCTACCAAAAGCGATTTTTTTTTATTTGCATATTAAATAAATAAAACATCACTTTAATATATCTGATAAAAAAACAATGGTATTTTTTTCCAAAATTAAGGTTGAAATACAATCAGGATAAAGTCATAATATTACAAGAAAAAAAATCATAATTTTGTTGTCATATTATGAGGGGAAAAATATTATTGAACCAAAAAAATAATTAAATAATTTAAATATTAAATAAAAAAAATGAAAAAAATTCTGTAGTTTATATGATGCGAAACAAAACTACAAATTAAATTCTAGGAAAATTAGGTTGACAAAAAGTTAGAATATTACAACCAAATTGAACCAAAAACCAAAAATTGAACCAAAAAAACAAATAAAATTAAAATTTAAATGTCAAAGAAAAAAAAAGAAAAAAATTCTGTAGTTTATGTGAGTTTATATTATGCGAAACAAAACTAAAAATTAAATTCTAGGAAAATAAGGTTGACAAAAAGTTAGAATATTACAACAATAAAGTCAAAATATTATGGGACTAAAATCACAATATTGAATATGGAAAAAAAACAAAATATGCAACTGAGAAAAAGTATAAATTGACCCATATTTGTTCAAAATTTTGCATTCTTCTATGTGATGTGGAAGGGAAATCTCAAATTTGTTGTCATATTATGAGAGGAAAAATATTATTGAACCAAAAAAATAAATAAAATAATTTCAATATCAAAGAAAAAATTAAAATTCTGTAGTTTATATGATGCGAAACAAAAATAAAAATTAAATTCTATGAAAATGAGGTTGACAAAAAGTTAGAATATTACAACAATAAAGTCAAAATATTATGGGACTAACGTCACAATATTGAATATGAAAAAAAAACAAAATATGCAACTGAGAAAAAGTATAAATTGACCCATATTTGTTCAAAATTTTGCATTCTTCTATGTGATGTGGAAGGGAAATCTCAAATTTGTTGTCATATTTTGAGAGGAAAAATATGATTGAACCAAAAAAAATTAATAAAATAAAAAATTAAATATCAAAGAAAAAAATAAAAATTATGTATTTTGCGAGTTTATATTATGAGAAACAAAACAAAAAATGTAATTCTGGGAAAATAAGGTTGACAAAAAGTTAGAATATTACAACAATAAAGTCAAAATATTATGGGACTAACATCACAATATTGAATATGGAAAAAAAACAAAATATTCAACTGAGCAAAAGTATAAACTGACCCATATCATATTATGAGAGGAAAAATATTATTGAACCAAAAAAAATTCAAATTAAAATTTAAATATCAAATAAAAAAATAAAAAAATATGTATTTTGCGAGTTTATATTATGAGAAACAAAAATAAAAATAAAATTCTATGAAAATGAGGTTGACAAAAAGTTAGAATATTACAACAATAAAGTCAAAATATTATGGGACTAACATCACAATATTGAATATGGGAAAAAAAACAAAATATGCAATATTATTGCATGAATATTATATTATTGAACCAAAAAAATTAAATAAAAAAAAATTAATTTCAATTTCCTTTTTGGAAGTTTCCTGTATGGCAATCATCGGCACTCTTGGATCCTTCTTTCTTTTAGATATAAGATTTATGGATTGAAACCGGATTAAGACAAAAATGGAGGTGTTTTTCTTTTCCAGGGGAGCTAGAGACCTAAAAATTTGGGGCCAAAATTTGTGCGGTATTGGCATCCGATATCATTTTGAAAGCCAGTGAAATGATGGAGATGAGGCCCCCCTTAAGGCCGCTTGTTGTTTTTCCCTGACCCGGCACATTTTGGTCAAGTGTCGTGGCGGGAACTCGCCCCTCAATTCCTCTGGCTAAGTCGTTTTCCTTTGTGTTCTTAAACGTCTTTGTCCAAATATTTCTAACGTCTTGTACACACGTAGGCGTGTGTACAAGACGTGTGTTATTAAATCTGTCATAATGTGCTTATAAATGATTAAAACACACGTTGCAGAAAGTGTGTCAAATCATCTTGTATTTATTTTCAAACATGCTGATTAATTTGCGTGTTTTTGGTTTGTTTTGATTTGCCTGGATGATGTATTTTAACCATTAAAGCTAACACGTCTAATGTATGATTTTCATGTGTTCGTCACTGTCATCGTTATTCCCAGATTAATATAATGAAATAGACTTTCTAATTTATACCGCTGCATTGTAGTCCTATATGGGTCAGTATTCCCTAAAATACTGTAGGACTTGTGTTGATGGTCCTCGGGCATCCGTGGGTGTTTTCATGTCAATTGAAGTAGGTGGAAGCTCACATTTTACCGCAACCACTATATACTGTTATAGATGGATCTGCTCTTAAAGATAGATGCAGATACAAATTGTATTTCACCATTTTATACCACAGTTTTTCATGACAGGATGCGCTTTTTTTTTAATAGAAATTTTTGATGTTAACCAAAAAAAAACATGTTAACCAAGTGTCCCCTGTGCTAGTTTGCACAGTGGAACCTTGGTTAACATGGTTTTTAGATGTTAACCAAAAAAAAACATGTTACCCAAGGTTCCACTGTGCATCACTGTGCTAGTTTGCACAGTGGAACCTTGGTTAACATGTTTTTAGATGTTAACCAAAAAAAAACATCTAAAAACCATGTTAAAATATCTATAAATCTATATTTTAGATCACTTTGACTGATCTTTCAAGGAACACAAAATATTGTATTGTTGTTAACCAAGGTTCCACTGTGCATCACTGTGCTAGTTTGCACAGTGGAACCTTGGTTAACATGTTGTTTTTTTGGTTAACATCTAGAATTTCTATAAAAAAATTTTTTTTTAGAAATTTTAACATGTTTTTTAGATGTTAACCAAAAAAAACATATTAACCAAGGTTCCACTGTGCTAGTTTGCACAGTGGAAACTTGTAAATTTTAACATGGTTTTTAGATGTTAACCAAAAAAAAAACATGTTAACCAAGGTTCCACTGTGCAAACTAGCACAGTGGAACCCTGGTTAACATGTTTTTTTTGGTTAACATCTAAAAACCATGTTAAAATTTCTAAAAAAAGAAAATAATAATAATTTGTAAATTTGCACAATGGAACCTTGGTTAACATGGTTTTTAGATGTTAACAAAAAAACATGTTAACCACATCTTCATTTATTATTTTTTTTAATTGTATTTTTTTATTTTTTTCATTCATTTATCTGTATTTATATGCATTTCTGTTTCTCAAATTTTAATTATAAAACTACAAAACTGTTTTTTTTGGCTATTTAGAACCAATGAATTAGATTTACATGATGTCTTATGGGGAAAAAATCCGTTTTGGTTAGAGCCTAATCTTCAGGAACAACTGAACGACGCTAACCAAGGTTCTTTAACATACTGATCTTAAACATGCCGTACTCCCAATCATGTTTTTGTGCTTTTGTTTGCGTCAGGTGCTCGAGAACTACAACAAAGGAAAGACGGCGTTGCTGTCAGCAGCCAAGATCATGGTGAGCCCGACGGAGGTGGACTTGAACCCTGAGAGCGTGTTCATGGCCGCCTCCAACACGGTCCAGCAGCCGATGCCTGCGGCCCACCATCGCAGGAACAGCAGTGTTCGGTCAGTATTTACCTTAGTAATAACACCTATGGTTTATGCTGAGTAGTAATGAATATAAAATATGAATAAATATGCAAATTAAATGAATATAAGCCAACCTTGGTGACAAATACAATGGTGTGAAAACATGTTTGATTCCTGTTTGGCACACTTAAATGTTTCAGATAATCTAACAAATGTAAATATTAGTCAGTGACAACACAAAACGCTTCCATTTATCACTGCAAAAAAAAAAAACAGCCCTAGACCGTCACACTACCACCACCATATTTTACTGTAATGGGACACACACCCTTCAAATGCTCTTTTTGTTCAGAAGTGGTTTTGCCCAGTGTCTTTTTCTTATACCGGAGTCATGAACCCGGCCGGGCCTTAACTGAGGCAAGTGAGGCCTGCACTTCTTTGGATTTTGTTGTGGGGTCTTTTGTTTTGTTTTTTTTTTTAGGAATTTTAACATGGTTTTTAGATGTTAACCAAAAAAATAAAACATGTTAACCCAGGTTCCACTAGCACAGTGGAACCTTGGTTAACATGTTTTTTTTTTGTTCAGCCATTGATAGTCAAATAAATAATAGTCAAAAATTGATAGTCAAATTAATATCAAATTTAATAAATAATAATTATAATAACAATTAATAAAAATACATATTTCTTTATAAATAAATAATACATATATAATATCTAATAATAAATATTTTAATAAATTTGATTATCTGAAACATTTAAGCGTGACAAATAAGCAAAACATGATATTAATTGATAGTAAAATGAATATAAAATTAAATAAATAATAATTATAATAACAACTAATAATAATAAATATTTTATAAATAAATATTTATAAGAAATTTGATGATCTGAAACATTTAAGTGTGACTAATAAGCAAAACGTGATATTAATTGATAGTAAAATTAATATCAAATTAAATAAATTCTAATAATAATTAATAGAAAATAACTATTTTATAAATAAATAATACATATTTATATAATATATTATAATAATACATATTTTAATAAATTTGATGATCTGAAACATTTAAGCGTGACAAATAAGCAAAACATGATATTAATTGATAGTAAAATTAATATAAAATAAAATAAATAATAATTACAATAACAACTAATAATAATACATATTTTATAAATAAATAAATATTTATAATAAATTTGATGATCTGAAACATTTAAATGTGACAAATAAGCAAAACATTATATTAATCGACAGTAAAATTAATATCAAATTAAATAAATAATAATTATAATAATAAAAAATAAATATTTTTATAAATAAATAATTCATATTTATATAATATATAATAATACATATTTTAATAAATTTGATTATCTGAAACATTTACATGTGACAAATAAGCAAAACAGGATATTCATTGATAGTAAAATTAATATAAAATTAAATAAATAATTATAATAACAACTAATAATAATACATATTTTTATAAATAAATATTTACAATAAATTTGATGATCTGAAATATTTAAGTGTCACAAATAAGCAAAAAATCAGGGTTGTTTTCACACCACTGTATACCTGTACACATGCAGCCTTGTGCAGAATTTTTCTGAATTGAAAAAAAAGTGCATTAAAAAAAAAATAAAAAAAAAAAAATATATATATATATATATATATATATATATATATATATATATATATATATATATATATATATATATATATATATATATATATATATATATATATCCCAAAGCCTCAAGTTAAAAAAATAATGCATGTGAAATATATTTTAAGCAATAAAGTGGAAAATGGGTGAAGGCTTTCTGACATCCACATGACCACTGCTTCTAACGTCTATCTTTTTGTTTTCTCAAACTTTTTTTGTAATTTCTGTCTGTTATGTTTGTTTAACAAAACAAAAAAAAAAGCCAAAAAACATTATCACGGTAAGAAAGCATGCCATCACTAACTTGTCGTCATGTGCACCCCTCTCTCATGCACGCATGCACGCCACAGAGCAGTTGCAACGTACGGTAGTATAGACTTCCCTCTACGTTTTTAGTCCCTGTCCAAAGTCTATGTTCTGATAGAGATGCTATGTTTCCTGCATTAGAAGTTCACACCGGGATTGGACTTCTGATGTCCCGCCTCCTAACCCCCCCCAACCCCCCCCCGTCTCTGGTGTTTACTGAATCAATAGTCGCTGCACCCATATGGACAAAAGTTTTGGACGCATGTTCAACGCAAATTCAGACTGACAGTTCTCTAATAAATGCATTCAAACCAATGCGCTAGCTCGATGCTAATTTACATTGAAAATCCCATCCGCTCGCTCACGATTAGCATTTGCATTCTAGTGCGGTGATTTAAGTTACGTAAGTTAGAAAATAATTTCTTTATGATATTTAACATCAATGAAATGCATTTAAGCAAATACGCTAGCTCGATGCTAAATTACATTGAAAACCCCATGTGATGGTGATTTAAGTTACATAAGTTAGAAAATAATTTATTTATGATGTTTAACATAAATGAAATGTATTTAAACACATGCATATGCTAGCACAATGCTAATTTACATTGAAAATCCCATCTCGTTTGCGATTAGCATTAGCAATTTGATATGGTGATTTCAGTTGCATAAATTACAAAATAATTTTTATGTGACATTATCATTAATGCATTTAAGCAAATATGCTAGCTTAATGCTAATTTACATTGAAAATCCCATCCACTCGTTTGCGATTAGCATTAGCAATTTCATATGGTGATTTAAGTTACATTAATATGCTAAATAATTTTTTTTGTGATGTTCATCATGAATGCATTTAAGCAAATACGCTAGCTCAATGCTAATTTACATTGAAAATCCCATCTACTTGTTCGCGATTAGCATTAGCAATTTGATGTGGTGATTTTAGTTGCTTAAATTACAAAATCATTTCTATGTGACATTATCATTAATGCATTTAAGCAAATACGCTAGCTCAATGCTAATTTACATTAAAAATTCTATGTACTCGCTCACAATTAGCATTAGCAATTTGATATGGTGATTTCAGTTGCATATATTACAAAATAATTTGTATGTGACATTATCATTAATGCATTTAAGCAAATACGCTAGCTCAATGCTAATTTACATTAAAAATCCCATCCACTCGTTCGCGATTAGCATTAGCAATTTGATGTGGTGATTTAAGTTACATATACAAAATAATTTTTTTGGTGATGTTCATCATGAATGCTTTTAAGCAAATACGCTAGCACAATGCTAATTTACATTGAAAATCCCATTTCCTTCGCAATTAGCATTAGCGATTTGTGACGGTGATTTAAGTTACATAAGTCTCAAAATAATTGTGTTTGTGCTGTTTAACATAAATGAAATGCATTTAAGCAAATACGCTAGCTCAATGCTAATTTACATTGAAAATTCAATCTACTCGTTTGCGATTAGCATAGCAATTTGATATGGTGATTTAAGTTACATAAATATACAAAATAATTTTTTTTGTGATGTTCATCATGAATTGATGAAAAAAAAAAAGAATTTTTATGGTACATTATCATTAATGCATTTAAGCAAATATGCTAGCTCAATGCTAATTTACATTGAAAATCCCATCCACTTGTTAGCGATTAGCATTAGCAATTTGATATGGTGATTTCAGTTGCTTAAATTACAAAATCATTTCTATGTGACATTATCATGAATGCATTTAAGCAAACACGCTAGCTCAATGCTAATCTACATTAAAAATTCACGATTAGCATTAGCAATTTCATATGGTTATTTAAGTTATATAAGATATAAAATCATGTCTCTGTGACCTTGAACATAAACGTTTATATCCATGGAAAACTGGTCTCATCCCCGATTGAGCGGTAGATGCGTCGCAGGTCTTTTGTCCATATGTTTAATTCCTGTCCACTTCTCCCCCCCTCCGCCCCCCCGGTACAGTAGATATCTTCTTCATGACCATCCCACTCCCCTGTCACTACTCTCCTTTCTCCTGCTTCTCCTCTAGTTCCTGCGCCCAGTCAGAAATCTCCCTGGATGGTTTCTCCGAGTGTCCTCCTCCTCCGGTCCCCGTAGTGTTACGTGGAGCACGAGAACGCCTAACCGTAGAACTTAGAGACCGCAAAGCTCCACTGGCCGTCATGGAAAGCTTATCAGACGCCGAATCCGTCTACAGTCTGGATTCCCGTCGCTCTTCTGCCGCTCTTAAAGGTTCCCCGATGCTCAGTAGCCTCCCGTTTCCTTTGGATGCCACCATTCCGGAAGAGAACCCGTCTCTCAGTTCTCGTACCGAACTTCTCGCCGCCGACTGTCTCTGCCAGGCCACGCCGGAACACCTGGGAGAAATCAGCCCGTTCTTCACGCCGTTAGAACCTGCTTCCAAACCGGAATACACCATGCAGTTGTCCCCTGCCACGCCTCGGTATTCCGCTCAGAACACCTATCCCAAAATCGCTCTCGATGTGGAACAGATGCCTGGAATCTACAGTCCGGGTAGCACTCCCGACGCTCCGCTGAGTCCGTCAAAAGACACGGATCAGTGGGAATTCTGCACAGAAACCGGAAAAGTTACTTCTTCTCCTCCGCAATTATCCAACGGGAACCCCAGCCGAACGGTGCTGGAATTCGCCCAGTACTTGGATTCTCTATTCCGGTTAGACGGAAGCAGCTCGCCGCCGTTGGATCTCTCCGACGGGGAATCCGAGTCGGGACGGGGTTCCCTCGGCGGCCACGTCGAGTCTTTACCCGACGGACCGGATGATAAACTTCTTGCCAGGGCCACGTTGGAACCCAATCTGGTCCCGAAGCCTCCACGCACTTTTGCCGGATCGGCGGATCCTTCCTCCGGTATCTCCTTGTCACCTTCGTTTCCTCTTTCGTCGTCCGAAGAACTCAATGACCTTTCACCCGGAGAGGGGGTCCCACCCGCCATGCACTCGCTACGAACATCCACCCCCATCCACTGTCCCGAGGAGAACACTCTGTCCTCCATGGTGTAGTAAGCGACTCCGCAATGAAGACCTGCAGCCCCCCCCCATCATCCACCCCCCCCCCCCCCCCATTTCCGGATTTAAAAACATATCACAATACATGCATGCAATGGAATGTAGTCACTCATCAGAGACTCAAAAAAAAAAATTCCCATTCTTCAGGTGCCCCCCCCCTGCCCCCCCCCCCCAACTTGAATTATGTTTATAGCATTTTCACACTATTGCAATGACTGCAAAAAAAAAAAAATACCTCTCTGCATGCCAGGAGGGGCGGGGGGGCTGTGCTGCTTTTTTTTGGGTGGAAAAACCAACAACTGTAGCGACACAAAAACAAACGAGTCGTGAGTCGTGAGTCGTGAGTAGTTACCTTATTCCTAGCAGGGATTCAAACACTGTAGAAGGAAACACTTTTCATAGGTACATCTCGATAATTCGATGTACTCGAATACTTCCGCCACCCTCAGCAGCTTCGGAATATTATAAAAAAAAAAATTTTTTTTCTTTTCGTTAATTTTTTTTTTTATATACTCTTCAATCAGGAATGTGAAGATGGACATATGTCAGTCATTGTGACGTGACACAATGTTCCTCAGGTCTTATTTAGAGTTAGGTGTTGAGAAAAGAGATTGTGTGTGTGGTTCAAGTCACGTGTCTTAAACATTTAGTGATTGTGATAAAAAAAAAAGTTATTAGACGCTTATGGATGTTTTTTTTAAACTTTTTTGGTTCCTCTTTATAATGCATGATATTTATTTTGTATTTTTTTTTTTTCGAGACACTCTATGGGGGGGCTGTGTCTCAAATCGTACGCTTCCTGATGTAGACTATGCAGTCTTGGTAGCAATTTGGTCGTCATAAAAGTTGAACACCCCCCCCCCCCCTCCAATCGAGCTACCTTCGCTAACGGGTCAGCATAACACAAACAATAACACTCTCCGTCCATTTTTAACTGACGTTATTCACTCACGACGAGGGAAGCTAACAAGGACGCCAAAACTCCCATCGTATTCGAACAATGATCATTTGACAGAGCCTGTTTTTCCCGCCTCCTCAAATGGAATCAATAGATTGGCTCTTGCACCGAGCTCTCAGTCTTATATCCAAAACGGGCTTCCTGACCAGCCCGGATGTAAATGAATTACTATCCATCTTCCGGCTCTTCCCAGCAGATCCCGAGGCGGTCCCAGCAGATCCAGTTGGGATACATAGTCTCTCCAACATGTACCCGGTCAAACAGGCCCTGAACGCGTCCCCCAGGGAGGCGTCCGTTCGATGGGGGCATCCTGAGCCAGTTTGTTGGGGAGACATCCAAGAATGGCTTCCTCCCGGCAATGTTTGTCAATGTAACACCTGGGGAAAAAAAACTGTTAACATGCTAACATGCTAACACCTAACACGAAACCACTGTGTACGCAGGTTTATACTTTTGAAAATAGCAAATAAATCTAATATGGTCATTTTAGCATGCTAGTAATGTCAACATGCTAACTGTTAGCATGCTAGTTCCGGAAATAAATTTATTCATTCATTCATTTTCTACCGCTTATCCTCATGAGGGTCGCGGGGGATGCTGGAGCCTATCCCAGCTGTCTACGGGCGAGAGGCGGGGTACACCCTGGACTGGTCGCCAGCCAATCACAGGGCACTGGAAATTAAATGCTTGATTAAAATTCAATTAGCATGCTAATTGGACTCGGTATACAAAGTGATAAACATTTGTCGCCATTTGAGGCTAATGCAGGATGTGTTCAGATACTCGACTTAAAACTCGAAAAGCTATAAAACGTAGTACCTAAAACTAGTCAAGTCATGTGACCAGACATAAATTCAATTAGCATGCTAATTGGACTCATACAAAGTGATAGGCCAATGCAGGATGTGTTCAGATACTCGACTTAAAACTCGAAAAGCTATAAAACGTAATACCTGAAGCTAGTCAAGTCATGTGACCAGACATAAATGCTTGATTAAAATTCAATTAGCATGCTAATTGGACTCTGCATACAAAGTGATAAACATTTGTCGCCATTTGAGGCTAATGCAGGATGTGTTCAGATACTCGACTTAAAAAACTCAAAAAGCTATAAAACGTAATACCTGAAGCTAGTCAAGTCATGTGACCAGACATAAATGCTTGATTAAAATTCAATTAATTAGCATGCTAATTGGACTCCGTATACAAAGTGATAGGCCAATGCAGGATGTGTTCAGGTACTCGACTTAAAACTCGAAAAGCTATAAAACGTAATACCTGAAACTAGTCAAGTCATGTGACCAGACATAAATGCTTAATTAAAATTCTATTAGCATGCTAATTGGACTTTGGCGCTGAGAGGCAGGATGTGTTCAGATACTCGACTTAAAAAACTCGAAAAGCTATAAAACGTAATACCTGAAGCTTAGTCAAGTCATGTGACCAGACATAAATGCTTGATTAAAATTAAATTAATTAGCATGCTAATTGGACTCCGTATACAAAGTGATAAACATTTGTCGCCATTTGAGGCCAATGCAGGATGTGTTCAGATACTCGACTTAAAAAACTCAAAAAGCTATAAAACGTAATACCTGAAACTAGTCAAGTCATGTGACCAGACATAAATGCTTGATTAAAATTCAATTAATTAGCATGCTAATTGGACTCTGTATACAAAGTAATAAACATTTGTCGCTGAGAGGCAGGATGTGTTCAGATACTCGACTTAAAAAACTTGAAAAGCTATAAAACGTAATACCTGAAGCTAGTCAAGTCATGTGACCAGACATAAATTCTTGATTAAAATTCAATTATATTAGCATGCTAATTGGACTCTGTAAACAAAGTGATAAATATTTGTCGCCATTTGAGGCCAATGCAGGATGTGTTCAGATACTCGACTTCAAACTCGAAAAGCTATAAAACGTAGTACCTAAAACTAGTCAAGTCATGTGACCAGACGTAAATGCTTGATTAAAATTCAATTAGCATGCTAATTGGACTCTGCATACAAAGTGATAAACATTTGTCGCTATTTGAGGCTAATGCAGGATGTGTTCAGATACTCGAATTAAAACTCGAAAAACTAAAAAACGTAATACCTGAAACAAGTCAAGTCATGTGACCAGACATAAATGCTTGATTAAAATTCAATTAATTAGCATGCTAATTGGACTCTGCATACAAAGTGATAGACCAATGCAGGATGTGTTCAGATACTCGACTTAAAAAACTCGAAAAGCTATAAAATGTAATACCTGAAGATAGTCAAGTCATGTGACCAGACATAAATGCTTGATTAAAATTCAATTAATTAGCATGCTAATTGGACTCCGCATACAAAGTGATAGGCCAATGCAGGATGTGTTCAGATACTCGACTTAAAAAACTCGAAAAGCTAAAAAACGTAATACCTGAAGCTAGTCAAGTCATGTGACCAGACATAAATGCTTGATTAAAATTAAATTAGCATGCTAATTGAACTCCGCATACAAAGTAATAAACATTTGTCGCTGAGAGGCAGGATGTGTTCAGATACTCGAATTAAAACTCGAAAAACTAAAAAACGTAATACCTGAAGCTAGTCAAGTCATGTGACCAGACATAAATGCTTGATTAAAATTCTATTAGCATGCTAATTGGACTCTGTATACAAAGTGATCAACATTTATCGCCATTTGAGGCTAATGCAGGATGTGTTCAGATACTCGACTTAAAACTCGAAAAGCTATAAAACGTAACACCTGAAACTCGTCAAGTCATGTGACCAGACATAAATGCTTAATTAAAATTCTATTAGCATGCTAATTGGACTCCGCATACAAAATGACCAGTCATTTTCCCACCACTACTCGCTCACCATTTGGGCCGCGTTCAGTTGATCAGCACCCGTGTACTCGCACACTTGAGCACACTTATGCACTCAAAATGCGACGAGTAAGTACGCAAAGTACACGAGTTGAGACACAGCCCTGGGATTGACAGCCTCTTTTGCCAAATCATTTTTACGACAGTGATATTGCCAAATGTATTCCTGGGATGTACTTTTTTCTTTTTTGTATATGTTGACTGCTTTATTTAAACACGACAAGCTATGTTTATTATCTCCTTTTCCCCCCGCACTCGTCCCCCCCCGTGTAGACTGTTACCCACCACAGGAAAGACGTCGGCTTGACTCTCCACGGCTTTCCCCGTCAACATTCTGGCACCGCAATAACCTTCTCTTTTTCTCCCAGCGTCGAGTTTTTACTACCACGATAATATCATCATATCGAAGGAATTAATGCAAAACGTGGAACCCCCCCACCCCCGACCGTGCATCCTCCATACGGTCGCCGGATGTGTTTCTTCTGGTACTCAAGGTGCTCTCAGATATGATGGACAGGTCAGGTGTTTGCTACCCTTTAATCTGGTTCGCCTCGTTCGTTGGACGGTGTGGATAAATAGAGCCGGTGTCAATTCCATACGCAATCTTCCATATATTTCCGCGGGTTAACAGTTGGATCACGAATTGCATTATTTATTTATTACCATGAATGCTTTTACTTCTATTGCTGTATTTGATGGTATTGTTATTATTCTCATTGCTCTTGCAGCATTTTTTTTTCCAGTTCTGGAATTTTTTTTTAATTTTTGTAAACGTTCCCGGTATAAGAATTGTATATGTCGGAGAAGTATTTCACATTCTGCCATGACATTTTTTTTTTTTTTTTTTTACTGATGTTCCAAAGTGGTGAGACATTCTGGAGAATGACCTTTTTGTCGCCAATGAGCCTGGAGTCAAGAAGCGGGAGTTGTTACTTTTTTTTTTTTTTTTTTTTGCCAGTTTTTCGAGACTGACACAACGCACAGATAATATCCCGCTTCTGTCTTTCACACACACACACACACATAAACACACACACACACTTTGGTTCAGTAGTTTAGCTTGCAGCCAGTCTTAAGCACTGTATGTGTACAGCACCATGCTCTGTGTGTAATTATTTATGCAATGTCTAACACAAATAATGGATTCCGATATGTAGAGAATAACTATATTAAAAAAAAAGAAAAAAAGAAACATATCTCTATATTTAAAATATCAGTATTGATATACTATAGTACGGGAAATAGTTCAGTTTATGAAATTTATTTATTTTAATTATGGGCTAAATTGCAAATTGGTCTATAATATGAGAGAGGGATATTTCCAAATATGTATTGTCCATGTTTACCTGGTTTGCTTCCTTCCTTCCTTTCCTGTCCCCTAATGAGAATGTATGTGATCCCTACCCTTATTCAACTTGCCTGTGATGGAATAAATTACAAACCATGAAAATTATGCTGTTTATGTCGCTTGTATTTTTTTCCCCACATTTGGCCAAATATTGATAAATACTTCATTCATCATTTAAGAGAAATTCAGAAATTTGACGCCGGACTGAAGCGATGTAATTAGCATGCTAACTGTTAGCATGTTGACGTCGAGCATGGTGGATAAAAGTGTCAATGTAACACCTGGAAAAAAATTCTAACATGCTAACATGCTAACACCTCACACAAAACCACTGTCCATGCAGGTTTATACGTTAGAAAGCAAATACATTTAATATGCTAATTTTACCATCCTAGTAGCCTTGTTTTTAGCTCTGACTGAATGTATGGATATTATATTATATTATATTTATTTGTAAAGTGTCTTTGAGTACTCTGATAAGCGCTCCACAAATAAAATGTATTATTATTATGATTAATAATGTCAACATGCTAGCATGCTAGTACCGGAAATAAATGTTTGATTGAAATTCAACTAGCATGCTAATTTGACTCTGCATACAAAGTGATAAACTTTTGCTACCGTAAAAATTTTTTTTTTTTTAGCTTTTTTATTGTCAAAAATAACGCGGTATGAATAGCAAAGTAACAAATTTATTTAATTAAGCATTTTTTGTGTAATTAACGCATGTGCATCATGTCAAGCTACAACCTGTTGTAAACCTGACTGTAAACATCAGTATTTTTTGCATGCTAGTAGCCTTGTTTTTAGCTCTGAATGAATGTATGGATATTATATTTTAATGTCTACTACTGTTTTTTTTACACAACTTTGTTTTTCTTCACTGTAACGTGTCTTTGAGTACTATACAAATAAAATGTATTATTATTATTAATAATAATGTCAACATGCTAGCTGCTACGTGAGACCTGAACGCCGTCTCGCAACCACAACAGGAAGAAGCGGGGAAAACCCCTTTCCCACGTGCCCACCCCTCCGGGTGGCAACCACTCCCCTATCGATCGTTCCGGGGTGAATTATGTACCGGTAACCAAGCACTACACTTGATTAAAATTCAATGAGCATGCTAATTGGACTCATACAAAGTGATAAACTTTTGCGACTGTAAAAAAACAACAACAATTTAGCTTTTTTACTGTAAAAAAAAAAATAACGCGGTCTGAATAGCAGAGTAACAAATTTATTTAGTTAAGCATTTTTAGCGTAATTAACCCATGTGAAATCATGTCAAGCTACAACCTGTTATGACGGTGGACAGCAGTACGGTGTGACGTCACTACATACTCTTCCGTATTGTTATTCTGACACAACAGCAGTGTTAGCACCTTTTATGTATCTACATCTCACAAACATATATCTAGTCCTCGGAACTATTTCTGCTGCATGAACAAAATGGTAAGTGTGGAGTTTTAGCCACTAGAGGAAGACATCGTATGAAATTAAATTTGTCCGCTACGACAAACGACAGGGAAGCGAAAGCAACATCCGGGTAGTACTTCCGGTGGCTAAAGCTGGTGTTTGGACTGTTGTGGCATCTCAGCTATGCGTCTGCTACCATGAATTGAAACCGGAGTGTCCCGTTGGGTCCTAGAAAACGTCTTGGTAGGTAAAACATACCAGGGCAGCAACTAAAGTCAGAAGTTATTGTTATATTCCATCATTTGTAACGTTTTCACAAGCTAGCTCGTGTAGCTAGCTGTGTTTGCTAGGCTAGCTTAATCCATAACATTTCGGTATTTCCTATGGCACCTCACATGGCATTTTTGTATGTATTGATTTTAATTTTCCAACTTTTGTCATATCAACGCTGGCAGTGTATTAGTTTGAGATGTTTGCGAATGTCAGGAAATCTCTGCAATCAATCTGTGTTTTTTGTTCTCAAAATGTTGTGATGTGGAGATCGATACTGAAATATCGATAACTTCCGATACTTTCGATACTTAATTTAAGTCATTTGAGGTTTCAAAGACGAGTTCCTAATTACTTGAATTCATTTTTTACTGCTTAAAACACAATTTTCACATGATTTTGTTCTGTTTTTCTGTTGTTGTGTATTACATGTATTGCTATCACATCACTAATGTCAGGGGTGTCCAAAGTGCAGCCCAGGGGCCATTTGTAGCACGCTGCTGGTTTAATATTTGCCCGCGACACAAATAATTTAACACACAAAAAACAGAAGTTTCAGTGCTGTTTTTGGAACTTACTGTCGACTCCTTACAGTGACTGGGTGGACAGGAAGCAGGCAGACATGTACGCCTCGGGTAAATACAGCTCCCGTGGACCGGCGCTCATCCCACGGATGAAAACCAAGCACCGCATATACTACATCACACTCTTCTCCGTGGTCTTGCTTGGCCTCATCGCCACCGGGATGTTCCAGTTCTGGCCTCACTCCATCGAATCCTCCGCCGAATGGACCGTGGAGAAGCGCAGCATTCACGATGCTCCTCTGGTGCGCCTCCCAGTCACCAGTCCCATTCCCGAGAGAGGCGACCTCAGCTGTCGCATGCATACTTGTTTCGACGTGTACAGATGCGGCTACAATCCCAAGAACCGAATTAAAGTAAGAACCACTTCCACACCAGCTCACACTCACTCTTATCTGTCGGTGGTGGTTGATGTGTTTTTTTTTTTTTTTCTTTGCGTAGGTTTACATCTATCCGCTGCAGAGGTTTGTTGATGAACTCGGGGTTCCGATCAGCAGCACGGGACTGTCGGGGGAATACAACGACCTGCTCAGCGCCATATCGGATAGTGACTTCTACACCGACGACGTCAACAGGGCTTGTCTCTTTATCCCGTCGACGGATGTTCTCAACCAGAACTCTCTGCGTATCAGAGAGACTGCACAAGCTCTAGCGATGCTACCCAGGTGAATGTTGTTGTTGTTGTTGTTGTTGTTGTTGTTGTCTCCAAGTACTGCTGAACTATGTGTTATTCATTTGTTAGTTTTTTCTAAAATTACAGTTAGTCCAGAACTCTGCGGCACGGCTTTGGCTTTTAAGAGGAACCATTATTATAATATTTATTATGATTGCATCAATGGTCTGTTATGCATTTTTGTCCAGGTGGAACAAAGGAATGAATCACCTACTTTTCAACATGTTGCCAGGCGGACCCCCAGACTACAACACTGCCTTGGATGTTCCCAGAGACAGGTAGATACATCACGGTGAAGATTTCTTTGTCATCACTCTAGACCAGGGGTCTCAATCTGAATTTACTTGGGCCGCATCAGGTTTTCCAAAAAAAAAAACCCCACAAAAAACGCATTTATTAAAAACAGAAAAATAAATCAACTTTGTTTTGGTTCCGATTTTCTACAAGAAAAGCTCTGATAAAACATTACACTGTTCTCAAAAATCTTAATTTTTTTATTTTTCTACACAAAATAAGATGAAAAATAAATAAACAAATAAAGAAAAAAAATCAATCAGTAATAAATAAATATAATAATAATAATAATAAAACACCAAATAATAAAAACTTAAGAAACCACATAGTTGGTGGGTAGACAAATTATTTTTTTCATATTAAAATAAACAAATCATTATTAGAGCCCTGTAGACATGACAAAACACGACTATAGTCACATTTATACTTTTTTTTAATTTACAACATATTGCGCAATTGCAGGGTCTTGAGACACATGCTAACTCGCAAACTCGAGAGCTAGCGACCTAAACGGTAGCCTCCAAGTTATTTCCTTTTAAACTTAAATAGCCAAAAACTTACCACCTCCACACGGATAGGGAGGATAACTATTAACAGTTATTTAACCTTTAACATGAACATTAATCAAACGTAATAATTTTTTCTGGGTACATGATACCATACAGCATCCATATCAAACTTGCGCGGGCCGCACTAACATTAAACTTTCATATCAAGGCGGGGGGGCTCAAACTAGTGTCCTGCGGGCCACATTTGGTCGGCGGGCCGCATGTTTGAGACCCCTGCTCTAGACTCTATAATTATTATGTAACATAAACATAGGCATGTACCGTTTTTAAATAGTAACATATTTTTTTTATATATTTTTTATATATATTCACAATAATATATATATTTATAATAATAATATTTTAAAATAAAAAATAAATGAATGTCGAAAACGATAGCTATTTCTTTGGCAGGAGCCAATAACGAGTCAACCCATTTGGAAATAGTAGGAATTCATTATATATAACAGTGGAACAACATAGCAGTCTGACTGACTGACACTAAACACTAAATTCATCACACAGCAACTTAAAACTCCAGAGGTATACATTAAAAAACATATAAGCACGTACCAATATGATAAATGAATGTTTTCCTATTTGTCGGACTGCTGCAATGACGTCAGCCTCCTCCTAATAATAACTGTAGCCACGGGTCCAACGGCGTCCTCTGTTGGCTGTTGTGTTTAAAAATAGAGCTCCAATAATGGTGTGTGAGGGTTCAAGGCCGGTAAGCTAAAGAATGATTGATTGATTGTCACCGCTTCATGCGTGGACCCTAAGTGGAACGGCGCGTGTAATAAATCACTTCCAGAAGGTGAAGTATATATTTACAAATGGCTACAAATAGATTTCCTATTCATTCAAGTCAAGTTGATGGCTGATGTGAGACGATTTGAACAATGTATTCAGATGTAAGGAATTTCCTGAGCTCATCCAGAGAGTCCTGATCAGAACCAGCTGCCATTTTGTCTTTAAGTTGAATAGGATAGCAGAAACACATCATCACTCATACTGTCACTGTGCCCAAGCGCTATGCGGGAATGGCTAGCTAGTTTGTGTGTCTTTTCTATGCACTAACCTAGTGCTTTTTTTTTTTTTTTTTGTCGTCTTTGTTTCAGAGCGCTGCTAGCAGGAGGCGGTTTCTCGACCTGGACCTACAGACAGGGTTATGATGTCAGCATTCCGGTTTACAGCCCTCTCTCGGCGGACGTGGAGCTGCCTGACAGACAACCGGGGTGAGCTCAACCTTCACGCACGTTGCTGGTACTTCCATGCTTCTGAACAAAAAGTAAAGAGCATCGAAAATCACAGACATCTGTTCGGGCTTAAACCAGGGGGGTGTCCAAACATTTTCCCTTGGGGGGGGACACTTTGGTATTTTGTGAAGAAACACGTGTAGATATGCTAAGAAGTGATATAGTAGTGCACCTCAGCTTTGTCATGAGCCCGTCATTACTGTCAGCTCAGCTGTTTTTGATTGAGTTAGTTCTAAATATTTTTATTTCTGAATATAATTAAATAAATAATAATTATAATAATAATAAAATAAAAAAAGATTAGGACTTCATTCCCATAACATGATAGCTTTTAAGACATTTCCTAAAAATGGCAACTTTATTTTCTTTTGTTTTCTTTTGTTTTTGTTTTCTTTATTTTCTTTTGTAATATTATGACTTTTTAAAAATAACACATAAGACATTTTCTAAAAATTGCAACTTTTTTTGTTTGTCATAATATTATGACTTTTTAAAAACAAGATTTTTGTTCAACTCGATTACATATCTATTATTTTTCCTCATAATATTCTAAGTTTATTCTTGCAAAATTGCAAATTTTTTTGCTCTTTTTGATTTAGTTAGTTCTAAATATTTGTATTTCTAAATATAATGAAATAATAATAATAATAACAATATAATAATAATAATAAAATAAAGAAATTTTAACACATAAGACATTTTCTAAAAATTGCAACTTTTTTTGTTTGTTTCATAATATACCTTTTTAAAAATAAGATTTTTGTTCAACTCAATTACATATCTATTATTTTTCCTCTTAATATTCCAAGTTTTTCTTGTAAAATTGCAATTTTTTATTTTTTTGCTCTTTTTGATTTAGTTAGTTCTAAGTATTTGTATTTGTAAATATAATTAAACAAATAATAATTATAATAATATAAAATAATAATAATAATAATAATAATAAAATATTAGGACTTCATGACCATAACATGATTTTTTTAAGACATTTTCTAAAAATGGCAACTTTATTTTCTTTTGTTTGTCATTATATTATGACTTTTTAAAAATAAGATTTGTGTTCAACTACATATCATATAATCACATATCATACATATACACATTACACATATCACATTAAATATACATAAATTACATATCTTTTATTTTTCCTCATAATATTCCAAGTTTATTCTTGTAAAATTGCAATTTTTTATTTTTTTTTTTTTTGATTTTCTAAATATTTTTGTTTCTAAATATAATTAAATAAATAATAATAATAATAACATAAAAAATTCATTCCCATAACATGATAGCTTTTAAGACATTTTCTAAAAATGGCAACTTTATTTTCTTTTGTTTGTCATATTATGACTTTTTAAAAATAAGATTTTTGTTCAACTCAATTACATATCTATTATTTGTCAACTCGCCTTGTTTACGTTTATCATTTACCTCGGTATCAGTCAATTTGTTATCATTGGAAGACTCTATATTTTACTTTAAAATCCCCTGCAATGGCCCGGATATGATCTTTCCAAGCAGCATTCATCACCGCATCTTCTTTCCAGGCCTCGCCGCTACTTTATCCTGTCCTCTCAAACCGCCATTCACCGAGAGTACCGGGCTGAACTGGAACGCTTGAAGGAAGAAAACGGTGAGGCGCTGCTCCTGCTGGACAAGTGCAGCAACCTCTCCCAGGGAGCTGGCTCGGCTCGGAAGCGCTGCTGCAAGGGTCAGGTGTACGACTACCCGCAGATCCTGCAGGTGAGGCGGTGACGGCGTTGATGAACATGAAAATATAATAAGTAAGAAAGATGGACTGGATGAAACTATCTTTGCTTCCCGACTGTGTCTGCAGGAATCCTCTTTTTGTGTGGTCCTGAGGGGGGCACGCTTGGGTCAAGCCGCTCTCAGTGATGTTCTCCAAGCTGGCTGTGTCCCGGTCATCCTGGCGGACTCCTACATTCTTCCCTTCTCCGAGGTTCTTGACTGGAAAAGGTCTGTCTAATTCAGTAACCCTCTCATAAACTCATTCAGTACCAAAGATGAAAATATACATGACAGGAAGTGACAGAGCAAGGAGGAGTGTACTGTGAAGAAGGCATTGTAAATAGTTGGTTTAATTTAAAATGGTTTAATTTCATTTGAACATGCATCAGATTACAATTGAATGCATCCCATAATCAGTTCACAGTTCCACATGTCCAAAAGGAGTAGGAAGAAGCAAAGCTTATTAAATCCTACCCCTCCATCTGGTACTTTTACAATCAGTAACTGTTACATTTGTTCCCTTCTTGCTTTCCATAATACAGTTTAAGGTTTTTATTTTAAAAAAAAAATTAATTAATTTTATTTTGGTTTGTATGATTGGCGTCTATTGAGCGATTCTGTCAATGCCGGCTTGAAACAAGACGAGTTCTTTGAGAGTAATGAGCGGTATTATTTGTAATGGTAATGGTTTTATTTCATTTGAACATGCATCAGATTACAATTGAATGCATCCCATAATCAGTTCCCAGTTCCACATGTCCAAAAGGAGTAGGAAGAAGCAAAGCTTATTAAATCCTACCCCTCCATTTGGTACTTTTACAATCAGTAACTGTTACATTTGTTCACTTCCTGCTTTCCTAGTATAGTTTAAGTTTTTTTTTTTAAGTGTTTTTTAAAAAAAAATGTTTGTCAATTTAATTTATTTAGCTTTTATTTTTGTAATTTAAGTTTGTTTTAATTAGTTATTTTTTTTACTAAATTAATTTTAATTTTTTTTTTTATTTTTTTAAAAAATTATTTTTATTTTTTTCAAGACTCTTCATCCTTGTATTTAGCAAACATCAACTGCTTGTATTGTTTCTTCAATTGGCTCATGGTTGTTTAGCTAGTATGTGAGTAAGCTGTTTTCCTCACATTGTCCTGCACAGAGCATCTGTGGTTATTCCAGAGGAGAAGCTTTCCGAGATGTACACCATCTTGAAGAGTATTCCGCACAGACAAGTGGAGGAGATGCAGCGACAGGTACGTAGTACTTCTATCCTTCTCCATCGCTTTGCTCTGTATACATTTCAAATACATTGCATAGATAACATACTCCCTCCATATAAATGGTATTAACGAAGGTTGCAGGGGGTGCTGGAGCCTATCCCAGCTGTCTTCGGGTGAGAGGGCGGGGTACACCCTGGACTGGTGGCCAGCCAATCACAGGGCACATATAGACAAACAACCATTCACACTCACATTCATACCTATGGACAATTTGGAGTCGCTAATTAGCCTAGCATGTTTTTGGAATGTGGGAGGAAAACCGGAGTACCCGGAGAAAACCCACGCATGCACGGGGAGAACATGCAAACTCCACACAGAGATAGCCGAGGGTGGAATCGAACTCGGGTCTCTAATCCGAAATATACAAACAAGTACCAATATGAGTTTGGAAAACTATTGTTCCCATCATGGGCTGCACGGTAGCCAAGTGGTTAGAACAGAACATGCAAACTCCACACAGAGATGGCCGAGGGTGGAATCGAACTCGGGTCTCTAATACGAAATATACAAACAAGTACCAATATGAGTTGGTACTTGAACTATTGTTCCCACCATGGGCTGCACGGTGGTCAAGTGGTTAGAACAGAACATGCAAACTCCACACAGAGATGGCCGAGGGTGGAATCGAACTCGGGTCTCTAATCCGAAATATACAAACAAGTACCAATATGAGTTGGTACTTGAACTATTGTTCCCACCATGGGCTGCAGGGTGCTCAAGTGGTTAGAACAGAACATGCAAACTCCACACGGAGATGGCCGAGGGTGGAATTGAACCCTGGTCTCCCAGCTGTGAGGTCTGCCTCCAAATCAGTTCTTCCAAAACCACATTATTGACAATACTTGGCAATTTGGGAAAAAAAAAGATGTAGACAGACTGTACGGTGGACTGGTGGCTAGGATGCAGGCCACACAGCTCGGAGACCCGGGTTCGATTCCACCCTCGGGCATCTCTGTGTGGAGTTTGCATGCCGGGTACTCCGGTTTCCTCCCACATTCCAAAAAACATGCTAGGTTAATTAGCGACTCCAAATTGTCCATAGGTATGAATGTGAGTGTGAATGGTTGTTTGTCTATATGTGCCCTGTGATTGGCTGGCCACCAGTCCAGGGTGTACCTTGCCTCTCGTACGAAGACAGCTGGGATAGGCTCCAGCACCCCCCGCGACCCTCGTGAGGAAAAAGCGGTAGAAAATGAATGACTGAATAAGCATTGACTGCGATTATGTGCTGTTCATCGGTTTGGCCAGCAGGGGGCTCAATCGGCTTTGCATTGGAATTGGCTTGCTTGATTCAATGGAATCAATGGAGAGGAGAACTACTACAGCAACCAGCCATTATTGACCCAACAGGCCTTTTAAATGAAATTAATTCTTAATTTTTATATATATATATATATATATATATCCAGCCAATGGGAACCTGTGTTATATCAACACATTTTATGATTTATTTTTGTAGCTTATAGAGTCGATAAAAAAAAAAAAAAAAAAAAAAAAGAGATGTGGATGACAGGTGTCTAACAAACAAACAAACAAGTTTCCTTGGCATTATATATATTACACGCGATTAACGATGGATATGCGCGATCGATCGATAGCGCCGCGCCCGAATTGGATCCATCGTTAGCGCACAAATCGATCGATTTGACATAGGACAATTTGGAGTCGCTAATTAACCTAGCATGTTTTTGGAATGTGGGAGGAAACCGGAGTACCCGGAGAAAACCCACACATGCACGGGGAGAACATGCAAACTCCACACAGAGATGGCCGAGGGTGGAATTGAACCCTGGTCTCCTAGCTGTGAGGTCTGCGCGCTAACCACTCGACCGCCGTGCCGCCTTGCTTTTATTTATTATTATCAATTTTATTTTAAAAAAGGGAGATACAAGGTCACATCATACACAATGTTTATAGTGAAAACATGAAATTATAATGATAATCGTCGATCTGCTGTCGAAAACGGTAACAAAGTGAACTGCTTGACAATTAATCAAAGATTTGAAATTTGCATGCATCGACTTTTTGTCGATTTTTGTAAGTAACAACGCTCAGCGCTGCCATCTGTTGGCATGTAAACAATAAATGTAGCGACTTTAAAACTGGTATAAACCGGTGTGTGTGTGTGTGTTATATAGCGCGTAATATATACATAAACACATTTCAACATACAACATGTCTGTCCCGTATGTGACTCTTTTGGTCGCAGGTACAATGCCAAGCGCAGGCAAACGTTATTCCCACGGCGAGCAGCTGACTGGGTTCCCCCCCCCCCCCCTTGGCTGTTTCTGATTAAGTCCAAAATCGCTAATGATTGCCTGGTTCTCGCCGCCGCTCTCGGGAGTCGGCGGCTCGCAGCTCCGCTCCTCCGTCGGTGCAGTCCATCTGTCACACGCTTGACAAGCAGACTTAAACAAAGACTTCTGTACTCCAAACTGTTTTTCTGCTCATGACTTTGACCTTTGCTCTAATGATTTCAAATGGCAAAGTGCTTGTTATCCGTTTGTATTTTTTCCCACTTTTTCCCAGTTTCTCCCAAGTTTGATTCCTTTTAATGCATCTTGAGGTTTGCTCATTTATAAATAAGGGTGATTTATTCACCATCTAAACATTAGAGGGCGTTACATGCAGATTCCGTTTTTTTTTCATCCCCGATCGTCGCAATTCCTGCAAGCAATGGGGGAGTAAAGATGGGGAAGGGGGGGGGGGTCATTCCCTCGGGCGCGCACAGTTTTCTTACAACCTCCTCCCAGTCGGAAAAGAAAACTTTCATCACTGGCTGATTTATGAACTGTTGGCGTCCCCCCCCTCCACCCCTCCACCACCACTCCCCCGAGATTAGAAAGTCTTTTTGGATTCTCCTCATCGCTCTGTAAAAATAAAAGCCCGTTTTTGACTTTGAATATGATGCAATACATAACACTCGGACATGTGCTTTTCAAAATAAATTGGTCACTAGACACAATTTAGCCAGATTTCGCTTATTTCTGCAACAACAGTCAAAGTGTCAACTTTATTTTCCGTCAAGATTGCTAAACCAGGGGTCTCAAACATGCGGCCCGCGGGCCAAATGTGGCCCGCAGGACACTATTTTGAGGCCCCCGCCTTGATATGAAAAGTTTAATGTTTAATGCGGCCCGCGCAAGTTTGATATGGATGCCGTATGGTATCATGTACCCAGAAAAAAATTATTACGTTTGATTAATGTTCATGTTAAAGGTTTAAATAACTGTTAATAGTTAACCTCCCTATCCGTGTGGAAGTGGTAAGTTTTTGGCTATTTAAGTTGAAAGGAAATAAACTTGAAGGCTACCGTTTAGGTCGCTAGCTCTCTAGTTTGCGAGTTAGCATGTGTCTCAAGACCCTGCAGTTGCGCAATATGTTGTAAATAAAAAGAGTATAAATGTGACTATAGTCGTGTTTTGTCATGTCTACAGGGCTCTAATAATGCTTTGTTCATTTTAATATGAAAAAAATAATTTGTCTACCCACCAACTATATGTGGTTTCTTAAGTTTTTATTATTTGCCGTTTTATTATTATTATTATATTTATTTATTACTGATTGATTGATTTTCTTTATTCTTGATTTGTTTATTTTTTTTCTTATTTTTTTTTCTTGTTTTGTTTATCTTATTTTGTGTAGAAAAAAAATAATAATTTTAATGACCACATGACACTAGAAGTAACCCTCTTTTCTTGAGAACGTTCGGACTGTCCGGTGTACAGCTGGGATAGGTGCAGATTCTAGAAGATCTAGAGAACTTTCTGTGCTGGTTATGGTGTGTAGCTGCTCTATAGGAGTCCGCAACTCAATACAAATTGAAAAAAAAAATAAAATATGAGCATAATACGTCCCCTTCAATCCCAATAACGTATTTATGTATATATTCAGGAAATAAAAACTGTAATAGTATAATATAATTGAAGGATTTTATTGTTTTAAAGATGTTCAATTCCCCAGTCGTCATTATATTATGGTCCCTCACTCCGCATCAAGATTGTCAGAAGACATTATCCATCCATTCATTATCCAAATTCTTCAAAGTTCCATGAAGAAAAACACACACACACTCTTTTTGTAAAGGATATTTGATCCGTGGTGTTTGAGGGAGTCAGGGGTTAAAGGTCGACGCTGTTCATATAAGGCTTCATTTATATTTATGACCAGTAGTGAACTACAAATGAGTGCAGTTGGAATTGGGGCTTTTGGGCTGTTAAAATAAGGTTGTTGTATTTTTCCCAGGTGATGATGCAACTCTATAATAAAAGAGAATATGTTTGCTGCAGTTTGAAGCCAAGACACGACCACAAGGTGGCAGAAGTGCATTTTTTAATAAGAACTCGGCCTCCATCTTTTCTTTTTGAATTTAAACACACAACCACCAGGAAGTGAAAAGGCATCCTAATTGTGAATGGAGTACTGTATTCTTACATTGGCCACTAGGTGTCAGTAATTGTCACTAAGGTTCCCAAGGCAGTTTTATTCATTCATTCATTTTCTACCACTTTTCCTCACGAGTTTCGCGGGGGGTGCTGGAGCCTATCCCAGCTGTCTTCCGGCGAGAGGCGGGGTACACCCTGGACTGGTCGCCAGCCAATCACAGAGCACATATAGACAAACAACCATTCACACTCACATTTGGAGTCGCTAATTAACCTAGCATGTTTTTGGAATGTGGGAGGAAACCGGAGTCCCTGCGAGGCCAGAGTGAGGCCTGTGTGCTAACCACTTTTCCACCGTGCAGCCATATTTTCATCATTACAGTATAAAAAAAACCTGTTTACGAGCCTGTATCAGAGCCCTCTAGCCATGAAATAACACCCCTATAGTCACCATTACTCTACTACCAGCCAATATAGTAGACATTCATTCATTCATTTTCTACCGCTTGTCCTCATGAGAGTCGCGGGGGTGCTGGAGCCTATCCCAGCGGTCTTTGGGCGAGCCAGCCAATCACGGCACATATTGACAAACAACCATTCACACTCACATTTGGAGTCGCTAATTAACCTAGCATGTTTTTGGAATGCAGGAGGAAACCAGAGTCCCTGTGAGGCCTGTGTGCTAACCACCTTTCCACCGTGCAGCCATATTTTCATCATTACAGTATAAAAAAAACTGTTTACGAACCTGTATCAGAGCCCTCTAGCCATGAAATAACACCCCTATAGTCACCGTTACTCTACTACCAGCCAATATAGTAGACATTCATTCATTCATTTTCTACCGCTTATCCTCATGAGAGTCGCAGGGGGTGCTGGAGCCTATCCCAGCCGTCTTTGAGCGAGCCAGCCAATCACAGGGCACATATAGACAAACAACCATTCACACTCACATTTGGAGTCGCTAATTAACCTAGCATGTTTTTGGAATGTGGGAGGAAACAGGAGTCCCTGTGAGGCCAGAGTGAGGTCTGTGTGCTAACCACTTACCACCGTGCAGCCATATTTTCATCATTACAGTATAAAAAAAAACCTGTTTACGAACCTGTATCAGAGCCCTCTAGCCATGAAATAACACCCCTATAGTCACCGTTACTCTACTATCAGCCATTATAGTAGACATTCATTCATACATTTTCACCCGCGGGGTGCTGGAGCCTATCCCAGCTGTCTTTGGGCGAGACAGCCAATCACAGGGCACATATAGACAAACAACTATTCACACTCACATTCATACCTATGGACAATTTGGAGTCGCTAATTAACCTAGCATGTTTTTGGAATGTGGGAGGAAACCGGAGTACCCGGAGAAAACCCACACATGCAAACTCCACACAGAGATGGCTGAGGGTGGAATTGAGCCCTGGTCTCCTAGCTGTGAGGTCTTAAAGTTGCCATTCCAGTACATCAGGTAATGTAATAGCGAAAGTACACTATTCAGTAGTCAACTGTAGTGTGTTGTCTTATTTATGTTTGGTATTGTATCTACTATATTGGATGATAGAAATGGAAATGTGACTATAGGGGTGTTATTTCATCTATTGAGGGCTCTAATAATGTTAGTTCACTGTGTCTTTTGTTGTTTGTTTCGGCTGTTTTACCACCGCTCTTTCATTTTTTTCATTTTTTTTTTCATAGGCACGTTGGTTCTGGGACGCGTACTTCAGCTCCATGAAGGCTATCGGCTTGACAACGCTCCAGATCATCAACGACCGCATCTACCCATACGCCGCACGGACCTATGAGCAGTGGAACAATCCACCCGTGGTGGTATGTATAACGGTCTTGTTGCCACGCAGTTACGTTTATATTTAGATGTAATTGAAATCAAACTCCAGACAAGCCTTAATACAGCAATCGTTTATAGCGTTATACCCTTAATTAGTCCCAGACCATTAATTAGTCCATTTCTGCGATGTAGGATTCAAGATTAATATGTGGAATATTTTCTTAAAGCATAGAAAACCTGTTCATGCTTTTGTAAATGGGATTTGTACTATTATTAGAGCCCTCTAGACATGAACTAACACCCCTATAGTCACCTTTAACGCTCATATTACCCATTATAGTAGATATAATCAGAAATCAAAATAAGCCATGTAAGACAGATTAATGATTAATAATTTAAAAATAAAATAATAATAAATAAATAATAATAAATAACAAATTGTTTTTTTTCAGATTAAAATGAACAAAGCATTATTAGAGCCCTGTAGACATGACAAAACACGACTATAGTCACATTTATACTTTTTTTTTAATTTACAACATATTGCGCAACTGCAGGGTCTTGAGACACATGCTAACTCGCAAACGAGAGAGCTAGCGATCTAAACGGTAGCCTCCAAGTTATCTCCATTAAACCTAAAAAGCCAAAAACTTACCACTTCCACACGGATAGGGAGGATAACTATTAACAGTTATTTAACCTTTAACATGAACATTAATCAAACGTAATATTTTTTTCTGGGTACATGATACCATACAGCATCCATATCAAACTTGCGCGGGTTACGCACTAACATTAAACTTTCATATCAAGGCGGGGGCCTCAAACTAGTGTCCTGCGGGCCACATCTGGCCCGCGGGCCGCGTGTTTGAGACCCCTGCCTTACAGCATCCATATCAAACTTGCACGGGCCGCACTAACATTAAACTTTCATATCGAGGCGGTCTCAAGGGGTCTCAAACACGCGGCCCGCGGGGCAATTGTGGCCCGCAGGACACTAGTTTGAGGCCCCTGATCTATGGTGTTCGGGTGAATTTTGACCCATATATATTAATGTCAAGAAAAGGTTGAAGAAGTTACAATAATATTGTCATATTAATATAACCGGGTCGAAACCGACCCTAACAATACAGTAGTCATAATTTCAATTAGACCATTTTAAAATGTAGTAAAAAATATTTTTTTTGGTTTTATTTTGTTGGAATAGAGTTTCCTGACAAAGTCTAAAAACCTTGACGCAATAAACAAATATTATGTGATTCTTTTTATGCATTAAAATGTAAAACGGATCAAGAGGAGGATTAAACTGTGTTATTATTAGCATTAATTACACAAAAAAAATGTATCGTCGTTCATGAAACAACTTAAAAAATAAAACAACAGCTAATGTGGTATGTTTGATATTACAAAAAAAAAAACAACACAAAAAGAAGTAAGAAGAAAGTTTGGTTATCCAAATTAGATGACGTAAATAATTTCCTCTCAACTGGAACACCAATTCCAGAAAAGCATTCCTGGTACTGCCACCATGTGTGACTATGTGTGGTATCACTGGTGGTGGTTTTGCAACATGCTTGCATTTTTGAAATCTGATCATAACTATGAAAAGTTCAGCAACGGCCTTGAGAAACCATAACACACACACACACATACACACACACTTTTGGAAGACTTGCTATATGTTTTGTTGAAAATGTAGCCGGGGCCTAGAAGAATAAAAAAAAAAAAGATTGTTGTCACATGTGGTAAACAGGCAACGCTCGCCAGAAAGTTCTGCAACGGCTTTAATGTTATTCCTGGGAACTTGGCAGACCGGTTTTCCTTTTTTTTTTTTTTGTCTTTTCATCACTTTTGAGTAACTAGACTTCTCGGTTATATCACTGTTTTTGCCATTTTCCTTATTTGTTTATGAATGAGCTTCACTTTGAACTTTGTCCGACATTCAAAATGGACGCTAAATGTGCCCTTCACGCGTTCGCTTCAATTGATGGGTTTGAACCCGCATGTCTCAGGCAGTCTGTGTTATGAATGATAGCGTGAATGTGCTCACGAGAGCCTGGTTGCACGCAACTTGGCCGTGCGACCAACTCTTAGGATCCCTGTGTGTGTGTGTGTGTGTGTGTGTGTGTGTGTGGCTCCAGACAAACGAATGTGAGAAAATAATGCAGGGCTCGACAATAACGATGTACCGACTCGCTTACTTGTAGGCATACAGGAGCCTCCAGTGTATAAAAGGCCAGGCAGGGAAAGGAAGGGTGCTTTTTTTGCAGCTGCGCTGTAATAAGACTCGCTTACTTGTAGGCATACAGGAGCCTCCAGTGTATAAAAGGCCGGGCAGGGAAAGCAGGAAGTGAACAAATGTAACAGTTACTGATTGTAAAAGTACCAGATGGAGGGGTAGGATTTAATAAGCTTTGCTTCTTCCTACTCCTTTTGAACATGTGGAACTGGGAACTGATTATGGGATGCATTCAATTGTAATCTGATGCATGTTCAAATGAAACTAAACTATTACCATTACCATTATTAACCACCGCGGCGCCATTCCGGCCGCCTGAAGCATTCCTGTATATTGAAATGCCTGTTTTAGGCTCACACCAGCTCTGGTGCAATTCCGCCTGCGTCGGCTATACGGGACGATGGAAAGAATCCCTTTTGGGTCGAACTTTTTTTTTTCCGGACGCCACAGATACCGCAGATCATAGTTACAATGACGATTCGGATGATATCCAGCAACATGCTAAATGCTATTTAATAATAATAATAATAATACAGTAAACCTCGGATATATCGGATTCAATTGTTCCCACTGGTTTTGTCCGATATAAGCGAAATCCGTTATATGCGTATACCGGAAAATGTCCGTTTTACGCATATATCGGATTTATATCCGGTATATGCGTAAATCGGATTTTATCCGTTATAAAAAGGCACTTCCTTGACTATGTTTCCAATGTACCTGGACGCGCAGGCAACGCTGCAAACGCTGCAAATGACGTCGTATAGCGGCCTGTCACGATTCGGCGAATCGGAGCGCCACGATGCGGCCATCCGATATATGCGAGGGAAATTTAATGGAAATGCATTGGAACGGGACTGGAGATTTTGTCCGAAATAGGCGAAATCCGTTATAAAAAATCTGATATATGCAATGAATTTTTATTGGAAATGCATTACAGAAAAAATTGTTCTTTTTTATCTGTGCGTTGTGAGCGAATTTCCGATATATCCGAGTTCGATATATCCGAGGTTTACTGTAATAAACATGAAACATGTACTTCATCATTGTATGAAGTCGAAAGGCAACAAAAAACCCAGAAAAATGTACGAGACCGCGGCTGTGCAGGCAAATACGGCTAAGTGTATGCAGTGAGCTTTTCACAAAAACTTTTTTTTAGTCAGGAACTGATATTTTCCTGAAACTTACCCAGAAAAATAGGCTTTTTCAAAAATTGTACAAACAAAAAAATTTTTTTCCTGAGCATCAAATTGCTAAAGTTGTGCATCCTTTCATTTTTCACGCTGTGAACCAGGGCAACCCAGTAGCGCCATATCTAATTAAAATTAAAAAATGCAGCACGGAGGGTTTGCTACATGATATATTTGTCTTTTTAAGTGTTTACTACTGACTGATCCAACAATGCTTTGATTGATGAAACGTGTTAGTATTAGTACACAAAAATGTTTTGACATCAGGAGTCTTTAAAAAAAAAAAAAAAGACTTCAAATGAGTCCAGACAAGAAAAGCAGTGTGTGCACTGTTTACTCCTCAGATGGTTATCAACGTAGGGAATAAGTCTCTCTCTTAATTGATAGCCAAAACACGCTTGTATACACAGAATGGAGAAGTCTGAGAGGGCCTCGACCTTTAAAAAGAAAAGTCTGTCTTTACTTTTAGCTGCCTGTCCTTCATGCAGAAAACCCAGGGCAACATCACCAGCAGGCCTGGAAAAATGTGCTTTCAATCACCGGCTTGAAGTTCGACATGAATCGAAGGGGGGGCGTAGAGGGGGGGTGGGCTGTCTCGCTGATTTATTTTGTGCTTTGTTGAAGTTCTTCTTACCATGCACTCAACTGAATGGAAAGCTAAAAACACACCAATGAATGACCAATGGCGTGTCTGTACCCGTACACAAGTGAGTTCTAGGTTCTGGGTTCTGGGTTTCTGGGTCTGAGGCTGAAATGAGACCAGTTGGGGATCACATGGCAAATAAAAGTGGAAAAGACAATTACTAATTCCATAAAAGTCAACGTACACCTGTCGGACTTGTTTCTAAGCGCAACTGATAGACCCATTACAGCATGGGGTCTCAAACACGCGGCCTGCGGGCCACTAGTTTAGGCCCCCCCCCCGCCTTGATTTTGTTTAATGTTAATGCGGCCCGCGCAAGTTTGATATGGATGCTGTATGGTATCATGTACCCAGAAAAAATTATTACATTTGATTAATGTTAGTTATAGTTATCCTCCCTATGCGTGTGGAAGTGGTAAGTTTTTGGCTTTTTAAGTTTAAAGGAAATAACTTTGAGGCTACAGTTTCAGTCGCTAGCGCTCTAGTTTGCGTGTTAGCATGTTCATAAGGATGAAGTCTTGAACCAGTCATGATGTGCTATATATATATCACTATATTGACACTTACTATGGTACCCTTTATGTTATTGTATAGTCATATCACCAAGTACTTTGGTACGTGACAAAAAATAAAAAACAATTTTTTTAATCAAATAAAACTAAAATAAATCACTTCAATTATATTAGGAAAACAGGAAGTGAACAAATGTAACAGTTACTGATTGTAAAAGTACCAGATGGAGGGGTAGGATTTAATAAGCTTTGCTTCTTCCTACTCCTTTTGGACATGTGGAACTGGGAACTGATTATGGGATGCATTCAATTGTAATCTGATGCATGTTCAAATGAAATAAAAACATTACCTATTGCTTCCGCACACCAACCTTGAATTAGCGAAAGACGATGGATGGAAGGATGGATCAACGATGGGTGAACTTATTAGGTGTACCCAGATGAATGTATGTGTGTTCCAATTTTTTCCATATTTGGCTCATGATTTTCTTTTTCTTATAAATATAAATAATAAAATGTAAAAATAAAATAAAACTAAAATAAATAATTAAAATAAAATAAATATAAATAACTTTTAAAAAATAAATAAAATAAATAAAAAATAAAATACAACAAAAATAAATAATTAAAATAAAATTAAATAAATCACTTAAATTATATTAGGAAAACCGGAAGTGAACAAATGTAACAGTTACTGATTGTAAAAATACCAGATGGAGGGGTAGGATTTAGTAAGCTTTGCTTCTTCCTACTCCTTTTGGACATGTGGAACTGGGAACTGATTATGTGATGCATTCAATTGTAATCTGATGCATGTTCTAATTAAATTAAACCATTACCATTACAAATAATACCGCTCATTACTCTCAAAGAACTTGTCTTGTTTCAAGCCGGCATAAAATGTCCCTTGACAGAATCACTTAATAGACGCTAATCATACAAACAAAAACAAAAATAATTATTTTAATAAAAAAAAGCAAAAAACCTTAAAATGTATTATGGAAAGCAGGAAGTGAACAAATGTAACAGTTACTGATTGTAAAAGTACCAGATGGAGGGGTAGGATTTAATAAGCTTTGCTTCTTCCTACTCCTTTTTGGACATGTGGAACTGTGAACTGATTATGTGATGCATTCAATTGTAATCTGATGCATGTTCAAATGAAATTAAACCATTTTACCATTTTAACGTAGCATAGAAGTGTTTCAAATTTAGTTGGTAATTTCGCACAATTATTTTGACATTTTTACAAATCTCCACTCTGGTATTTAAAAAAAAAAAAAAAAAAAGAAAAGATGACATGTATCTTTTGTTTTGTGTTTGAATTAAATGCGTACTTAAGAATCAAGGATGTTCTATTGGATGGGGGTGGCGGGGGGGTAAAAGATCAGTCGTAAGTTGTTAAGCTGCAGCTGTCTTTTCATCTCATTTATTTAGTTTGACAAATGACTTAAGTGGGTTTTTGCAATGAGCGTGCGTCGTAGACGTGTCGGTTTGACAATGTGAGAATAACCACAGGGAAGTTTCCACTTGCCAGTAAAAGTGTGTTTTTTTTTTTACTGGTGGATGGGTGACTGCGGCTTTCCCTGGCGACACTCGCGTGTAAGCGTGGTGGAAAAAAGGTGCGCCACATGGTCACGTTTCTTTTTTCAGAGACGGACTTTTTCATGTCGATTGTTTTTATCTGGTCACGTGTCAACATTACGCTGTTTATTTTGACCAGAGGCCAGAAGAAGAATGCAGATTGCAGGCGTATCACATTGATGAAAGACAGTCGATGTTAAACTACCTGGTTCCATCTTGTACTTCTTCAGGTTTCAACTTCCTCCCTTTTTCTTGAACCCCCCACCCGCCCCCCGTCACTCAAACATCACAGGGACTGGAGATATTTGAAAGGAGACAGTCCACTGTGTTGCAAATTCCTCCCTCCTTTGGCTTTTGTCTTCTGTAGTTGGCCGCTGTCAGGTTTATGTGGCGGACTGAGCCGGTCTTCCTTGTCCACCCTGTTTTTAGGTCTTCATCAAATCTGGAAAACTACTGACGATTGACCTTAGTCTCTTGTGAAGGTTATTTCAGGCACACTGTGGCCCATTTGCAAGCCACGGCTGTTTTTGTTTTGTTTTTATTTGATTTTTTTCATTGATGCATATAAATATAAATAAATATTAAATATTATAAAATAAATTAAAATATTTATATATATTTATTTATTTTATAAAATAAAATATTTTTAAAAAATTATTTTTATAAAATATTTTTTTTATTAATTTTGTAAAATAAAATAAATTATAAAATAAATTTAAATATTTATATTTATTTATTTATTTTATTTACTGATTTGTTATGTCATATTATTATTTTACTTTATTGTAAATATGTTTTCACAAAAAATACTAAAAATAAAAAATCAACCGTTGTTTTACAAAAACAAAGTCAAAACGATTAAAAATAAAAAAAAAATCACTCCAAAGACAAAAAAGTGAATCAGAATAATGAATAGAAATAATATCATTTAAGTAGCATGAAGTAGAAATTCAAAAAGGAAAAAAAAATATTTTAAAGTTAAACAATCCAAAAAATAAAGTTGAAATTTATATTGGGGAAAAGTTATAATACTATGGTAATAAATTTCATAATATTAAGAACAGAAAATTTTACAAGCAAAAAGTTTAAATGGTTGTAAAATTAAAAAAAAAATCGACAGCAAAAATTCTATGAGAACAAAGTAAAAATATTAACAGAAAAATGTTTTACGGCGATGCAAAAAAAAGCTGCATTTCACGAGAATAAAATTGTAATATGAGGAAAGTAGCATAGAGTTGAAATATTAAAGGAAAAGGCATAATTATATGAGAAACAAACGTGTAGCATTTACTGTAGGAACAGAACTGGAGGAGTTTGTCAGTCAATGAGCTGGTTGAATAGTGTTGAAATATTAAAGAAAAAAAATAATTTTTTTAAGGGGTAATATTATGAGGAAAAAAAGCAAAGTTGAAATTTGTTAAATATTACATTGGGGAAAATATTTTAATCTTACGAAAATTTAAAAAAATTGCTGAAAAAGTGTGTATAAAAATGCACACAAGTGACTTTGTGATGTGATTCTGTCTTGTGTAGAAGTGGTCCAGTGTCAACAGTCCCCTGTTTTTGCCACTCATCCCACCGAGAGCACCCGGCTTCACAGCTGTGGTCCTGACCTACGATCGCGTAGAGAGTCTCTTTCGAGTCATCACCGAAATCTCCAAAGTCCCGAGCTTGGCTAAGCTGCTGGTGGTGTGGAACAACCAGAACAAGAGTCCTCCCGAGGGTGAGTGTCACCATTGCTCAATCGGCATCAAGAGCAGATGCAGTCCTTAAAAAAAAATAATTAAAAAAAAGTCCTAAATGTACTAGAATAAAGTAGCATATTTACGAGGATTTTTTTTTTTAATATTACCCTTGTCTCAAACACGCGGCCCGCGGGCCAAATGTGGCTTGCAGGACACTAGTTTGAGGCCCCCGCCTTGATATGAAAGTTTAATGTTTGTGTTTAATTTTTAAAGTTTGATATGGATGCTGTATGGTATCATGTACCCAGAAAAAAATATTACGTTTTTATTAATGTTCATGTTAAAGGTTAAATAACTGTTAATAGTTATCCTCCCTATCCGTGTGGAAGTGGTAAGTTTTTGCCTATTTAAGTTTAAAGGAAATAACTTGAAGGCTACCGTTTAGGTCGCTAGATCTCTAGTTTGCGAGTTAGCATGTGTCTCAAGACCCTGCAGTTGCGCAATATGTTGTAAATCAGGGGTCTCAAACACGCGGCCCGCGGGCCAAATGTGGTCCGCAGGACACTAGTTTGAGGCCCCCGCCTTGATATGAAAGTTTAATGTTAGTGCGGCCCGCGCAAGTTTGATATGGATGCTGTATGGTATCATGTACCCAGAAAAAAATATTACGTTTTTATTAATGTTCATGTTAAAGGTTAAATAACTGTTAATAGTTATCCTCCCTATCCGTGTGGAAGTGGTAAGTTTTTGCCTATTTAAGTTGAAAGGAAATAACTTGAAGGCTACCGTTTAGGTCGCTAGCTCTCCAGTTTGCGAGTTAGCATGTGTCTCAAGACCCTGCAGTTGCGCAATATGTTGTAAATCAGGGGTCTCAAACACACGGCCCGCGGGCCAAAAGTGGCCCGCAGGACACTAGTTTGAGGCCCCCGCCTTGATATGAAAGTTTAATGTTAGTGCGGCCCGCGCAAGTTTGATATGGATGCTGTATGGTATCATGTACCCAGAAAAAATGATTATGTTTGATTAATGTTCATGTTAAAGGTTAAATAACTGTTAATAGTTATCCTCCCTATCCGTGTGGAAGTGGTAAGTATTTGGCTATTTAACTTTAAAGGAAATAACTTGAAGGCTACCGTTTAGGTCGCTAGCTCTCTAGTTTGTGAGTTAGCATGTTTTTTTTTTTTTTCGTTTTTAATAAATGTGTTTTTTTGTTTTTGAAAACCTGATGCGGCCCAGTCTCACCCAGACCCTAGCTCCAGTGGCCATTAAGTAAATTGAGTTTGAGACCCCTGCCTTAGAGTATTAAAATAATCTAAGATTTCAATTATAAGGTCGTAATTTGTTACAATTTTATTCTCAAAAAATCACCCTCATACCTGCAAATTTTTTTTATTTATTTTTTTTATAAAATGAAAAAAATTACTGAAAATAGGCAGATTTTTTTCCCGAAAAAAACACATATTTACCAAAAGTCAAACTATATATTAAATATAACAAATAAAAAATGTACAGCATATTGTGTTTGTGTCTTTATGCTTCACTTATAATGTTTTTTTTGTCAAGCATTCAGATTTCCCACGTGGCGGTCCTTGCAAAAACTTATAATATTATTAGAATAAAGTCAGAAATATACAAGGACAAAAAAAACGGTAACTTTGTGTTTGACAGGAAGTGAGAAGGGCTCGGCAAAATTGCTCAACTGCTCTGTTTTGCTGCCACGTTATAAATAAAAGCTTGAGAGGAACGTTGCTACCAAGCATCATTCCTCGCACCTCTAATGACTTGTCTCGAATGCGCCAATTAAAAACGGTAAACAACTGTTACCCCAACCGACGGCTGGGGGTGGGGGCGTGTGACGTTGACCAGAAATCAACCCCCTCCGCTTGTCAAAGACTTGGCTATTTCTAATGAAGTAGCGAGAAAAGCTTTGAAGTGCTCCATCATGGCCGCACGTTTCCTTTTCATCAGAGGCGTCAGCGGCGCCTGGCCTGGAGCGGCGTGACCCATTAGAATTAACGAGGGGCCATTGACAGGTCAGACTTAGGTCTCAGTCAAGTACAAGGGAAGATCCCGCCCCCCACCCCCGCCCCCCGCCCACTGTGGCACCAAGCTTTGACCTGCTGACTTTACATGTAAATAATTGCGTACAATCTGGCATTATTACCGCCACAGATGCATTATTTTTTTTATTTTTTTATTTATGGATGCTTCTCCAGACGGGTGTCCAAGCCTCACGTGTCCGCATCATAAACCCGACACTAAACGCTGCTTTCACACCTTTCACTTGTTTTGATCCACATCAGTTGACAAATGTTTGTTTACAAATTAATTGTTTTTTTTTCCCGCACCGGAGTCAAACGATGTCTTTTATGCTGCGCCAGGGGTCTCAAACTCAATTTACCTGGGGGCCACTGGAGCTAGGGGCTGGGCGAGGCTGGGTCGCATCAGGTTTTCTAAAAAAAAAAACAAAAACAAAAAAATGCATTTATTAAAAACAGAAAAATTAATAAACTTTGCTTTGGTTCCGATTTTTTACAAGAAAAGCTCTGATAAAACATTAATAAAAAATAACAAAATTAGATGAAAAAAAAATCAAGAATAAAGAAAATCAATCAGTAATAAATAAATAAATATAATAATAATAATAATAAAACGGCAAATAATAAAATTATTTTTTTCAAATTAAAATGAACAAAGCATTATTAGAGCCCTGTAGACATGACAAAACACGACTATAGTCACATTTATACTCTTTTTATTTACAACATATTGCGCAACTGCGGGGTCTTGAGACACATGCTAACTCACAAACTAGAGCGCTAGCGACCTAAACGGTAGCCTTCAAGTTATTTCCTTTGAACGTAAATAGCCAAAAACTTACCACTTCCACACGGATAGGGAGGATAACTATTAACAGTTATTTAACCTTTAACATGAACATTATTTACAACATATTGCGCAACTGCAGGGTCTTGAGACACATGCTAACTCGCAAACTAGAGAGCTAGCGACCTAAACGGTAGCCTTCAAGTTATTTCCTTTGAACGTAAATAGCCAAAAACTTACCACTTCCACACGGATAGGGAGGATAACTATTAACAGTTATTTAACCTTTAACATGAACATTATTTACAACATATTGCGCAACTGCAGGGTCTTGTGACACATGCTAACTCGCAAACTAGAGAGCTAGCGACCTAAACGGTAGCCTTCGAGTTATTTCCTTTGAACTTAAATAGCCAAAAACTTACCACTTCCACACGGATAGGGAGGATAACTATTAACAGTTATTTAACCTTTAACATGAACATTATTTACAACATATTGCGCAACTGCAGGGTCTTGAGACACATGCTAACTCGCAAACTAGAGAGCTAGCGACCTAAACGGTAGCCTTCAAGTTATTTCCTTTAAACTTAAATAGCCAAAAACTTACCACTTCCACACGGATAGGGAGGATAACTATTAACAGTTATTTAACCTTTAACATGAACATTAATCAAACGTAATAATTTTTTCTAATACCATACAGCATGTATGTTGTCAAATTATTGCTTTTCTTTCCTGAAAAATAAATAAACAAATCAAGAATAAAGAAAATCAATCAATCAGTAATAAATGAATCTAATAATAATAATAAAACGGCAAATAATAAAAACTTAAGAAACCACATATAGTTGGTGGGTAGACAAATTATTTTTTTCAAATTAAAATGAACAAAGCATTATTAGAGCCCTGTAGACATGACAAAACACGACTATAGTCACATTTATACTCTTTATTTACAACATATTGCGCAACTGCAGGGTCTTGAGACACATGCTAACTCGCAAACTAGAGCGCTAGCGACCTAAACGGTAGCCTTCAAGTTATTTCCTTTGAACGTAAATAGCCAAAAACTTACCACTTCCACACGGATAGGGAGGATAACTATTAACAGTTATTTAACCTTTAACATGAACATTATTTACAACATATTGCGCAACTGCAGGGTCTTGTGACACATGCTAACTCGCAAACTAGAGAGCTAGCGACCTTAACGGTAGCCTTCTAGTTATTTCCTTTCAACTTAAATAGCCAAAAACTTACCACTTCCACACGGATAGGGAGGATAACTATTAACAGTTATTTAACCTTTAACATGAACATTATTTACAACATATTGCGCAACTGCAGGGTCTTGTGACACATGCTAACTCGCAAACTAGAGCGCTAGCGACCTAAACGGTAGCCTTCAAGTTATTTCCTTTAAACTTAAATAACCAAAAACTTACCACTTCCACACGGATAGGGAGGATAACTATTAACAGTTATTTAACCTTTAACATGAACATTAATCAAACGTAATAATTTTTTTTAATACCATACAGCATGTATGTTGTCAAATTATCGCTTTTCTTTCCTTCTCGCCTGACAGAATCCCTCTGGCCTAAGATCAGCGTCCCACTCAAAGTTGTTCGAACCAAAGAGAACAAGCTGAGTAACCGTTTTTTCCCCTACGACGAGATCGAGACGGAAGCCGTGCTGGCGATCGATGACGACATCATCATGTTGACATCGGATGAACTGCAGTTTGGCTATGAGGTGCGCTCCTTCCTTGTCCAATACTTTTCCCATATTTCCTCATGATCACAGCCTTGTAAAGTTCTTGTGGAAGAGTCGAATAGCTCGGATGTGACGGAAAAGTGCGGAATGTTGACGGCTTTAGAGGCCCTAAATCTGCCCTGCCCTCACCTGAATGTATTTAGGAGATATTTAATCTCCTAATTTTGTTGAAAATTGTAGCCAGTTTAAGGAGAATTACACGGAATTACACGGAATTAGAAACTCCACAGATTATATATTTTAGCTCATTTTTCTATCATTTTCTCTTGGCTAGTAATTATATGGCCATTAAAAGCTGCAGTTTCGTTTAGGGAAGGGGTCTCAAACACGCGGCCCGCGGGCCAAATGTGGCCCGCAGGACACTAGTTTGAGGCCCCCGCCTTGATATGAAAGTTTAATGTTAGTGCGGCCCGCGCAAGTTTGATATGGATGCCGTATGGTATCATGGAGGAGACCAGGGTTCAATTCCACCCTCGGCTATCTCTGTGTGGAGTTTGCATGTTCTGTTCTAACCACTTGATCACCGTGCAGCCCATGATGGGAACAATAGTTTTCCAAACTTATATTGGTACTTGTTTGTATATTTCGTATTAGAGACCCGAGTTCGATTCCACCCTCGGCTATCTCTGTGTGGAGTTTGCATGTTCTCCCCGTGCATGTGTGGGTTTTTTTCCGGGTACTCCGGTTTTCCTCCCACATTCCAAAAAACATGCTAGGTTAATTAGCGACTCCAAATTGTCCATAGGTATGAATGTGAGTGTGAATGGTTGTTTGTCTATATGTGCCCTGTGATTGGCTGGCGATCAGTCCAGGGTGTACCCCGCCTCTCGCCCGATTACAGCTGGGATAGGCTCCAGCATCCCCCGTGACCCTCATGAGGAAAAGCGGTAGAAAATGAATGAATGAATGAATGATGTCATACCGGGCGGCACGGCGGTCGAGTGGTTAGCACGCAGACCTCACAGCTAGGAGACAAGGGTTCAATTCCACGCTCCGCCAGTTTGCATGGAGTTTGCATGTTTTCTCCGGGTATTCCGGTTTCCAAAAAACATGCTAGGTTAATTAGCGACTCCAAATTGTCCATAGGTATGAATGTGAGTGTGAATGGTTGTTTGTCTATATGTGCCCTGTGATTGGCTGGCCACCAGTCCAGGGTGTACCCCGCCTCTCGCGCGAAGACAGCTGGGATAGGCTCCAGCATCCCCCGCAACCCTAATTAGGAAAAGCGGTAGAAAATGAATGATGTCATAATGAGGGGCTAAGCTAACCAATCATTTAAAAAAAAGGCAAGATTACCTGTGCTATGTGGGTGAGGAAATCAAGCGCTCCTTTTTTTCCTCCTGCCTGTGAAAAAATCTATCTTATGTGTTCTATTTCGCCCCCACGTCCACTTGCAGGTATGGAGGGAGTTCCCTGACAGGCTCGTGGGTTACCCAGGCCGACTGCACCTTTGGGACCACGAAATGGGGAAGTGGAAGTACGAGTCCGAGTGGACCAATGAGGTCTCCATGGTTCTCACTGGCGCTGCTTTTTACCATAAGGTGACACACACACACACACACACACTTATGGATGCTAAACTACAATTTCTTATTGTGATGTTACCATTGATGCACATGGAGATAGATAAATACTTTATTAATATGTAGTAAGTGAAATTCAATACTAAAACTAAATAGCTTAATTGTGTACCCCAATACGACTTTTCCACTTCCAATACGATCCCGATATTGATCAGATATTATCGCAAATCATACATACTGTGGTGCCTTGGTTAACATTCAATTAATTTCTTCACTGTTTTTTTTTTTTTTGCCGAGGGTGGAATCGAACTCGGGTCTCCTAGCTGTGAGGCCTGAGCGCTAACCACTTTTTCACCGTGCAGCCCCATTGCACAACATGCACTTTAATAGTCACAGCTCTTACAAGCATATATATTTTGACCAAAAACCAGTGAATCACACATGAAACATCAAATTTCATGCAAACCTGTTCATCATTTAAGTATCATCATCCGTGCAGAGGGTGTTGAGTGTTGTCACTTCACCATACTTTTAATGCTTTTACCCCCCGCCAATACGATCCCGATATTGATCAGATATCATCGCAAATCATACATACGGTGGTGCCTTGGTTAACATTCAATTAATTTCTTCACTGTTTTTTTTTTTTTTGCTGTTTATGATTGAATGCAGTATACTGTTAGTAAAAGAAATATTTAATTTAAGCATTATTGCTTTAAAATGGCTAAATGAAGTAAAATACCAACATGTAGTATTTTACACTGGTTACGAGGTGTTAGTAATTGCAGCAGATAATATATGAAAATGTTTTGAAGATCATAAACAGGGTTTCTATGCTATAACTACGAAAATATTCAATTTTGCAGAAATTCAGTTATCCCAGTCGGGTCTAGAACCAATTAACCGTGATAAATCGGGACAGCCCGAGTCACTAACGGTGGTGCCTTGGTTAACATTCAATTCATTTCTTCACTGTTTTTTTTTTTTGCTGTTTGTAATTGAATGCAGCCAATGTTAGTAAAAAAAAATATTTAATTTAAGCATTATTGCTTTAAAAAGTTTGCTTTAAAAATACCAAAACAAGGTCGATGAAGCATCTAATTATGAATGTAGTATTTTACACCGGAGACTAACGGTGGTGCCTTGGTTAACATTCAATTCATTTCTTCAGTTTTTTTTGCTGTTCGTGATTGAATGCAGCCAATGTTAGTAAAAAAAAATATTTAATTTAAGCATTATTGCTTTAAAAAGTTTGCTTTAAAAATACCAAAACAAGGTCGATGAAGCATCTAATTATGAATGTAGTATTTTACACCGGAGACTAACGGTGGTGCCTTGGTTAACATTCAATTCATTTCTTCACTGTTTTTTTTGCTGTTCTTGATTGAATGCATCCAATGTTAGTAAAAAAATATTTAATTTAAGCATTATTGCTTTAAAAATACCAAAACAAGGTTGATGAAGCATCTAATTATGAATGTAGTATTTTACACTGGTCACTAGGTGTTAGTAATTGCAGCAGATAATATATTGACGATCGTAAACAGGTTTTCTATGCTATAGCTACAAAAATATTCAATTTTGCAGAAATTCACTTTTCCCAGTCGGGTCTGGAACCAATTAACCGTGATAAATCGGGACAGCCCGAGTCACTAACGGTGGTGCCTTGGTTAACATTCAATTCATTTCTTCACTGTTTTTTTTTTTTTTTTGCTGTTCGTGATTGAATGCAGCCAATGTTAGTCAAAAATATTTAATTATGAATTAATTAATTATGAATGTCACTAGGTGTTAGTAATTGCAGCAGATAATTTTCTATGCTATAGCTACGAAAATAGTCAATTTTGCAGAAATTCACTTATCCCAGTCGGGTCTGGAACCAATTAACCGTGATAAATCGGGACCGCCCGAGTCACTAATGGTCAGTTTTTTTTCCATTGTAACTCCGGATCAAATGACATGGAAATGTTGCAGAGTTGGGCAACCCGTTTCCTCCGGTCCGCTGTGTGTATGGGTGTGTGTGTGTGTGTGTGTTTGTAGACAATAAAAGGGAAGATTGCATTGATGGACGAGTCGAATGTTGCAGGCCGGCTGAGGTTATCAGTCAGCCTCTTAAAAAGCTCAACACACTCACTTTGGTTCTAAGCAAATTCTTCCCCACCGACGACGCACTTTCCGGGTCATCCGGTGAGCCTCATCTGCGTCCTTCATGTTTTTCTTGCAGTACTTCAACTACCTGTACACATACAAGATGCCGGGAGACATCAAGAACTGGGTGGACGCGCACATGAACTGCGAAGATATCGCCATGAACTTCCTGGTGGCTAATGTTACCGGCAAAGCCCCCATAAAGGTATATTCATCTCATCGGCTGGTCTGGGGGGGGGGCTGTAACCTCACAGAAAGAAGGGGGGGGGGCGGAGGTGAAGACAGACGGAGCGGACCAACATTCTGGTTCTAATCAGTTGCCACTTCACTGCTTCACCCCCTTCGTTTCACTCAGGTGTCGGGGCCCAAGCTCAAATCCTGCCCTAACCTCCCTTATCAGGGGTGAGACCCCCCCACCCCCCCTTCTTTGCAATGTGTTTTCCCAAGCGCACACACACACACACAACCACCAAATCGTAATCTTCAGCACCCCCCCCCTCCCCAACAGAAAACCATCTTTCACCGTCGTCTCTCACGTAACATCATCACATTCTTCCCCACTGCGGTGCCTTGCTCATTTTTATCCCAGCAGACGTTGAACCACCATCATTATTAGCCCTGGGTTTTCTTAACTGACATTTGCGGGTGTGACTTTTTCCCTAGGTGACCCCCCGGAAGAAGTTCAAGTGTCCCGAGTGCACTGCCATCGATGGGCTGTCCCTGGATCAGACTCACATGGTGGAGAGGTAACGCAGAGGAATTGTTTAAAAAATCGGAATCGGAAAATTCGGGGGGCCTATCCCAGCTGTCTTCGGGCAAGAGGCGGGGTGGCCAGCCAATCACAGGGCACATATAGACAAACAACCATTCACACTCACATTCATACCTATGGACAATTTGGAGTTGCTAATTAACCTAGCATGTTTTTGGAATGTGAGAGGAAACCGGAGTACCCGGAGAAAACACATGCATGCACATGGAGAACATGCCCAAGGGTGGAATCGAACCCGGGTCTCCTGCGTGCTAACCATTCCACCACCGTGCAGCCCTCAATAGTGTTAGTTGTTAACCAAAAAACATGTTAACAGGGGCGGATGTTAATCAAGGTTAGCATGCAGCCCTCAATAGTGTTGGTTCATTCATTTTCTACCGGTACACCCTGGACTGGTGGCCAGCCAATCACAGGGCACATATAGACAAACAACCATTCACACTCACATTCATACCTATGGACAATTTGGAGTCGCTAATTAAGCTAGCATGTTTTTGGAATGTGGGAGGAAACCGGAGTACCCGGAAAAAACCCACGCATGCATGGGGAGAACATGCCCAAGGGTGGAATCCAACCCGGGTCTCCTAGCTGTGTGGCCTGCGCGCCAACCATTCTTCCACCGTGCAGCCCTCAGTAGTGTTGGTTGTTAACCAAAAAACATGAGAGGAAACCGGAGTACCCGGTAAAAACCCACACATGCACGGGGAGAACATGCAAACTCCACACAGAGATGGCCGAGGGTGGAATCGAACTCGGATATCCTAGCTGTGAGGCCTGAGCGTTAACCACTTTCACACCGTGCAGCCCTATCGCACAACATGCACTTTAATAGTCACAGCTCTTACAAGCATATATATTTTGACCAAAAAACAGTGAATCGCACATGAAACATCAAATTTCATGCAAACCTGTTCATCATTTAAGTATCAACAATGCTGTTCACAAATCCTCCAAGGTGAAAGGCTTCTCATCCGTACAGAGGGTGTTCCAGTGTTCTCACTTCACCATACTTTTAATGCTTTTTTTTTTTACCCCCCCACCGCCCCCCCTCCCTCCATAGATCTGAGTGCATCAACAAGTTTGCATCCGTTTTCGGTACCATGCCTCTGAAAGTGGTGGAGCACCGCGCCGACCCGGTTCTCTACAAGGACGACTTCCCGGAGAAACTCAAGAGCTTCCCCAACATCGGCAGCCTCTGACTAACATGCGGTCCGTGTCGTGACCTTGCCACGGCCCCCGCAGACCCGCACCTGTCTGTCATACCAAGGTATCTTTTCTACTGAGGCGTTCCAGTATTTATATTCCCGTTTGTTTTGGGAACCGTCAAGGAATATTAACAAATGAAGACGTGATGGAGTGTGACACTCGATGCTGACTGATAAATGATCCCGGGTGAGCTCCAGCTGTTATGGAATGAGTTCACATGTACATGTATACATATATAAATATATACATATATACATATGTTAGGGTGCATCACATTTGAATGGGTCGCTAATTAACCTAGCATGATTTGGAATGGCGGAAACCGGAGTACCCGGAATAAAACACACGCATGCACGGGGAGAACATACAAACTCCACACAGAGATAGCCAAGGGTGGAATCGAACTCGGGTCTCTAATACGAAATATACAAACAAGTACCAATATGAGTTTGGAAAACTATTGTTCCCATCATGGGCTGCACGGTGGGAAAAGTGGTTAGAACAGAACATGCAAACTCCACACAGAGATAACCGAGGGTGGAATCGAACCCTGGTCTCCTAGCTGTGAGGTCCGCGTGCTAACCACTCGACCACCGTGACGCCCCTAAATAATCATCACGAGGGTCGCGGGGGTGCTGGAGCCTATCCCAGCTGTCTTTGGGACGAGAGGCGGGGTACACCCTGGACTGGTGGCCAGCCAATCACAGGGCACATATAGACAAACAACCATTCACACTCACATTCATACCTATGGACAATTTGGAGTCGCTAATTAACCTAGCATGTTTTTTGGAATGTGGGAGGAAAACCGGAGTACCCGGAGAAAACCCACACACTAAACTGCAGCTAGGGCGGCACGGCGGTCGAGTGGTTAGCGCGCAGACCTCACAGCTAGGAGACTAGGGTTCAATTCCACCCTTGGCCATCTCTAATGGCTAAGTCGCTTATTAACCTAGCATGTTTTTTGGAATGTGGGAGGTAAACCGGAGTACCCGGAGAAAACCCACACACTAAACTGCAGCTAGGGCGGCACGGCGGTCGAGTGATTAGCGCGCAGACCTCACAGCTCGGAGACAAGGGTTCAATTCCACCCTTGGCCATCTCTAATGGCTAAGTCGCTAATAACCTAGCATGTTTTTTGGAATGTGGGAGGAAAACCGGAGTACCCGGAGAAAACCCACACACTAAACTGCAGCTAGGGCGGCACGGCGGCCGAGTGGTTAGCGCGCAGACCTCACAGCTCGGAGAATAGCGTTCAATTCCACCCTTGGCCATCTCTAAATGCCAAAGTCGCTAATTAACCTAGCATGTTTTTTTGGAATGTGGGAGGAAAACTGGAGTACCCGGAGAAAACCCACACACTAAACTGCAGCTCGGGCGGCACGGCGGTCGAGTGGTTAGCGCGCAGACCTCACAGCTCGGAGACTAGGGTTCAATTCCACCCTTGGCAATCTCTAATGGCTAAGTCGCTAATTAACCTAGCATGTTTTTTTGGAATGTGGGAGGAAAACCGGAGTACCCGGAGAAAACCCACACACTAAACTGCAGCTCGGGCGGCACGGCGGTCGAGTGGTTAGCGCGCAGACCTTACAGCTAAGAGACTAGCGTTCAATTCCACCGTCGCTAATTAACCTAGCATGTTTTTGGAATGTTGGAGGAAAACCGGAGTACCCGGAGAACCCCCACACACTAAACTGCAGCTAGGGTGGCACGGCGGTCGAGTGGTTAGCGTCGCTAATTAACCTAGCATGTTTTTGGAAATTCAATTCCACCCTT